>NC_081302.1:33547875-33854250 GCF_030435805.1 Mustela lutreola
GCAAGTCATTTCCTCCCTTGGGTAGTGTACTTTCATGTGTATGTCAAACCCTTTATGATGACAGATCTCTAATCAGTTTATTGAACAATCTGAATTTGGTCAAGTATTAACGTGGAATTACTTTGTATTTTTCCTGAGGCCCCCCGGGCTCGCATTCCTATCCCTTAATTGACATTTCATTTTGAAGGGTTTCTGTAACTTCTTAGTGAATTTTAGTCATTTCAGTTTCATGCTGCAACCTCATACCCAACTTTAAGCTCTTTTCTTTTGCAGATGGCTCGGAAGAGGAAAGTGAATTCTGTGTTTTTACTTCCTTCTAATTTCTCACCTTGGAATATATCTTAGAGAAGGAGAAGGAGGTGGTGTTGGTCTCTGGGTCAACTTTCATTTTTTTCTTTTAATAGGTGGGAATAGGGGGTGGGAGGGCAGAGGGGCAGTAGTGAGACAGACTCCACAGTTTGATCTGGCTTGGTCTCCTTAACTGCCGATGGCCTCACTGATGCAGAGTTTTCCATATGGACGATGATCACTTTTCTTGCCCTTTCCCAGAGAACCTTCCAAAGCCGGGCAGCCATGTTTCCTTTTGGCCTGCCATTGGTCCCTCCAGCACCAGATGCCTCTGGTGGTTGGCCTCCTGAGCAGCTTTGGAGGGTAGGACATCTGGCGCTGACATAACCTTTTCGCCGCACCTCCTTCGACAGCTGCCATCAGAAGAAGCCATATTTCATGGCCTCTTCCCACTGCTGTTGCCTTGTGTGGCCGGATAGCTATTCTGAGGTGCCAGCCTGGCTTCCTTCTACAATGTCCCTTAATTCGTAGGACCCTCACATAAGGTAAAGCCCAAAAGTGGGAGTGTGGGCTCTGTGCTCATTCCACCACCCTTCATTACCGATTGGTCTCTGATGTCTTTTTCCCCGTTTTAGAAGGGTGATCCATAAGTGTATCACCTTCGTATATGTGCAATCAAGGCTTGAAATATCAAATTTCACCTTCTTGAAAGTATTGTCCTATTTATGGTAGATTTTGTTGTTGTCCATCCCATTTACCTTTGGTTAAATTAATCCTCCTTTCCCTGCCCTGACAGCCTAGGTAGAGGACAGTTGACTCTCTGATTCTGTCCTTTTTCTCCTAACCTTTCTCTTAAGAACTTAAGAAGTGGGCCAGACTCAGATTATGGTTATGAGTAGCAGAGCTTTTTCAGCCACATTTTTAAAAAGCCCTGAGGGAATTGTCTGGCAGCAGATATTTATGATTCTGTTTAAATAGGAAGTGGCTTATCTTTCTGTCTTCAGCTTTGGGTTAGTGGACAAATCGAGTACAATAGAAAACATCCTACAGATGTCCTATAATAAGGCTTTCTTTAAAAAAGAAGAGGCGCCTGGGTGGCTCAGTGGGTTAAAGCCTCTGCCTTCGGCTCAGGTTATGATCCCAGGGTCTTGGAATCGAGCCCCACATTGGGCTCCTTGTTCAGCAGGGAGCCTGCTTCCCCTATCCTCTCTCTCTGCCTGCCTCTCTGCCTACTTGTGACCTCTCTCTGTCAGATAAATAAATAGAATCTTTAAAAAAATAATAAAGATTAAAAAAGAAGAGGTGGAGAAAAAAATATGCATTGCTGCCACTTGTATCTGAAAATTACTAACCTGATGATCACTTTTTAACATAGGTTAATTTGCCCTTTGAACGTTTTGCAGTGTCTTTTTGGCACAGATGATACAAAAGGGGAATAAAATTTTTAGTAAGAATAAGAAAAGCACTTTAATAGGAAATATGCATTAGGGAGGGCTGTTTAACCCAAATTTTAGAGGTCAAGTTCTCTGTCTTAGAGGAAGTGAAATTTAAGTTCATGACTACAGGGGAAATAGGAGTTAGGCAGGTGGCAGGAACAAGGGAGAAGACTTCACCTGCAGGGATCACCATCTTCCCATGGGCCCAGAAGGAAGAGGGAGCATGGAACCTTGTAGGTCCAGAATATTCCATTTATAGGGCAAGTAGGGGGCTGATACAAGTGGACTAATATGATTGTAAAGAAATAAACAGAAACCATATCATAAGAAGGGTTTGAAAATTATCCTAAGAAAATTGGAGAACAGAAGAAACACTTGAAGGAGGGGCCTGATGTTGTGAGATGTGTATTACAGAATGATTGCTGGTACCTTGGGAGATACGAGACTGAAGAGGACGAGGAAAGCAGGACACTGCCCTCGCTATATGAGTTTGAGTTAACAAAGTTAACTTTCATTTGAGGCAGTCTCTCCCCTCCCCCCACCATAAAAAAGCTTTCTTCAATGATTTCAATATGTTGCGAATATGATGTTCTCTCCTTTCACCATGACTTAGAAATTTCAAGGTCATTTTGCCATTTGAGAACACAAGTGTGAGTGTACATGAACTTTACTATCATGTCAAAGATAGACATGCCAGATCTAAAAGTAACTATTGGTTTCTCAGGTCTGGTGCATTTTGAGATTAGATGTGGAATATGACACAAGCCTTTGCTCAAGAGAGAATTTTTTTTTTTTTTTTGTATTATCAGTTTAGAATTTTTTTTTTTTTTTTTAAGATTTTATTTATTTATTTGACAGAGAGAGATCACAAGTAGGCAGAGAGGCAGGCAGAATGAGAGGAGGAAGCAGGCTCCCTGCTGAGCAGAGAGCCCGATGTGGGACTCGATCCCAGGACCCTGAGATCATGACCTGAGCCGAAGGCAGTGGCTTAACCCACTGAGCCACCCAGGCGCCCCACAGTTTAGAATTTTTAACCGATAAAACATAGATAGAATAAAGTGGAAGGCTTCACTTTCACAAACAATCCAATCTGTCATTCTCTTGGTGGCGAACCAATCGTTAGTCTTTGTATTACAGCAGGAAAAAACTTGAGTCTGTCGTTCAGGCACCATGTTTATGGACTTAATGAATCTCCAAAAACAAAAAGAGTTTTTAGGTTCTAAGGTAAAGAACAAAATGTGACAAGAATTGCTGTTTCTAAACAAGAGAGCCTAGATTTAGAGAAATTCTTATTAGACCTTGAAATGCTTCAAAGAAGAAGTGAATTAGTTGGAGGTGAAAACCGAATATCAGATCTAGATTATGCAGTTCTGATGATTTTTATGTTAACTTTTTTTTTTTTTTTTTTTTTTTTTTGGTAGATTAAGCTGAAAATGCCATACTTTTGCTATCAGCTTTTTCTAATGTCTTACAGCCTTGGAAGCTCACTGGTTCTGTGGCGGGGTTCCACGGTTGTCCTCAGCATATGGCTTGGCACAGACTGGACATTCAGGAAGTCTTCCCTTCTGTCACACTTCCTTTACTTTTGCTCTCAGTGTGATAGTTTGATTTCATCAGAAATTGTTTCTCATCCAAAGATATAAAATCAGTTAATTGGGGACTGTTTGTTCAATATAACCTATTATCTGAGTTCTAAGGAACTCATCAGAGGCAGCATGTCTTGCCTTACAGCAGATAATTTTGATATTACTTCTTTTGAATGTGAAGGATGCTTGGAGCATGATTCCTCAAAAACCCGTCTTTGATTGTAGCCTCTTGGTATGTTTCCCTTTTCCAGAATCCTATGGTAATTTCTCACTGACCTATTTCCTAATGAGCAAACTTCAGATCTAGGGCTGCAAAACTTGCTAACCTAACATCAGTACTACCTTATTTTCCATTCCGGTCAGGTCAGTCTTTTGCTGTGTCCTGTCATTCATTCTTCTCTGGGGGTATCCCTGACTCTCATCCCATGCCCGGGTACTGCCAGCCATGGCTGTCCATGGCTGTTCATTCAACACATGGCTCTTTATTCACTCAGTGACCTTTCTGTTCAGTGTCAGCGTTACTTACTGCCCACCGTGAAGACAGTAGGTTGACTGCTATGGATCAAGGCATGTGATTTCCTTTTCTCATGTCTCAGGTCTTGAATATACTTTCATATGGGGAAAGTTCCATTGCCCGAACCAAACAGACAAGGGAATAATTATGGTATGTGAAAACTCCTACCTGGTTGGCAGGTGGAGATGTTGGCTACATGTCTACTAGGCATTTCTGCATACCACTGGAAAAAATTACTTAACTGGGTTTTGGGTGATTTGTTTTTGTTTTGTTTTTCACTGTAGAATAAGGGCAAAAGAGTTCTAAGTTCTTTAGCAGTTCTAGGATATATAAAAATAAATTCCTTTATGACACCGAAGTTAAACTTTAAGTAACCTCAGCTATTTAGGATAGCTCTGAATCTGGAAACTGAATAAAAGCGAGGATCTGGCAGCGAAGAAGCAGCTTCTCATTCATTATCCAGCAGGGGTGGAACTAGTGAGGAAATGTTGAAGAACCACAGATCCAACTCACACTGGGGCTGCATGGCTCATGAACAGGGGGATAGCCGCAAAGGAAGACTTTCGCTGGTTGGCTTTCTTGGATATAAGCCAAGAAATATGGGAGGATTAAGAGGAAAAGGAGACAGAAAAATGAATAAAAAGGAAATCCATTGTTAAAGAAGAACTATTACTCTATAATCCTCTCAGTAAATCCTGACAATTGATAGAATTCAACAGCCATTCCTTATAGAAATACTGAAAAATGGAACTTATTTAATATTGGAATAGGAGTTTCTTCTAACTAATAGTTAACATGATATTTAATGGAAAAAAATAACAAGAGTTGCCATCAAAATCAGAAAACAAACAGCCTATTAGAAGAATCATCATTATTATTACTATTCTTATATTTTGTTTTAGAACACCTACTCAGTGTCTACATGGAACACAAAAAGAGTAAGCAGTGGATAATTTTAGATAAATATTTCATTAATTCAAGAGAATGTGATTGAGTACCTCAAATTAAAGAAAAGAGTGGTTAGAGTTAAATGACTTGAATTCAGTAAACTAAGGGTGCTTTTAAAATAAATAGCATATCTATGCTCCATTAATAGCTAAATCAAAAATATAATGGCGTTCTTGGTGGCAACCTATTACAAACTACCTAGACGTAAATTTTAAAAGAATAAAAAAGGCGATGAGATTAGGGGATCCAGAGAGTCTCTTAGACCCCCATAAGCTCTAAAGGCTGTACTCCGTAACCTCCTTATAGGGCATTATTTCATCGCTGGTCTGGCTGGGCACATATATACACATGTGTTCTGTGCGCATGCGTGTGTGCTCACGTCTGTGGTTTATAGACATCTGGAAAGTGAGGGCAGTTTTACAGATTTTGAGACTCAAAGTGCTCATTAGTCCTTACTGAAGACTGAATGTCTCTTAGCATCATCCATTCTGTTGCAAATTATGTTTTCCAAGTTCTCTGGCCCCCTGGCTTTTCAAGAAGGTTGACCAGTAGGAGACATTGGCAGGCAAGTAGGAAAGCTAATTGAATGGAAAAGTAGGGTTCTCTCTCTCTCTTACTTGCGCAGCATTTTCTAGCAGTGGCTGTCTCTGTCTCCCAGCTCCTGGGGCAGTCCCTACTGTTGTTCTAATTCCATTCAAATGAAGCCAGCCCTGGACACTTTCAACATCCTTTTCTCCTTTGCCTTTCCAGTTCATGGGATGAGACTGGCTCTGGGAGTTTCTGGTGTTGCTAATCTGGGTTACTTCACTATTCTTCACTATTCTCCAAGCTCTGTTGTTACCTGTATTAAAATCTCCTCTTTTTAAAATACCCAGCGTGGCACCTGTCTCTTTATTGGACCTGATTTAGAGAAACCCACTATTGTGTTTCTTTCTTTAAAAAAAAAAAAAATCTATATAGAGCAGTATCTGGCACATCGTAAGCACTCAATATTGTTGATCGAATGCATTCTAAAACAATGAGGCTGAGGAAAAATGAGCTGATCAAATTATTTTCAGATATTCAGCTAAAGCTAATGAAAAGATCTGCACCACACACATAATTAAATTAGATCACATGGATTGTGTTTATTTAGTCATTAGCAAAGAGATTGGAAGGTGCCCCTCTTTCTGACCCAGTGCTAATTGGAAGAGTAATGCAGAGGTGTGGGTCATGGATTTTTTGAAGCATGCCTTTTCAAAATCAGATATTAGGAAGTCGGCTTCAGGGCTGAAAAGCAGTCAGCAAAATAGGAAACAACTAGAGGGTTATGTGTGTCTTTTGTTTTTTATTTTTGAAGTTTTCTCTCTCGATCACTATATTATCTGAACACATTTACACTGGCAGCAAAAGTGGTTGATTTCAGTCATCCGTCTATTTTTTTATTTTAACAAAAGCAATATGCTCTTGATAGAAGAAACAATCAAAGATGGTTGTGGCTAAAAAATAGTAGCTTCACCGCACTTATCTCCATCCCCACAGATGTAGCCAAGGTAGGTGGTGCGTTGTAACAGCAGGATGGTCTGTGCCTATATTAAGAATATGCAAATTGCATCTTGCAGAATATACTCATTTGTAATTTTTTTTTTCTTAACTGAAGAAGATAACTGAGACATCTCTCTCTAGCAATTTGCAGTTCTAAGCCATTTATTTCAATAGCTGTGTAGTACCCTATTGTATGGATAGAGCCTAGTTTATTTGTCAGATTCCTAACTAATGGGCATTGGATTTTTGTCAATGGCTTCTGCCATAGCAATTTAGACAAAATAGGAATTTGGTTGGGGTGTGTGTGTGTGTGTGTGTGTGTGTGTGTACCACCATAGTTCCTAATACTCCTATTTCATATAAACATTTTATCTGCCAAAGTGGATAAAAACCTTAGTGGCTATAATCTTAGAGTGTTCAAATACAACTAAATATATGTGTAGTCATTTGATTGTGACATTTTAAAAAATGTTCACTCAAAGTTCTTTCCAAAATTAGTTTTATTACTTGAGAACAGTAATACTGTTCTGTTGCAGTAAAGAGTTAGAATTGATCCTGAAGAAGTGAGATCACTGCCTTTTTTTTTTTTTAAATAATTGTACTCTCTTTGCCTTCCATTGTTGCCCCATTTTTTTCTTGGGTTATTCCAGAATAATGTTTAGGTTATGAAACAGTTCAGAAGAGACTTCTGCTGATAGAGAAGAGTTTGTAGATTCTAAAACAAGGCCTTAGTAAGATATCCAAATCCATAGTTTTTGAATTCTTTTTTTTTTTTTAAGATTTTATTTATTTATTTGATAGAGAGATAGATCACAAGTGGGCAGAGAGAGAGAGAGGAGGAAGCAGGCTCCCCGCTGAGCAGAGAGCCCGATGTGGGGCTGGATCCCAGGACCCTGAGATCATGACCTGAGCTTAACCCACTGAGCCACCCAGGTACCCCAGAGTCTTTGAATTCTTGACTTAATACCATTAAAAAATCAAACTGGGCCGTAAGGTAAATTCTTGCCACCAAGTTGCTTCTTGTACTAACACAGAAACAAGATACTGTGAATGAATGCTATTGACAAAGCAACCACACGTGATAATACCAGGAAGCTGTGTTCTAGAAGGTTAGTGACTATTTGGGTGGGGGAGGATTAATTACTTTGGCTTTTGAATTCAACATTTCAAACCTGTATTTAAATATTTTAACTTTTTTTGGAAGATAATTTTGTTATTATGTTACGTTGCTCAGGAGTTTCTCATGATTACTCTGCCTAACTAATAAGAAAGAAAGAAATGATCCAGAAATAGAAGCTATCAACAGAAACTTCATGAGAAATGAAACTTACAGGAAAACTGTAGAGTTTACAAATTTTTGCCTTTCTTGTCATCTACATGTGTAACAGCAGCCACCTGTTCAGAAGAAGATAAAAGTTGATGTATATAAATGGGTCCTCCCCAAGAAAAGATGGTAATATCCCCATTTTGGTTAAGAAGGCAAGAAAATGCACAATTATCGTAGAAGTTTCCTTCTAAGCCAACTTTGAGTATGATTATTTGGAACATGTACTTGTCCAAAACCCATCATCCCCTATGGTTCTTGAAAGCTGTATTTCTGGGCCTTCATTTCATTTTTAAATTTCATTTTTTTAAGGCAGAAGTAATTCAGTTACAGCATGTATTAATCTAAGAAATTATTGAAGAAGTGACCTTTATTTGTCCCATCTGTAATGTATTCAGCTGTTAGAGGACAGGAGATGGTTCTTACTCTAGGTCATTCTAGGCAAGTGGGATTTTTATCCTTATGTAGCCGCAATGTGGGAGGCAGTCTGCATTTTCTGAAATATGTGAAAATTTATTTTAAAAGAACATTTGATTTTTAATATAAAAATGTAAATCTTTGGACCAAAGTTTATTCTTGTAATCTTCCCTAACTTACCCCTACTCATGAAAATATATTTATATGTATGTGCATGTTTCCTAAATGAGCTTTTAGCTTTCTATTGGAAGTATTTCTGGTTTTGTCCTTTCATTTTTAGTTTTCATTCATGTGAAAAGAAATGTTAGAATAGTCTAGGAAAATGCATTCCATATTTTGAGTTTTCAGCTAAAAAGTTAGAATTCAGATTCTTTGACATGTTTACAAGGGTTTTGAGCATTTTCAAAAAAATATGTATTGTTTCCGTTTTCAACATTACTTTATCTTTGGAAATGTAAAATTACTAGTTTCTTTTGAATTCTTTTAGGACAGTCCATTGGATTGCACATGGTTAAAGTCTATTGAAGTAAGTGTCTGTTAATTTTTTAAAACTTCCATTAAGCAATTTAACTTTGTCTCCCTTCAGTCATCATTGCTTACAATTAATTATACAATAACAAATCCACTTAAAATTATGTGATGTGATCTTTTAAAAATAAAACTTAATGGGATTAAATGGATTATTTTTTTTCATGAGAAAATCCCGTAACCGAATGAAGTTTTTCTGCTCTTTTTATGGAAAGAGTACTTCGGGTTAATATAAAAAAGTTTAAGCAAACACATAGAAATTTTATAAGGTTAACTACTTAGTGCTTACTAGCTAAGACATTTTTGGTAATAATTTCTTGAATTATGGCCCAAAGTGATGCTAAAATCATTGATCCTTGACTCTTACATGAGGCAGAAGATAAAGAATCCAGTTTAGTGAGTGGGGATGAGTCAATGGAAAATTATTGTTCTTTATCTGATAATAAACTATAAACAAGACTAGATACTGTCCTCCTGTGGCACATTGAAAGACACTGTGTGTGTTCTCTGCCTCAAATATATTCATGGTCAATATTTGATAAGTCAATGATCCTATTTTAGTGTTACTCTCAATTGAATTCCATAAACCATTACTTAGAGGAAATCTTGTAAAAAGTAGGCCTATATATCCACTGTTTTAGTTAATTCTTTGCTTTTTGTATTTGGAGAAATGGAAAACCTATTTCATATTAGAAAGTTTCCCTCACAACCAACATTTTGAAAAGATGTGATTATATTTAATTCCTTTTTTCTTACAATTTTCTAAAAAAAGTAGCACAGTGACATTTTGTTTAAATATTTTTTAAATTATTTTGTTGTTGACCCAACTTTTTACTAATTTTTTAAATTGTATTAACCCTTTATTTTATATTATCCTTGCTGATATTTTTAAAATAAAAACATCTCAGAAACTTAATTATACTATTGGGTCTTTTGGATGAAAGATAATCTTTCAAAACTTGATTTTTAAATGTGTGTATATGCTAACTTTTTTTTTTTTTTAAGATTTAATTATTTATTTGACAGAGAGAGATCATAAGTAGGCAGAGAGGCAGGCAGAGAGAGAGGAAGGGAAGCAGGCCCTCTGCTGAGCAAAGAGCCCGATGCGATGCGGGACTCCATCCCAGGACCTTGAGATCATGACCTGAGCCGAAGGCAGCAGCTTAACCCACTGAGCCATCCAGGCACCCCATATGCTAACTTTTTTTAAACAAGTGAAAACAAGTTCATTAACGTGTGTACCTTTTGTGTATGTTAACATATGTATATGTTAACAATGGGTTAACTCCTTGATTTTCAAATTTAACCCACATATCTGTCTTTGGGTTTTCTATAGGTGTCTTAGCAATCAGGCATTAAAATCATAGCACCTGGTCATTGAGAAGAAGAATAATTGCTTAGATTCTAAATATATATGTTGGGAAATTAAAAGGCTAACTTCTCAGATCTCTAGTTTCTTGATGTATATAATAAACATAGTTCCCGCATTGTAGGTGTTAAGCAGTATTGTCCTGCCTGTGTACCTAGGTGTTCAAGGACATTGCTATCACTGATGGTTAGAGTAATTTGAACTTTGGACTCCTAATGTCATAAGTCATTATAAAGGGACTATATAGATAAAATGGAATTTTGCCTTTATAGATTTATGTGCACACATACATATACAGATACATATATACACACATACACACTTACATACATAGATCTGTACATTGATATGCATACTTATCTATAAATGTAGCTTCTGCTCACCTAGTGGCATTCTGTGCCTCTCCCCAATCTTCCAACTCCCTTTTAAAAGTATGGCACAGGTGCATGCTTTGATTTGGATTCCATTAGAAACTATGCAGAAGGACTTGTGATATGAAAAGATTCTGACAAGTCTAAATAAATCAGTCTGGAACTAAAATAATCTGTGAAGGTCCATTAGCTTACACGATCAGTGTGGTTCCTATGTTGCAGATTTACAGAAACATGATACTAAAATTTTTAGTGTTGAGAAGTTTTTCACTTGTTGACCATATTTTCTAAATGACTTTTCCAAGCAGTGAAGCCTTCATAGTTAAGCTTTTTGAAAATAAAGGAAGAGTACAAAGCATGACAGCAGAAAAGACTCAAGTGTTGAGTCCTCTCAAGTCCCCTAAAGTCTTACGTGATTTCTTACTTTTCAAAAGGTATTTTATTCTTGTAAGAAAGGTTCATAAACCATAAAAACATTTATTTTTTGTGTATTGGTTGTTTCTTTTTTGACAAATCCAGTAAGTTTTGTGTATCTCTTTTTTCATTTTTCTCCTTTTGGATATTACTTACCATATTGTTTTTAAGAAACAGAAGCACAATAACCTTTTTAACTAATGCAGATGAAAGACAAAGAAAATCTATTCTTCTCCTGATAAAGTTTTCATGAAACAATAAGTAATAGAATTATGCATGCTGAATGTTGTCTTCGGTGCTTTGAATAGCAGCAAGATCTAATTTCCCCACCAAAAGCCTTCGTAATTCAAGGCAGCCTTAATGATTTAACAAAACTATTATAATAAAAATATTAAGAGATAACCTAACATCATCTCTAAAGTCTAAATTCTTTTTATCTAAAAATTATAAAGTTTTTCATCAGATATTTTAATTTAATGATCAATATCAGTGTTTGTTTTATTACAAATAAAACAAATTTACAAAAGACCATCATATTATTATGCATTCAGTCATTTGTCATACAGTCCTTTATTTTGGTTTGCCTGAGAAAACTGTTTCAGAATTCATTTTTTTAATTCATGGAAATAAAATTTGGACAACTTTAGATAAATATTTATTTGTTTACAAAGATTTTAAAGGTCAAGTAGATGAATAGATGGATAGGAGTAGTATTTTTAAAATCAATTTAAACAAAACAGACCTTTTGTTAAAAAATGAAATAGCCTTTTTATTAGCTTTGCTCTCTTTAAGTTTTTTAAAAATTATTTAGTGTGTGGATGAATGGCCTTAGAGTATCCATCTAGATTAAAATTGGGCAGCCCATACTTCTGCAGTGGCCCATGTATCACCGATTTCTGTTTTTGAAATTATTTGGTATTTCTGATGCTGATTAATTTTGTGAGTGTGTGATCAGAGCTAGTGAGTGAGTGATTTTGATCTTGACACTAACAAAATTTATACCTTGATTTTCTTTTCTTTTCTTTTCTTTTCTTTTCTTTTCTTTTCTTTTCTTTTCTTTTCTTTTCTTTCTTTCTTTCTTTCTTTCTTTCTTTCTTTCTTTCTTTCTTTTTAAACATTGGGCATTTTGAAGGTTCCAGTAGAGTTGTTTCTCTCTCTGGTGATATGGTTAATGCCATTATACAAGAAGAGCCCTTGCTGTGTACCCTGTTGCTACTAGTTAATTTTGTCATTTGGCTACAATTAAGCACAGATTTCCCAGCACTAAGCACCGATTTAATGCAGAATTAAAGGATGTCCTGGAAGGTAGCTAGAGAGAATCTGAGAGAGTCTGTGTGCTCTGTGTTTGTGTATAGAACTGGCCTCTCTACTTAACTCTCTAGCAAGAACGTCAGCCCTCCAGATCCAGACTATCAGGGGCATATTGTAGGTACCCGGAAGCTAGAACTTCAAAGACTTTCAACTTCGTAGCACTCCCATATGTTGGCACCCGGTGACGTTTGTCCCTTTTTGAAACCTGTTCAGCTGATGCTTCTGTAAAACCTCCAGTACTACAGCCCGTCTGAATGATCGGTTCCTTACCTTGTCATCCCCGTCTTGGTGTAGGTAGCACCAACCGTTGTTGAATTTCGTAAGCTAAAACTATAGGAGTTCTCCTGGGTACCCTTTGCTCCTTCATCTTCCACATCGAATTCATGACTTCTCAATATGCCTTACCTCTGAATTCCTCTCCACCTCCACAGTTTGCTCACCCAAACTGCACCGAGAGCCTCTTCAGGGGAACGTAACTTCCATGTTTGCCCCTTCAGCCCATACTCTACGTAGCAGCTTTTTCTTCTTACTTAGAACTTTTCAGCATTTTTCCATTTCTCTTAGAATAAAAGCTATTTTTCGTTCATAGTTTTAAAGTCCTTTGCTTGTCCCCCTCCCCGGATATCTCTTTTCCTGGGTATCCGACAACTTCTTCCTCTGGCTCTTACTTCAAGTCTTGATTCAAATGACCACTGTCACTGATCCTTCCATTACCTCCTATTTGAAAGTGCGGCTGCTTCATTGGGCTGGCTGGTGATGAGAGCAAAGTGTAGAAGCAGGAAGACAAGTCTGTAGACTTCTTGGGAGTTGAGACTAGAGATGGGGGTGACTTGGACTAGGTTCGTGATATTAGAAGGTTCTAGAAGTTTAGTGAAAAGTGGTCACTGATAGATTGGGTTTTAGGGTTGATAAAAGAGAAAGGGCTGTTTGGTCTGGAGCTCCTAAGTAGATGTTGATAGTGTAATGACATAGGGAAGACTGTAAAAGGAGATGACTTTTTACTGGGAAGAGAAATTAAGAGTGTTGTTCTGGGTTTGTTAGATTTGGATGCTAAGTGAAGATTTCAAATGAACTAATGGCTGTGGGGACCTGTGTTTGGAAATGGAGGTTTCATAGTGAATGCTATATTGACAAATGAGATTTCATAGAAGAATGTAAACAGAGTAGAGGGTGCAGGACTAACCCTGAGGAATTTCAGTACTGAAAGCTTGAGCACAGTATGTAGAGTCAGTAAAGAAGACTACCAGGTGCACAGGCAAAAACCCAGGCAAGTACGGTGCTCCAGAGCTCAATAGAAACAAAATACTTAACAGGTGATTATTCAATGTTGAATCTTATGGAACATCAAAGAAGATGAAAAAAAGCAAGTAAGCAATGGACTGGCAGCAAGGAGATCATTCATTGGTGGTCTTTTTTTTTTTTTTTTTTTTTTTAATCCAGTGTCTTGATAACAGATCTTGGTAGCCAATATTGTGGTCACTGGTTCCATGTGGCTGTTTAAGTTTAAATGTAAATCAATTCAAATAAAATAATTCCTCAGCGGCACTAGTCCTATTTCATATGTGTAATAGCCACCTGGGGCTAGGGGCTACCATATTGGACAGTGAGGATGACTAACATTTTCATCATTGCAGAAAATTCCATTGGGCAGTGCTGCTCCAGAAGGCAAGTGCAGCTCTGAGTGTACTCATCCTCTCTTGGTCTGGCAGACACCTGTCCCTTTGGAGAGGGGTTATGGCCAGAGGAAGACCAGAGCCAAAGGCTTTGAAGCCTTGGATCCAGGATACCCATTCTAAAGGGGATATTGCCTGGTAGAGCAGTGAAAAAGGAAGTATGATTGGTTGAGAGGACAATGGGAGTGATTATACAATTCTTTTCTTTTCTTGACTATAAATTCTCATTTATTTTATGCACGTGTGCGAGGAGGTGAAGGACACTGGAGCAAATGGTTTTGGTGGCTTACGTTGTCTGAGAAAATTTGACTGAATAGGCAGTACTTGGGCTGGTATGAAGATGAATAACGTTCAGATCCACAGAGGGTAAGGGGGTACTCTTCTGCTGAGGGAAGAGAAAAATACAGGTACAGTTGTGTTCTAGACATTTCAACACATTTCAACCTCAGCACAAGTGTCGGAAGTAATGTTGTTAATATCCTCATTCTCCAGATGAAAAAAGAGTTGCATCTTATTCTAAGAAATGAGACTGATAGGTAAACTGAAATTTTGTTTTGTAGAACTTTGAAAACCAAGGAGGGAACTTAAATTTTAACATAGTGTTCAAAGAAGACTTTGCTTTTTTTCAGTTGTATTAAATTTGGGGAAGGTGCCCTGGAAAGGTCAGTGCTTTCTCCAGTAACTTGTATCTATAATTAATTTGGCTCTTGCTCCATTTTCTCTGAATTTGTCCTTTAGAGTAGAATAGCCACTCAGTGGGGAATAGGAATATGGTTTATCTCACCCATTGTCATCTAATACAAGCGCAAATTTTAACTTTTCTAATAAAATTTAACTTTGTCAAAATGTCACTTGTCTCTCAGAGGCAAATATCCTACCTTTTGTCAAATTGTGCCTTGCAAGTGAATTTGCTATGTACATGCCTTTTTTTCACGCTGGGTTGGAAGTTCTTTGAGGTAAAGGTGGGTATGCATTTGTTTTACCCTGGAGTGCCCTGACCCAAAGCTTGGCAAATAATTGGATGTTGACTAGATATGGGGTAGACTGAGTTGACTACTGTGTTTCAGCTGCTGAATCACTTTGGGCCAGCAGGACCCCCTCCGCTTTCCTTTCATGCATAACCTTACTGTGTCCTTCCCTGTCATATCTCTCCAGTTTACAAAAAAGGAAAAATCCCTAACTAGACCACCTTGTATGCTCTGACTGAATGCCATCCTGCTTACGTAAGGCCCTTACCAATTTGGCAAGGACATTTAAATTTATCTGTCTTCCGGAGCACTATGCCACACATTCCTAAGGCTGATATGATAAGAGTTGGTGCTTTGTCTTTTTCAACAAAGAGAAACTTTTGAGACTTAAGATAGAATCACTCATTTTTTTCTCATGCAAATAATTCTTTTAATTTTTAATGAATTTACTGCTGTTCTCATTAAAGTTGCTTATTAGTAAAAAGATGTGTAATAAGCTATAATCTTTAATAGCTAACAACAAACTTCACGAAGTTTTAAAAAGAGGAGGCACTGTAATGTTGGTGTTAGCTGTGGTAGTTATTTGGAAAAG
Source organism: Mustela lutreola (assembly GCF_030435805.1). Classification (NCBI taxonomy): domain Eukaryota; kingdom Metazoa; phylum Chordata; class Mammalia; order Carnivora; family Mustelidae; genus Mustela; species Mustela lutreola. Next base: position 33,563,139 of record NC_081302.1, read on the forward strand.
GTATTCTTAATTTAGTGGTCATCCTCACACTTACTGTATTAATAATAAATTTTGTGTTCAAGGTTGATTTTTTTTTTCATTTCTCAGAAGACAGTATACAAAGGCACTAATGTAACAATAGAATGAAAAGAACCATGAAGAATGAGTATGACCTCCTGCCATAAAGACAGTTTTCCTGAGTGTGAGATAGTTCCTTAGGTGGTTCTACATACGGTCCTTCCATAATTGTCTCCGTTCATATTAAAAAAATATATATCTAGGAGTGCCTGCGTGGCTCAGTGGGTTAAAGCCTCTGCCTTCGGCTCAGGTCATGATCTCAGGGTCCTGGGATCGAGCCTGGCATCGGGCTCTCTGCTCTGCTCGGCCGGGAGCCTGCTCCCCCCTCCCCACGCCTGCCTCTCTGACTTCTTGTGATCTCTGTCTGTAAAATAAATAAATAAAATCTTAAAAATAAATAAATAAAATAAAAATATATATCTATATATACAAATATACAAATGAACTCTATTAATATATATTAATTTATACTGCTTCTGGCTCAACATATTTGCAGTTCTTTTAAAATTATTATAAGATGACATACCAAAGCATTACAAACATTGATTTAGGGTTTTATCATTGGTTCTCATGGTTCAAATACTGTCATTTTTATTTAAATCAGTTCTGAGTAATAAAATATGGGCTGGTGCAGTCCAGTTACTTAGATTTTTTTGTCATTAAAACAAACTTGAAGTCTATAAAATTGAATCCTACATTTGACATTTTCATAAAGATTATTTTCAAAACACAAGTCTTATTTCTTAATAATTTAAAACATATTTCCATGTTTGTTCACTAAATTCATTTGCTTGTTTTGAAATTAAAATTAGTTATTTAACTAATTAACTAATTTAACTAATTTAACTAATAAAATTAGTTATTTAAGTCTGCATTCATTTGATATAATAATGTCCAAATACAAATTTGTTTATTTTAGTATATTAGTTTTCTATCTCTATGTCAATGTATTCTGAGTGACCATAATTTGGGTAAAAGTCAAAAATAGCCCAAATAAAAATTATTGAGGAAAATAACCTTCTGAGAAAATGTGTGTATCTCTCTCTCTCTCTCTCTCTCTCACACACACACACACATAACATGGAGAGGAATATTATTCATTCATAAGAAAAGAAGGAAATCCTAACATTTCCAACAACGTGTATTTATACTATGTGAAATATGTCACATTTCCAATGTGTATTTGACCTTGAGGGCATTTTATACTAAATGAAATACATCAGAGAAAGATACTATATGATCTCACTTAATATGTGGAACTTAAAGAAAAAAAAAAAAGAACCTATAGAAACAGAACAGTTTGGTGGTTGCCAGAGATAGGGGTTGGAAAGTGGGAGAAATGGGTGAAGGTGACCAAAAGATACAAACTTCCAGTTATAAGTGAATTCTGGGGACATAATGTATACCATGGCAACTGTCATTAATAAGACTGCATTACATATTTGAGAGTTGCTAAGAGAGTAGATAACTTACAGTTATCAAAGAGAAAAATAGTTATGTGGGTGAAGGATGCTAACATTATGGATATTATTTTGTAATATATACACATATCAAATTATGAACACCTAAAACTAATATGATGTTCTGTCTCAGTAAAACTGGAAAAAGATGTCATTCTGAAAATCCCCCAAAGGGTGGCTTCTTCCGGTGTTAAAGAATAGGAACTTTTAAACTTCAGGGTTCATCTGCAGTGGTATTTCTAGTGCCTTGGAGGGATGAAATCAGAAGGGCGAAACCAAAAAAAAAAGGAGAGCTAAGCTGCTGTCGTCATCAGGCAGAACATATAACATGGTCTTGTAAAATGTAGTGAAGGCAAGATTAAATGAGCCAACAGAACATTACACAAGCCCATAGTTTGTAATTTCTGTTCATTGTTTTGGACAAAGCCATATATCAGTCTACTTATTTGGAGTTGTACCGATGCAGAAGCCTTGGTCACCTGACTTCATCTTATAACAACTTTTATTAATGTCTTATAGGTAAAATAATTCCACACCAACCAAGTTAAGATTTAGCTCCATCCCAATATTAAGACTATAAATAAAAACCTGAAGAAAAAAATTTATTACCTCGTGCAAGGATTAGGATCAGATTTCCAGAGTCATTAGTGAATTAGGATGGGAAGGACAAGCAGAGAATTTTTTAACTTTCAGTATAAATGAGGTCTTATACACAGTGAGCACTTTTACCTTTGCCTATAAACAACTTAGATGAACAACACAGTTTGCTTTTTTTAAAAAAAAGTTATAAGGAAACCACCATGGTGTGCAAAAAAACAAAAACAAAACCAAAAACAAACAAACAAAAAACCTGGTATCTAATGTGTACAGAGGAAGCAAAGTTTATATGGCAATGAAACTATTTGAAAATCTTTTTTTCTTTCTTTTTTTTTTTTTTAAGATTTTATTGATTTATTTGACAGACAGAGATCACAAGTAGGCAGACAGGCAGGCAGAGAGAGGGGAGAGGGAGAAGCAGGCTCCCTGCTGAGCAGAGAGCCCGATGTGGGGCTCGATCCCAGGACCCTGGGATCATGACCTGAGCCGAAGGCAGAGGCTTAACCCACTGAACTACCCAGGTGCCCCTTGAAAATCTTTTCATATGGAATGATAATTCTACACAAAAAAACTAGAAAATGAAATTCTCTTGACCTTCAAACTGTAATTAGAACGGTATTATCCATTTTTTTGTATTAATTTATTTCCTTAGGTTTATAAATCAGGAGAGCTTTGTGTTTGTGTTTGATTACATTGGTTGAAAGTTTTGGGCCTCTCTCATATTAAAAATAAGCAAGAAATGTATCTTGCTAATTAGATGAAAGCAATTATTTTACTGCTTTAAACATTTAGGAAGTTTTATTTGTTTGTTTATTTATTCTCTCTAGAAAATAGGAATTAATGATTATGTGTGGATGCCAAAATACAGCCATGAAAATGAAATCTATGGCTTTGTAAATAATAGTTTGTAAATCCTGAGTTGTAAAAATGGAATAATTTCCCCTAATATACCTTACATTTTCAAAGCTGCATTCTCTTAATTTCTGTTTAATTTTCACTTGGCAGTGACTCCTGAAATTTGACTTTTGTTATCGCTAGAGAGCATGTTCAGTAATTAATGATTATAAATAGGTACATAAAAAGAGTTCTAATCTATTTTAGACATGAACTTTTTTAGGGTATCCGCCTTGCTAAAAATTGGGTTCATACTTTATTTCTTAGCATTGTAAAATATCTGTTTGCCAATACCATCAAGCCTATTCTTTTTAAAGGCAGAAGGTCTTTATAGATTTTTTTTTTTTCATTAAATAGGTCAAGGTACAGTTTCCATTCCATAATAGGTCAGTTAATTGTACTAGGTTTCTGATTCAAGAAAAACACCATTAAGAACACAGCCAAGAATCTGGAATTTAGAAAAATTGTCTTTGGAAGAGCAGCCCTGTTCATGCACCTGTGAAAAAATCCCACAGGTCCTTAAAAGTCTATTTATTCTAATTTTAGACACTAGTTTTACCACATGTTTGTTTTGTTTTCCAGCTCTAAAAGTAGTTTTGAAGCAGCAAATTAGGAAGGGAATGGGTGAGTCATGGCCACAGGCATATGGAAGCAGCTGGAAGTGGCAGAGCAAACCTTCATCACAGGTTGGGGGTAATTCCTCATAAGGACCAAAGACCCTACATTTATGTTTTATTGGAGTAATTCTTTATGTGTTTTTTCTTAAACTTACGGCATGTAGTCCGTTTACCATGCTGACTGCAATGTGAGACAATGAACTGAATTTGAATTTCCTTCTCCCTCACTTAGCTCTCTTCTTAGAGTTAGTCTGGGTGTAACACCAAGTCTGCAAGTTGAAAAGTTTAGTATTTGTTCATTTGGAGAAGAAATGCCAAGTCCATAAGATATTTCTTCTTCTCAGCAAATCTAACATTTAATAGGGGTGGCCAGAAAAGAAATAATTACAATCAAAAGAGCTGTGTGTGTGTGTGTGTGTGAGGCTCCAGTCATCTATGAGTTGCTGTGGACCCAAGAAGGGTCTCTGTATACCCTCGACAGAGAGGAGCATTTCATTAGACAGATGGCCCAAGCAGGGTTTTAAAGGAGCAAAGAGTTGAGCAGGATAGAGGAGGTGGGGAGCGCCGCTCCAGGTAGAAGGAACAGCACCCATAAGGAACATGATTTATTTGAGAATCTCAAGTGTTAAGAAGCTTCTGGAGAAGTAGGGTAGGCCAGGGGTCAGCAGACCTTTTCTGGAAAGAACCACATAGTAAAGATTTTAGATTCTGCAAGCCTTAAGGATCATATGGTCTGAAGTCATAGCTTCACTCTGCTGTTGTCCTGCAAGTGCAACCACAGACAGGATGTAAATGAGTAGACGTGGCTGTGTTCCATACTTATGGTTTTCAAAAATGGTCTTCTGGGATTTGGCCCAGACGCTCCAGCTTGCCAGACCCCTGGTGTAGAGCTTGTGTAAGTCATGACCCTCTACCTCTTTAAATAATTTTCTTGTTGTTTTGTTGATAACTTTGTAGGATTGACCTAGAATGGCAGTGCCGATGGAATTACGGAAAACTTTGATATACTTCCTCTTCAAAATATTTTATTTCTGTGTGTTATGTATTGTGGTTTTACTGTGTACTTTCATATCTAATATTTGCTTCTATGGAAATTCCAACATTTATTTGCATAGAGTTTTAGTAATTGCCTACAGTGTCTCATTATCTTCATATCCCTTGCTCTGTTTTCTTTTTATTCCCAAGGTTGTGTCACATTCAATGTGTCATGTCAAAAGAGTAGCAGGAAAAATATTGAATATCCCAGGATCATGGAGGTAGGGTTACGAACCAGTAACATTTGAGCTCACCCTTGAGGGATAAGTAGAATTTTGCCAAGCAAGGAAAAAAAAATGGTATTTTGGTATAAGAAATACCATCAGCAAAGGTAAAATGGTGTGAATGGTGGAGCAATACTCACTGAGCAGCAGGTAGTCCAGACTCTGAGAAAACCTGGAGGATTTAGGTCTGTCCTCTGTTTTAATGCCTTGATTGACATTCTCAGTGGTTTGGATTTTTCCTACAGTCTGTGGAAAGTTCTTGCTCCTCTGCAGAGTCTGTTATCCTCATCACAGCCAAGATGGTCCTTTTAAACATAACTTAGACCATATCACACCTCTATTCAAAGACTTCTCAAAAAAAAAAAAAAAAATCACTGCCATTTCCTAAAAGATACTATGTGACCTGATTCCTCACTCCCCTGTCAGAATCATTTTCTCTCATGTTTTCCGCTCTCCCTCCACTGGCCTCCTTAAAACTTCTCAAATATACTTAGCCCACTGCCTGCTCATGGATCACTCTTCACGGAGTAGCTCCCTTATTTTACCCAGGTTTCCAGTCCAGTTTCACTTTATCGGCCTTCCATGACCCACCCCATCCAAATAGAAGCTTCTCCAGTGACACTCTCTGGCCTCTTCTCCATCTTACTTTTTCTGGTTAGAAAAATGTCCCTTTTTTTGAAAGTTAAATCTGATGTCAGTGGAGAAGTTGGGCTGCAACATAGGAAAGAGCTGTGGGTCAGAGAAGGACAGCCTCGCCCGAGGAGTTATGAGAAGTAGACAGCGCAGAGTAGTTCAGTCCGGGAATATTTGGAAATAATTAATAGGAGTTTTGCACCCTCTTTACGTTTTTATTGTTCTTCATTCCTCTTTTAATTTTGCTTCCTTAGAATAGCCCCATAGCATGTCCAAATGAGAAAGTACTTTTATGTAAGAAACATCAAATTTCTAAGGTTAAATTTTATGTCTGCTAATCCCTATAGGAGCATGAAAAAAAGTTTTTTCCCTTTTTATTAGCATCTGTATAATTTTATGTGATTATCCATATAGACTGTAATTTTCCATTGTGACTAGAGATTGTGGAGCAGGTAATTTAATTAAATTTACTTTGAGTTTATGTTTTTCCAGAACCAGGTATAAGGTCAGTGTAACTCTTAAGATCCATGAGGAGTCTAAGATTCATGAGAGATACCCATTAACACCTTTGCAGAATGAAGGTCAAGAGAAAATGCCAGTAGAGTTATGACTTTTATCATGAAGTCCTTTATGATAGCTAAAACACTAAGAAAATCAACAACTAAATTGCTTAATGAGGATTTATTAACTAGATAAACATCTGTTTGAGGAAAGTACTCAGATCCAAGAAAGGATATCTTGAACAACTATTTTATATCAAGTAAGCACTTATGTGTACCCGCTGACACTCCCTAACTGCTTCTCTAGCACAGGGTAAGGTATGAGAATACCTAGAGGAAGCTTAGGAAGCAGTGAATAAATATAGGAGTATTTACCGTCATTTTTGGTTGAGCAAACTTTTTTTTAAATCTTGATGTCCAGCCATATATATGAAAAATGAACCATGATAGGGAAACATTTGAGGGAGAATACTTCAGCAGCACATTACTGAATATAAAGTAGTGATCCACCCCCTCCACTTTTGTTACCTGAATTACATCATTTTGCCTAAAGGAAATTTTGCCTATGATCATTTTGATATTGTGTGCAACGGTTGCTTTGAGGACCTATCTAGCTCTATCAGGCTGGTGAGACTCAGTATGCCGGGTCAACTCGGTTTTATAATAGGCATGCCCTTTATTCAAAATTGGGAAATAACTTAGCATTATGGGAAATTGTATTACATATGGCGCAAGTTGTGGTAATGAAAAAGTCTCTGGGACTAATGTAGGGAATAACTTCTAGAAAAAAACCCATGGTTAATAAAAATGACTTGATGAATTGTTCCTTGTGGACAGTGCTACTTCTAGTAGTACAGTGGACGGGGAACTCTGAAGAGACATTCTGCTACCAAACAATTAGAGAAGAGAACGAATAAGGGAGATCTCCAGGTCCTTCTACCATTCCCAGTTGTTCCCTTGCCGGTCAACACAAAGACAAATGCATGTGTGCATATACACACACATGTTAAAACATGTTGAGGCCATGAACTAGAATTAACATGAGAACAGTGTCTGTATTAGAACTAAGGCTGACTAAGATCCTGAACCAAATAGAATTTTTAAAATAAATAATATGTAAGTGATTCCATGGATAGGCTACACTTAAACTTAAAAAATGAGGGGTGCCTGGGTGGCTCAGTAGGTTAAGCCTCTGCCTTCAGCTCAGGTCATGGTCTTAGGGTTCTGGGATCAAGCCCTGCTTTGGGCTCTCTGCTCAGCAGGAAGCCTGCTTCCCCCCACCTCTCTCTCTCTGCCTGCCTCTCTGCCTACTTGTGATCTCTGCCTGTCAAATAAATAAATAAAATCTTAAAAAAAAAAAAAAACCTCTAAAAATGAAAAAAACCCTGAAAAGTGACAGAGACAAAGAAATTCACAAAAATAGCAGGATAAAGATGTCACTTTACAAAGAAAACACCAATAGACTGACATCCAACTTCTCGATATTAACAATGGCAGCTAGGAGAAAATGGGGTAACATTTTCAAAATGCTGAGAGAACATGTCAACATAAAGCTGTGTAGTCACTCAGTATAATTCTGTGAAACATCTTTCAAATATATGAGCAAAAACAAGGATATTTTTGGTGAACAAAAAATGAGTACCTAAGTAAAGGAAATTCTAAAATATTCAGCTGAAAGATTCTGATATATTAATTCAGGAGGAAATCGGATTCTGAAAGGATTACCTGAAATGTAAAAAACATTGGTGACCAAAGAAATTTGTAAATGTTTCATAAATATACACTTTCCTTCTTAAAGTAATACTATTAATATTTGATTTGTATGGTTGTTATTAAGTGAGAGAACTGGAATATTGAAGTACAGTAACAGTTAAGTTTGGAGAGAAAATTGGGAGTTAGTTTGATGTTATTTGTCTATGACCTTGTTTATTATGCTTGGTAAGAATTCAGGAGTAGTTACTGAAAGAATAGAGGTACAGTACACAATTTCCCAAACTAGTAGAGTGGGGAAAAATTGTATAAGACAACAGCAAACAAAAAAGTGTGTAAGCATCTCTCTTTCTTATACTATACATTTTTTGACATTGAACGAGAACAAATAAAGACAGGACAAATAAAAAAGCAAAAAACTAAGATGATTTTTTAAAAAGCCAAATATCACTAATCATAATAAGTGTAAATGAGTGTGGTAGGCTGAATTCTGGCTGGCCTCCCAAGATTTTCTGTCTACCCCACCCTAAGGTACATGCTAGTTGAACCTGTAAATGAAGGTATAAGCTACTGAAGCCTTGATTTTAGCCTACGATACCCCATGCAGAGCACCCAGCTAAAATTTGCTAGATTCTCAACCCACAGAAACTGCAGGATAATACAATTCTTTTGTTTTGAGCCATGGAATTTTTGATGAATTGTTAAGCAGCACAAGAAAACAGATGCAGTGGACTAAACACAAAACCAAAAGATGGAGATTGTTGGTTTGGATTTAAAGGCACAATTATATGTGGTTTGTAATAAACACACCTAAACCTAAAAACAAGGATTGAAAGTAAAGGAATCATGACAGATTTACCATGGAGATTTATCCATTTTATTTAAGACCATTTAGACTTTAGTACAGGAAATATAATTAGGCAGAGATAGAGTTTCACTACATATTTTATCAGGATGATTTAACAGTTCTAAACTTGTAAGCAACTAAAAAAGCAGCATGAAAATATATAAAGCAAAACTGATTAAATGTAAAAAATTGAAAAACCCTCTATGATATGGGGGGAGGTTTCATTATACCTTTGTCAGTTGTTTTAATGTCCCATAAAAAAACTAATAAAGGTAATGATTTATGTAACATAGCTCTTAAGGTAAATGGAATAAACAGAGATTCCTCCATCAACAATTTTAGAAAATAAGCCTTTATTCAAAAATCTCAAAACTGCAAAAATGTACCAAAAATAGGGAATAAAACCAAGCCTAATTAGATTTCTAAAAATTCCTATCACACTGACTATTACATTTATTAGAAGTTGTAAGGTAAAAATATAAATTTTGAAATTTAATATCTTAATAAATAACTCCTGAATCAGACAAGAAATCATAAGGGAAACTAAAAAAATATTTAGAATTGTATAATAATGGGAATACTGTATATTGAGATAATGTAGGATGCTGTAAAACTGTTATTTGTAACCCCTACTGGAATAAATGCTTGTATTAGAAAAGAAAAAAGCTGATGATGGGTGTCTATTTTATTATGCTTTATAGAGATTTATTTATTGAAATGTTTAATTAAATTATTATTTACATATCATGCTTACCTATATTGTATTTTTTGCACAGGTTAAGTATTACAAAAGTAAATGTGATAAGAAAAAATTCTTTAATATTGAGTACTTGGTGTTCTAATTAGTCAATAGTTACTGTGTTCTCTTTAAAGAAGTATTCTTTTACATATGATATATGAAAAATTAAGATGGACAACTGTTGAGATAGTGGTAGTTTTGGAACAGTAGTTAGTAAATAATACTCACTGTTACTAATCATGTTTTTATTGTATATTTCATCCTTGAAATCCTTAACCAAAATCTGACATTTTAGCAATAGCTCTAGATATTAGCAACGTGATAAGGGCAAAAAGCTATGGCTCTTAAAAATTTTTTTATTTAATATTTAATCCAGGACATTTTTGAGAGGTTTTACTTAAAAGAAAGCTATCGCTGTAAACTTTAGAACTAATGCCTGCTACTAAAGAAAATAATATAACTATTAAATTGTGATGACAGTTGAGATGGTCAGTTGTTCCACATCAGTGACTCGAACTGGTAGCAGTAAATGGTTTTACTCAGAGTAAGCCATTTGCCAAGTTGGTGTGTGGTATGATAGGGTGCTCCTGTCTGCTTCCCAAGTTTCACAAGTACTTTGCTTCTGTATAAAGTCAGTGCTCTGTGCTAAAGAAACAAGCCCATTATCGTGCAGATGATAATTCAGAATAGACTGGCATTGCTGCAGTTACATTTTCCGAAATAACTGAATTTATTGGTACTAAATTTTATTATAAAAAGGGCATCATGTCATTATATATGACTGTACTGCTTCTAGGAAGATTGATTAATTGATTTATAATCTATTCTAATTTACTATAGTGCATTATTGCTTAAACTTATTGAACAGGCATGAAATGTTTCACAGGGGATACCCCCCTTTTCTCTTTTGATAATCTGAATGATTTACCTTTATAGAACTGCCTATTTTCCTCCCATAAAAAGCAATATATCTAGTATCCATAAAATGGTCCCAAGGTCAAATATTCAGACAATTCATAAATACCTTATCTGATATCATCATGGTGTGAAGCAAAGCTCAGTAATAAAAATTCAGAACTGCTGCTTCCTTAATAAGTAGTCCACAGCTCTGGAGGCTGCACTTGACCTCATCAGAATTCTCCCCTGTGAACAGTCTTCAACCTTGCCTTTTTCTCTGCTATAGTAGCCTTTGGTTCCCTGATGTGACTTTTCTAACCAAGTTCACTTGTGTTCATTTGCATTTTTAATGAATTATTTGCTTCAATGCCTTTTTTGAGTGGTGCCATATGTTTACTATTCACATTATAAATTTTGAATATTTTCTTAATTTAAATGCTATAGTAGGGGTTTTGAATACATAGTGTGAATTATTTCTAGACATTTTGAAACATATTACTGACATTCCATAACCCTACATTTTCTTTCCTCTAAGAATAATGTATTAAATCTTTTCATTTCACATATTTTTACTTGGACCAGAAATAGAACATATTCAAGCTCATGTATTTTTTTTTTTTAATAAAATGGTGCACTAAAGAGTTCAGACTGAGCAAAGGTTTATATAGTTCTTAGAAAAATCTACAAAATAAATGTGAGCATAGAGAAAGAATGATCAATAGGGTTTTTAGTAACTCGAAATTTCCAGGTGCTTTGATCACATAACGTATTGGTCAGAGCCTTCCACTGATTTTAAATTGTGTAATAGGTAGTTAATTTCTAAATAGTAAAAACACAACAACCACAACAAAACTAAAGCAAAAGAAAATTTGACAAGTGTTTTGAGAATTGCCATCTATTTTAAAATTAGGCTAGTAATAAAATGATAGAAATCTCAGACCATATTTAAAAGCTTTATTAGGAAGTTGCTCCTCAGTATCTGACAGAGGATTCTCTTGGCTCATTTCATGTTTAGGCTTATTCTCCTTTGTGTTTATTTTTAGAGGTTGAATCTACTAAAGTGAGTTCTCTCTCTATTGAAGTTCTCACTTAACAGGGAAGCAGAGATGAGAGCAAAATAGGTCAAATTGATCATTAATTAGATTGTTTTAGCAAGCTGTTATCAACTGGCCAAAACTAATAAAGATCACTCATTTAGATCAATTGCTGAATGCATTAGAATGTTCTATAGTAAAATTATGTGATGAGTTTTCACCTTTCATTTTAACATGATTCAACTTACATCTGTTATTACACACATGTGTGCACAATGCACACATACATAAACACACAGATTTGACATAATGCAAATTCTTGCTTTAGGCTTAAAACCATGAAAATATGATAGGTACAGTGGTCAATTCAGTGACCAAAGGAGATAATCAAGAAAGAAATAAGCAAATAGGACAAAGAGAAGCATGTAACAACAGCAGTTTCATTTTGTTCATGTATTCAGCAAACATTCTGGATATGGGGGATGTAACCGTGAAGGAAATAAAAATATCTACTGTGATGAAGTATCATTCATTTCTTTGCCTCTGTTTTGATTTTCACAGTAGAGCCTTTGAGAACATTGACTCCTAAAGACTTGACTGTTTCCCAGAATGTTTCAAAAATTTATCAGACAATGCTTTTTAAATTCTATTTTTTTTTTTTTTTTAAGAGAGAGAGGGAAAACAAAAAAGCACAAGCAGGGGGAGGGGCAGAGAGAAAGGGAGAGAGAGAGAGTCTCAAGCAGCTTCCCTGCTTAGCATGGAGCCTGATGCAGGGCTTGATCTCACGACCCTGAGATCATGACCTGAGCTGAAATCAACTAAGCCACCCAGGCATACCTATTAGACAATGCTTTAAATTTTTATTTTTATTTAATTAATTAATTTATTTATTTTTAGTGTAGTTGACCCCCAGTGTTGTGTTAGTTTCAGGTGTACAACAAGTGATTCAACAACTCAATACATTATGCTGTTCTCACCACAAATGCAATGACCATCTGCCACCATACAGTGGTATTACAATATCATTTTCTATGTCCTCTGTGTTGTACCTTTTATTCCCATGACTTACTCATTCCATAATTGGAAACCTGTATACCCCACTCCCCTTCACACATTTTGCCCTTCCCCCATCCCCCTTTCCCTCCAGCAACCATCTGTTTGTTCTCTGTATTTATAGGTCTTAGTCTATTCTTTGTTTATTCACTTGTTTTTAGATTCTGTTTATGAGTGAAATCATATGGCATCTGTCTTTTTTGGTCTGACTTATTTCACTTAGCATTATACTCTCTGGGTCCATCCGTGTCTCAAATGGCAAGATCTTATCCTTTTCATCCTTTTTTACGGCTGTATAGTATTTCATTTTGTGTGGGTTTGTGTGCAGGGTGTGTTTAAGTCACATTTTATTTATCTATCTACTGATGGGCAATTGGGTTGCTTCCATTTCTTGGCTATTGTAAATAATGCTGCAGTAAACATATGGGTGCATATATCTTTTTAAATTAGTGTTTTTGTTTTCTTTGGGTAAACACCCAATAGTGGAATTACTGGATCATATGGTATTTCTGTTTTTAATTTTTTGACTAACCTCCACACTGTTTTCTCAGTGGCTGTGCCAATTTACATTCCCGCCAGGAGTGCACAACACTTTGTTTTCTCCAACTTCTTGTCAACACCTGATAGTTCTTGTCTTTTTGATTTTAGACATTCTATCAGAAAACATTAACTTCCTTCTTTTCCTCATTCCAGGTAGTTCTCCCATACCTACTTCTTAAGGATATCTTAGCCAAGTGGGGTATCCAGTAATGGTCCATGACTTCCTACGGTACTTCCAGATTTATAGATTTATATCCATTTTTTTAGTTGGTGGAGGCTGACCCATATTCTGTGTTCTATCTTGGACACTGGTCCAGGTTCCTGCCAGGGTCTAATCTCATTATCTCCCTACTGCCAGTTCTGTCAAGAGTAATTGCCCCGTGCTTTATTATACTCGGTCTTCAGGTAAGGCACTGAGGAGTCTTGGTAATCCAGAAACTGTCTGCAAAAACTTGAGTGTTTAGAATATTGAACAGATAACAACTTTAATCTTCTAGATAACAACCTTAATCTTAAGATAATGTGCACATGCTTTTGTTTAAAGGATCTGCAGAAAGGTCGAAACTAAGGGGTTGGCTCATGCATTTATTTCTTTTAGCTAACTTTCATTTTTAAAGTTGATATTATTACATTCACACAGAAAAGTGCCTGAATTTTATGTGTGCTATTTGTGAAATTTTCACAGAGTGAACACAGACATGTAATTGCCACCCAGATAAACAAATAGGAATTTATATGTCCCATTCATATCCCATCACTGTCCAATTTAAAGAATCATGACCATCGGACTTCTAAAATGGTAGTTTAGTTTTGCCTGTTTTGCCTGTTTTTGAATTTTGGCAGGTTTTGATAGCAAGTATGCCAATCTCATAAAATCATTTAGAAATGTATTCTTTCTTTTTTTATTCTTGGGAAGATTTTGTTTAAGATATGGGTTATTTCTTAATTACTCCATAATAATAGGTTTGAAATAATTAATTCATAAAACAAATCTGGGCCTAGAGATTCTTTACTCAGAAGGTTAAGTTGATTTCTGCAATAGATACAGGAAACTTCAGGTTTTCCTTTTTTTCTTTTATCAGTTTTGGTCACTTGTTCCAAACAATTTCTCTATTTCATCAGAATTTTAAAATTTGTTAACATTACCCTGTTTATAACTCTATTTATAACATTCTCTTATTATGTTCTTAATGCCTGTGGGCTTAAATCCTGACATTGTTAATGGCTGCCTTCTTACATTTTTTTAAATAAGTTTTGTTGCAAGTGTATGAATTTATTAGTCTATTAAATAACAGGTTTGGGGTTTTGTTGAGGTTCTCTGTTATATATTTCTTTCTGTTTAAGTAGTTTTGCTGTTATGTTTATTATTTTCTTCCTGTTTTTATTTAGAATTAATTTGCTTTTCTTTTTCTAACTTCTTTAGATCTTTAGATCATTGATTGTCCGCCTGTCTGCTTTTCTGATATATGGGTTTTTTTTTTTTTTTAAGATTTTATTTATTTATTTGACAGACAGAGATCACAATTAGGCCCAGAGGCAGGCAGAGAGAGAGGTGGGGAAGCAGGCTCCCTGCTGAGCAGAGAACATGATGCGGGGCTTGATTCCTGGACCCTGGGATCATGGCCTGAGCGGAAGTCAAAGGCTTAACGCACTGAGCCACCCAGGCGCCACCCTGATACATGTTTTAAGGGCAAAAATTTTGATCTAATCACACCTTTAATTATATCCCACAGTTTCACATATCCCATTTTTATTTTTTTTTTTCAAGATTTTATTTATTTGACACACAGAACTAGCTAGAGAGAGAGAGAGGACAAGCAGGGGGAGCAGGAGGCAGAGGCAGAGGGAAAAGCAAGCTCCCCTCTGAGCCAGGAGCCCCATGCGGGGCTCTATCTTAGGACCCTGGGATCCTGACCTGAGTGGAAGGCAGATACTTAACTGATTGAGCCACCCAGGAGCCTCCCTATTTTTTTCAATATTTGTTGTATTTTCAGCCCATGGACTGACTTCAAGTTGTACCCCTTGATTTCTAAGTACTCCGGAATATACTACTTATTTTTTGGTAATTAGTGTTTAGCCTAATTCCACTGTGGTCAGAGAACATATGCTGAATAATGATAACTCTTAGGATTTGCTAAGACTTACTTTATAGCTCATGGTATGTTCAAATTCTGATAAGTAGTTCATGAGTACTTGAAAAATACTTCATTGGGAAGATCTTAAGCACATGTTCTAAAAGATCAAATAAAATAAGTTTATTAATTGTATTATCTTTATTAATTTTTATGTTCATACTCATTTTTTATCCCTTGTCTTATCAGTTGTTGAGAGAAATGTATTAAAATTCCATACTTATTTATAGATTTGTCTATTTTTCATTTTAGTCTTTTATATTTTTGCTTTTGGTGGGTATTTTTTAGGTGGATCCAAACTGAGAATTATTATATATAGAAAGAGATCACTTTGTGACCTCTTAGTTTGTATTAATTATTCTAGTTTAGTATCCATCTAGTTTAGTATTATCCATCTTAGTTTGCATTAATTATTCTAGTTTAGTATCAACTTTTTTCCTAGTGTTTGTATAGCTGTACCAGCCTTTCGTGGCTTAGTGTTTTCCTAATTCTTTTCATCCTTTTAGCTTCAACTTTTAGATTCTAACATTCAAGATTTGCCACTTGTAGGTTGTTAAAAAATTTAAACTATAAAGATATGTAAAAACCCTAAAAAAGCTAGACTACTAAACTGCAGAATGTGGAATATTTTACATTTAAATATACCATCTTACTGTGTGTTTTTTATTTCCTTGTAATATTTTTTTACCCATCCCTGTATTCTCTGTGTTAATCAAGAAACTTTCTTTTATTTTCCCTTTTATTATTAAACTTTGTAGCTTATCAGTATAAATATTATTTTATTACTTTTAATGGCATTTCCTAGGGATTGCATTGTCCCTTTGACTTGTTAATGACCACCATAGACATTTTTCTTCTTTCTAGATAACACAAAGTTGTTGAGACATTTTAACTCTCTATATCCCTCTTCTTCTTTGTCCTACATTTTAAACCGAACAAGATATAATTATTGATACAGAGTCATTATTCAGTTAGATTTACCTACCTATTTACCTTTTTATTTTTCTTAATGCTCTTTATTCTTTTCCTTCCATATTTTTATATGAGATAATTTTCCTCGGGGCTGAAGAATTCTCTTTAGTATACCTTTTGGTATTATTCTCCTGGCTGTGAATTCTGTTTTTGTCTAAAAGGTCTTTATTTTGCTTTGACTTTTTTATGACAAGTTATCAGTTATTTCATTATTTTTTCTTTTAGCAATTTAAAGATATCCTTCCGTTATCTTTTGGCTTTCACTATTTTTTTTTGAAAAGTAGCTCTCTAGTCCTGTAGTAACTTCCTTGACGGTCATTTCTTGTCTGACAATTCTTGAGTATTTTCCCTTGGACTTATATGGCTTGTGATCATAGAGATTGTTGAAATTACAACTTAATATCTTTCCTCAGGTTAGAAAATTCTTGACCATTATGTTTTTCAGTGTTACTTCTGCCCTATTCCCTATTCTCTCTCTCCTCCTTCTGGGCCTTCAGTCAGATGCACATAGGATATATCCCATTATGTCTTATTCTTTTTAAGATATCATACTATCTGGGGTGCCTGGGTGGCTCTGTCAGTTAAGTGACTGCCTTTGGCTCAGGTCATGATCCTAGAGTCCCAGGATTGAGTCCCACATCGGGCTCACTGCTCGTGGGGAGTCTGCTCCATCCTCTGACCCCCTCCCCCATGCTCGCTCTCTCTCTGTGTCAAATAAATAAAGTCTTAAAAAAAAAAAAGATATCCTACTATCTTACCTAATTCCTCATTCCAGTCTTCATTCTGGCAAATTTCTTCTCACTTATGTTTCAGTTCATAATCCTTTCTTCTGCGGTGTCTGTTCTGCTGTTAAACACAGGTATCAAGTTTTCAATGTCAGGTATTCCATTTCTTTTTCTTCTAGAATTTATATTAGGCTTCTGTGTGTATGTGTAGATTCCAATTTTGGAGTAATATTTTCTCCTTTTCTGTTTTCTGTTGTCTCCTAGTAGGACAGTTGATCTTAAAAAAAACTTTTTTTTCTTGTGGTGGGGAAGAGTGAGGGGTAGAGGGAGAAAGAGAATCTTAGGCAGGCTCCACGACCAACACAGGGCTCAATGTGGGGCTCAATCTCACAACCCTGAGATCATGAGCAGAGTC
Organism: Mustela lutreola; assembly: GCF_030435805.1. Classification (NCBI taxonomy): domain Eukaryota; kingdom Metazoa; phylum Chordata; class Mammalia; order Carnivora; family Mustelidae; genus Mustela; species Mustela lutreola. The sequence continues at coordinate 33,580,220 of NC_081302.1, forward strand.
AAAATCAAGAGCTGGATGCCTAACTGACTGAGCCACCCAGGTGCCCCAGGAGAGCTGATCTTGTACAAAGTACTCTGCCTTAGAAGAAATGAAATTTACCCCTTTCTTCTCACACATTTTGCCTGCTATAAATTGTCTAGATCACTTTAGATTATTTTTTATCTTATTGCCTTAGCTCTTACCCATAAAGCCCTTCATGAAAAAGTTTTTCAATTTAATACATGCTTTGAACCAGTGGTGAAAATGTGTCCAGTCCCTTTTGAGATAATCTGTGGAGCTGCTCATATGTTACTTTTTTAGTCTAACAACAAGTACAAAGTCGTATTTAAAATTCACCTATTGAATTGACCATAACATTTGCTTTATTTATAGATTCCTCTTTTTTTTTATTGCCTTTATTCTCATCTTTAATTATTATAACAGCATCTATGTCTGTCATCCTGGATTTTCTATTAGGGTTTCCCTGTGCATGAACTTGGACAAATGAAGCCTTTAAACTTGTTGATTCTTATTACTCCTTAATGTTAGATTGAATTGAAAACTGTCATTCTCAACCAACCTTATGCAGAGTTGTCAACATTGTCTTCTTTGAAATCCTTGTATTTATGATCTTTTTTTATATACCACTTGTATGACACATATATTCCATCATTCCTCTGTGAACTTCTCATGCCAGAAAATTTACCACAGGCTGAAGGACAGACTTTTGTGTTGACTGATGTTCCTTTTGAACAGAATTTTTAGCAAGTCTTGCCTTGGCAGCCAGACTAACTTCTGAACTTCTTTGTAATCAAAGACCCTTCTGATTGGATATATTAGATTTATAGTCAGTAATGTTTTCCTCTACTCACAATAAGAATATTCATGTATCGGTGAACAGGATAAACCCTTTCCTTTAATCTTTTATAAATATACATCAAAATGTCATCTTTGTACTTAATCTCAGGGTATATTTGTATTTGTGAGAAAATACAGCATGAGTCAGGTTTTCTCCCCCCCGCTAAGAACCAGCCACCTTTCCTATCATTGCTCATATTCTGCCTCATCTATTGACCAGTGAAAGCATCACAAAATTAATAGCTTATTAAAACTCAAATCTGATAATTCAGCTCATCAGTAATGTATGGCTTTGAAAGAAATGAATTCCTAATTGAAACACAAGGGGAAAGGGACAGTGCCATCTGTATGTCACCCTTCTACAAATCAGCAGATCTGCTGGATCCTTTATAAAATTATGGAGCAATTATTTAAGCCTGATTTACTGTTCAGAGTTGCATTGACAAGAAATTATCCAGGACCATCTTGTGCAAACCAAGAAAAGGATTTGTTTTAGTCTTCAATTACCTTTCCCCAATTGGTAATATTCCAGTCTCACAATCTCTTGTTCATAATTCTGAAATCCTTTAAAGTACTGAAAAATTAACATTTTAAAAACTCATTTAGAATTAAAGCCTGGAGTAAACTGATGTGTAGATCTCCATAGTCTCCATGTATAACACAGTGTAAATGCTTAGTTGTTTTACTGCAAAAATACTCAACTCTACCTCAAACCTGGAGGTTTGGAGGTGTGCTGTTACCTTCCTAAAATCCTAAACATATGAATTCAGAAACATATATGGCCCCAGTGGGGTTAAAACAAGAAATTGTGCATCTCTAATTTTTTCCAGTTAGTTTTGATAGTTATAATACATTATAATCCCCAGATGTTTTCTGCTGGAACAGATGATGGACAGATTTTAACATTTGACCCTACAATGTGTTATATTTGATTCATTGAATAATAAAGGCCATGTCATTTTATGGAAGGTAGATGGACATAAGCTGTCAGATGTAAGTAATCTCTAGTTTTAGCACTAGAGTAAAATAGATAATAGCTAGAACAACAACCAAAAAATACAGCCGCAACTAACTCTGTCAGGCAGTGTGCCTTCAATAATTTAACCTTCCAAATTCCCTTCAAATGGTACAAATAGATACAGATATTAGCGTAATTTTTAAGTGAAGTACTGACGTTTAGAAAGATAAGCAACTTGCTTGTGGTCACAGAACTAGTACAGAGCCAGGGCACAAACCTAAGTCTGCTAACATCCACAACCTATGCCCTTTGCCCCTCTGCTATAATGTTGTACTATATCTTTTTAAAATGAATCATATAAGACATTTAACACATATGAAATACGATTTCGTTGATCAGCTCTTGATTAGCTCCATGTTGATTACAGGAAAAATGCTAATAGCGAATCAACTTCCTTTTGTCATTCAGCGTTTATCTGGGATCCTCCCTTCTGCTATCACTTGGCTTGTGCTCAGGAAATACAAATGAATTTTAATACGAGCCTGAGAAAAAGAATATAATTATGGCGGTAAATCTGCTGGAATCATATAATGAATTTAAAACCCAGCATAAATGCTTTTGGGATTATCTGTCATTTGGGATTATTATTCTGTGATCCCTTGTAAGACTGTAGATAATTGAATGTTGGCTATTTTACTGCAACTGAAAGCACTGATGCTAAGAAGAGAATGAACCATGTGAATGTGAGCTCGCTTATTTATTTAATAATTAATTTGGGATTTCATCACAGGAATCATTTAAAGCCAAAAAATACCACAGAGTAACTTTATCTCATGGGAATCAAAGTTCTATTATTTGGATCAAAGAAGTGATTAATGTACCTGATTTTTTTCTTTTTTTTAATATATATTCAATAAATAATTGAGTGATGTACAGTTAGTGTTTTCTTAGAGATATTATAAGGAGAACTAATAGAGGAAAAATAATTCTGCTAATATACGTTCATGAAGTCCATGAAAGCTTTCATTTAACCTTTTTGACTTTCTCCTTTATGAAATGATAGTCTTTAAATTGCACAAAATGAAAGGAAAAAGTTTAAAGGGGGGTAATTACAGTGATTTTGGTCTTTCCTGATCTCCTGTAGGCAGACATGATCAAATCAGTCATGGGAATGAGTACTGCGTTACCTCCGAGGTCGGGCGGGGGTTAGGGGGGGTTGTTGTCTCAAATGGCTAACGACTCTCTGCCTGTTGCCACTCAGCACCTGTAGAGCCTCTGGCACATTTCTTAACCCTCCTCAGCTTCTGTTTTTCTTCTGTAAAATTGGTCAATAATAATTTCCTTTATTGGGATGTTGTGAGGATTAAATGAATATACCATAACGCACATACACACGTCTGTATGAGATACAAATGACTTCAAGCCCTTATATCTGGTGAGGGTGATTCAGATCTGAGGCTTAGATTTAGCTGGCAGGAGCCATTGTTTGGCTGAGACCCAGATCCTTGCCGGAAAGGCAGATGCTTAATGGAGTTGGGACCATCAGTTGCATTTGTGATTTCAGCTCTCTGACCCAACCCCAAGCCCCCTTGGCCTTTACAAATACAAATATAGCTGAATTCTTCTTTTCTCTGTAGCACAAGTATGAAAGCCAAACAATTAAATATTTAAAAAGGAAAGCATATGAGCTCACACATATACAAGCATCTAATCTCTAGATCGTAAACTCCTCAAATTAATTTTTGTGTATATGCACTGCATGCTCACACTCCCATGATTTTTTTTTTTTTTAAAGATTTTACTTATTTATTTGACAGACAGAGATCACAAGTAGGCAGATAGGCAGGCAGAGAGAGAGGAAGGGAAGCAGGCTCCCCACTGAGCAGAGAGCCCAATGTGGGGCTTGATCCCAGGACACTGGGATCATGGCCTGAGTCGAAGGCAGCGGCTTTAACCCACTGAGCCACCCAGGCGCCCACGATTTTTAAGTGTACTACACACTAGGAAGTCTTGGGAATGTGGACATGCTAATGAGCATTCGTACCAATACCTTAACCACGCCCACCGAGATGCACATGCTGATGTTTGGACTGTACAGGTACATTTACATGGTAAATACATATGAGGGAATTTGAGGAGGAAAAAATGAGAAGAAAACAAAAGAATCCAAAAAAGGGGAAAACAGGATGGTAGAAGGAAAAAAAAAAAGATTGGAAAGAAATGATAGTTTAGTGTAGGGTTTCTCAACCTTGGCACTCCTGATCTTTTGTCTTTGTTGTAATCTGTCCTGTCACCCTTGCTCTCGATTGTGATCATCAAAAATATCTTCAGACCCCGGGGCCACAATTATCCTGGCTGAGAACTGCTCCTTTAGTGTAAGAACGAATGAACGTCAGGTCAGATACGAAGATGAAATTGGCGAACATGGAATGGAGCTAGGCAAAAGATCTTATCTTCTAAAATTAACATAAGGGAACTGAGCACAGTCAGCAAATAGGTGAAGAGGAGAAAGGGAAGGAGAATAAGATGTGTGGACAATGTGCCGTAGAGTTTGGAGGGAAGAAGGAGCGAGTCAGAGCTGGTGGTGTAGGACATCTCCACTGAAGGGCTTAGAGTAGCCTTTTTTATTAATTACTGCAGGATGGAAAATTAACCAGGTCAGATATTTACATTTATCATCGTATCTCATTATAAAACTTATAATCTCCCTTTCATGTATTATTTCCTGGTTGACAGAAAAAATACATACAAGAGCAGAACTAGCTTCGTGGAATTTGATAGACATAAAACTAAATTTTAGAAACAGAGAGAACATTATCCTTTAACTGTTATGGTAATCTACCTAGCAATTCTATCTGTGCATTTTCCAGTTGTCAAAAACAAAAGCCCCCAAAGGAATATACTTCAAATGAACAGAAACAGGAAGTGAGACTCTGGCTTTATTAGGTTTTAGGCCCCCTGGAAGAGTGCATCTTTAAACCCCTCTTTTAAAAATTATTTTGCAGTATTCCGAAACTAGTCCCTTAAAGTTCTATAGTGAGAGGAATTAATAAAATGGCAATTAATAAATTAAATTATTTTTAAATGAAGGAATGAGCCAAGAGAAATGTTCAACTCTAATATTTGTATATGATATAATTAAGTTAATGTATTTACTGTTTGTTAAGTTTTAGACATGGGGTAATTTCATAGATTTATTCAATTTTAGAGTTAATAAGGGCTTTAGAGAGCAACTGGAGCTTTACTAATGAGCTTTAATTAAGAACTTACTGTGGACCAGCGACTGTGATTCAGGACTGCCAAAGAACTAGAAGAAATGGCGTCTTCATGGGCACCCAGGCTGGTTCGAGAAGGATACTTGAAGCTCCGAGTGTTTGGCAGAGGGAGGGCAGGATCTGGTTCAGAACAAGTGGAATCGGGTAGGGCTGGAGGACAGAAGAGGCCTAGGAAGCGGGCAGAAGCATACTCAGAGTCATTTTCATTAGAAATTAAGGGAAGAAAGACAATAAGTAGAATGGAACCTAAGCTAGAACTCAGGCAAGTGTGCTTTTTATAAAACCCCACTGCCTCTCACTTACTGTTGTTCTATTTACAAAAGTTACACCTTATTCCACTGCTTTTATCAGGAGATGTGCATCATTGGTCAAAAATATAATAATGTGTGTTTTTTTTTTTTAAATTTCTGAGTATTTGGCTTTAAAGTAAAGGGACAGAAGAAATTCAGTAAACAGCTGATTTATCCACTTAACATCCCCAGTTGTGCTACATACAAGTCTTTTTAGGATTTATGATTTTCCATTTTATTCCGTCATGTTTTCTTATTTCTTTCAAACTTACATAATGTATAGCGTGGCCAGGGCACAAACTGTTGGATGCTGTTCCTGTTAAGAAAGATGTTTCTACATGCTGTTATTCTGAGGCTTAATGTGAAAACAAACAGGAACTAAACAAGAAATAAACACTGTGATGTGGGTAACTGATAGCCGCCTTATGCCATTAAGCTTGTTATGTGCCAAGGATATAGGGAAAGTGAGCGAATGCTTATTACTACACAGGTGTCCAAGCAGTGCTCATTTTTATCCTTTCTTCTTCAGTTGGATATTGCCACATACTGATTTCGCATGAACTGCCTTAAAAAATTTCTCCAGCGAAGACACGAGCGCGTGCGTTCTCTCTCTCTCTCTCCTTCCCTGTTCCAGGGCTGATAAGGGCAGTCCTGGGGAGGAAATTTAGCCTAGGAATTCCTTTTGGGTTTAGATCATACGTCCATATATGGGGCCTCAGGTGATTCTTTCAACTTCTATGACACTATATTTTTTCATCTGTAGAACTGAAGGAGAAAATTCTGCCAGATAACACTGTACTAAATATTACATAAATGTTTATTTTTTTCTGCATTTAAAAAAAATTTAAGTTTAATTTATGGTTATAAGGTCTCATACTTCTTTGAAGGTGTACTTGTTTTGTATATACACTGTGAAGAAGTTGATTTAAAGAGCACAGTTTTGTTTCCTCAGATTCACTTTTAATGACCTCCATTTTTTAAAGCACAATGTTGAAATAGTCCCTCTGCACATATATTTCATGTTTTCTGAATGCAGTTCACTGAAAAGTGATGAAATGTCATTAAAGCTCTGGGGTTAGGGTTGGGGGAGCAGCTTCTCCCAGGACAGACATTAAAATCCTTCTGTGGAGGTGTCTAGGTGGCTCAGTGGGTTAAAGCCTCTGTCTTCCGCTCAGGTCATGATCCCAGGGTCCTGGGATCGAGCCCCGCATCAGGCTCTCTGCTTAGCAGGGAGCCTGCTTCCTCCTCTCTCTCTGCCTGCCTCTCTGCCTACTTGTGATCTCTGTCTGTCAAATAAATAAATAAAATCTTTAAAAAATAAAAAAAAATCCTTCTGTGGCGTCCTCCCATTTCTCAGACCGCGGTGCTGATTATATACTGATGTTCACTAAATACATATTGATTGAGGGAAAGCTTTTCATCAAAAACCTAAAAAGCTTTGTAGTTCCCATGCATTGGTATATAATTGTTTTCAGTAACTTCTCAAATATGAAAATGTTTTCCCGGTAAACTGTAATGCAGCAGCTTGGAGTTTCCAGAGAAATCCACAGTGTAAACCCACTGGGTTACTGCCCTCACATACCTTTAGTTTCTGATTGTATTTAGCTCTTGTCTTTAGTTTCATTCCAGTTACATAGGTAGAGACCTGGTTACGTAGGTAGAGACATTAATTTGTGCAAAATAGCTGTGCCGCCCATCTTTTCAAAACTGATGGGAGGAACGCCCTTGGCAGATGGGGACTGCAGTAGAATTTGTTATTTTCTTCCAAGGACATAATGGCTCAGTGGAATCTAGGGAAAGCCAGATTAAAAATTAGAAATGCCTCTGTTCCTTTTTTCAAATATTTTTTCCTGAAAATATATTTTGTACCCTCCTTATAGGTGTATCTTGAAATATAGCACAGTTCTTTTTTTTTTTTTTTTTTTTTAAATATTTTATTTATTTATTTGACAGAGAGAAATCACAAGTAGATGGAGAGGCAGGCAGAGAGAGAGAGAGGGAAGCAGGCTCTCTGCTGAGCAGAGAGCCCGATGCGGGACTCGATCCCAGGACTCTGAGATCATGACCTGAGCCGAAGGCAGCGGCTTAACCCACTGAGCCACCCAGGCGCCCAGTTCTTTTTGTTTTTTAAAAGTACCACAGGTTCACTGTAGAAAATAAAGAAAACTTGGATTTAAAAAAAAAAAAAAGGAAATCTAGATCACCCACGAATTCACCAAGTGGAGAAACTATTATTAACGTTTCCACAGTTGTCTTCTAGCCTTTTTCTTATTTTCATATGAAGTAAAAATGTTGGTGGAGGCAACAAAATTAAGCTTATTCTTTTATGTAGTTTTGTATCCTAACATTTTTTTAGCTTAACGTCATAGAGATAGTATCCTCCGTGCCACTGAATATTGTTTCTCAAAGCTGGCGCGTCACTGGAGTACCGTGTGATGCTTTTAAAACTACCGGCACCAGCGCCGGATCCCAGACTCACCGCATCGCTTACCTTTGAAATGTGCCTGGATGATTCTGTTTTTAGCCAGGGCTAAAGCCGTTGTTTCAAACTTTCTTCCGTTTTTATGCCCAATCTGTAGTTTCTAATGTTTACTCCTACAAAGATAAAAATGAGTATCTGTGTATACCTGTTTGCCAAAATCCCTGATTACTATCTTTGTCTAACTACAAGTCCCTGCGTTGTTATCCTGTTTCCCCAGGAAGAAACTTTTGTAACCACCTCGAATATATAAGCTCATAAATAGTTTAACTTTAGCAGTTATCATATCTTCATGTATTGAATTAGTGATAAAACAAACCACACTTCATATGAACTAGTGTATACATTTTAGAAAATATTGAACTTTTCCAACTCCCCAGTTGTCTGTGATTTCATTCAGTATCTTTACATGCAGGTTCGACAGCAGTGCTGGTGTCCTCAGGAGGACCAGTTTTAAGTCGTCATTAACTCAAACACCTCATCTCGACCGCTTGACACACAGCACTGTTTACATCAGTGGTGATGCTGCGTCTGGGGTTTTTCTCCAAAGCCATCTGAGGTGCTTATGGCCTGAACTTGAGATGGTTGGCATGTATGTAATCTTCCAAACAGAACAACCGTCTTTTGAAAGCTTCTTTGTAGTACCAGCGCTTAAAATCGTGAAGTCATTCCACATCCACATTCCACAGGAATCATGACTAAATGTGCTGAATTTCTTTCCCTCCTCCTCGCTTAAAGCATACATATTCTCTCTGGTGATTTCTGAAGGCCAACAAGGCAACACTGGTATTGATTGAAGATTTTGATTCCAAATATTATTCTGTTTTTCCCAAAATACAGTAATTAGAGGTAAGCCTGGAATGCATCCTGAATATAAGGTCACTCCCTCTCAGCTTGGGAGGGCGATGTGTTTGTGTGTGTGTATATACATGCATAGTATTGGGGGGGGAAGAGGAGAGGGTGATGGCAATGCCCTAGATTCTTAAAAATGTTATATTTGTTTTAAGGTATTTAAGACTCTTGAGGCGTAGTTCAACAGCATTCCCGTAAATGTGTACCCAATTACCCTACTAGCCATAAAGTGTCTATTTTACTACATCCTTGACAGCATTACTATTAAGGTTTTTTTTTTTTTTTTTCAGTCCTTCTCTCATAAATAAATATCTCAGTTCATCTCCCAACTGAGGTGTCACCCATTGTCATTATAAGTATCTCCTAATTAGCAGGGGTCCTGGGTGGCCGGCAGGTTCTCTTTTTCTGTTGCATGTCTTTGTGCTTTCCTGTTCCCGTCTTTGTCGTCTCTGGGCCTCCAGTCTGACCCTTCTCCCCTTTTCCTTATATGCATTTCCTGGTAGGTATCATCAACAGGGGCTTGAAGGACCCGCCGTTGTCCACATGCACGTGGTAATTATGTACACCTGTGTGTGCCCCGTGGCGATTGCCGTTAAATGGGAGAAACACTTAATAAAACCCGTGGTCACTTTCATCGTCCTTAGACCTGTGTGCATCGAAACCTCATTTAATGGGAAGCCGAAAGATGAGGCTAAAAGTGTGGGTTTGTATGAGAGCATTTTAGTGACTTTGTAGTGAGCTGAGATAGAATTAAATCATGAGTAAGTTTTGGGGCATTTCAACTCTCTTACCTGTCTGCTTGTGCCATTTTCCCACTGCAGCCACCTCTGATTCCAGGGCACATGGGAAAAGGTCGATTTCCATCGTCTTTGCCATTAGACTCGTTTTGGCCTTGCTGGTGAATTCTCTTCATAGGCATTTTCTCTAAGAAGGGGAGGATATGAGGCTATTCTTGCCCATTTGCTTGCTGTAAAGACCCACATTTTTGTAACTATACCCCCTTTTCCATGAAAAGATGGCATTTTGGCTTGATGTGTTTGTAATGTGTTAGGGTTTCTAGGTGTATTGTTTGGCTTTCTCATCCTCTTCAGGTCAAGTTTTCTTGTGTCGGAAATTCGGTGCACTCCACCACTGTGAGGTATCATTATGAAATAATGACTAGCAAGGTCCAACTGATAGAGGAGAAGACTGATCTATTTGAGAATGGGAAAGTTCATGCGTATTTTAAAATCCGCAGTGAGCACAGGGACGTTTGCCTCAGTACCAGGCGTGAGTCTGTAGTCTAGGGTAAAGATTCCAATGAACGTTTTTTCCCCCCAAGAGTCTATCACACATGTTTTTCTTTAATGCATTGTGAATGTGAAACTTTACTAATGTAAATCAGTCACTGCATAAAACCAAAGACCAAAAAGAATTCTAGCCATGAGGTAGAAAACATAAGCCTGAAACAGTGACTTCTTCTTCTTTTTTTTTTTTTAGATTTACTAATGCTGTGATAATACTTTTGGTTTACTAATTTTTGTGAGGAACGATAAAATATAGACAAAACTGGGTCTCATCAACAGCATTAATATTGAATTAAGTTTCCTACAAATAATGAGGGGGACTTTTTTGTTTGTTTGTTTAGTGCAAATTTAGAATTACAGAATAATTGGGCACATTGTACCCAAACATGCCATATTCCTACCTCAGTGCCACCCATAGTATGAAGTCTTGTGTTAGTGCAGCACACTGGGGACAGTGAATGACTTACTTTACCTGTATTGATGACGTTAGTACTGTCACTGCATTGAGGCTGTTCACTCTATGCAGTTCTGTGGGTTTTGACAAATGCAGGGCAGCACGTGTCCATCCGCCACCGTTAAGGTTATGTTATGTTATGTTGTGTTACTGCAGTAACGTACAGATGAGTTTCACTGCCCTCAACACCCTTTCCTTACTCGTCTCTCCCCTCCCTTCCTCCAAGCCCCTGGCCACCACTGATCTTTTTACTGCCTCTATAGTTTTGTCTTTTCCAAAATGACATATAGTTTGAATCGTACGATTTATTTTTAAGACATCTTTGCATGCTTTGTAAGGCTCAGTGTGACAGCAGTTGTTTAAAAAAAAAAGGGGGGGGGACAAAACTGACTTCCTAGACTTCATTTTGACCTTTATTTTAGGGACACTGCTTCTTTTAGATCATTTGGCCAGGGAAATAGGATTTATGTGGCTTAGTATCCTCCGCGCTATATTCGTGCCTAGCAAATGTGATGAGTGTTCACTGATCATGTTATGTGGTGAAACAAAATGTTATTTATTTGCTAAGTATCAGTATGTTTACATGTAACACATAACACATTATGTTCATGTCCAGACATTTCTGTCAGTCTTTTCGTTGCTTCATTTCATTGTCTGCTATTTTTAAAAAAAAAAAAAAAAAAAAAAATGCGTTCGCTGCATCTCCTCTATCCTTCCCCACCCTATGGCAAAGGAAGCCTCCCCACCTCCTCCCACCCCAACTTCCCAGCACACACGTGCCCAGCTGGGGTTTCAGTTTGGTGGTCCACGGTTCACATAGCTTCTGATTGCTTTGGATAAATATTATGAAAGTCCTGGGAAATAAATAGGTCATAGAAAAGCACGACAACTAAGAAATAGGAACATTTGAGATGAATGTAAATGTGTATTGAATCCTTTTTTAAAGGTTTCCATTTTATGGGTGGTGGGTCTGAAGGAGGGTACTTGTTACAATGAACACGGGGCGTTAAGTGACGAATCACTAAATTCTACTGAAACCGGTATTAAAGCAGAAGTAAAATTTTGAAAAAAAAATTTGTCTATCTATTTATTGATTTATTTTAAAGATTTGATTTATTTATTTGACAGAGAGAGACGCAGCCAGAGAGGGAACACAAGCAGGGGGCATGGGAGAGGGAGAAGCAGGCTTCCCGACGAGTAGCGAACCCGTTGTGGGGCTCAATCCCCGGACCCCAGGATCGTGACCTGAGCCGAAGGCAGTTAATGACTGAGCCACCCAGGCACCCCTGAAAATAGATTTAGAAAGAAAAAAAATAAAAAATAAAAAAGACTATCCTTTTCAATTCAAATGCAAAAGCCCAAAAAACGTAAATGTAATAGCACATAGTCTATTATGTTATGTGTATGTTCTGAATTTTCTGAAAGAACCAATCACGTCTTAAACTAACACTTGAGATACTGAGGTAACACAGTCGATATTCCTTCAGCTTACCCTCCCCCCGCTTGCAGTGGATAGCTCATTTGATACTTTCTGAGCCCAGGTACATATCGTCATGGTAGAATATTTCCAGTTATTTCCTTTTATTCTCTCATCTGTAGTTTTAAAGGGTTGAGAGTTTATCTCTCCTTTTCTTTAGTATACTTTGCTTTCATTTTTTGGGAGGGTGGTGAGTCTTATAAATACACACTTTGGGGCATCTGCGTGGTTCAATGCAGTAAGCCTCAAACTCTTGTTTTCAGCTCAGGTCCTGCTCACACAGCCCTGGGACCATGCCCCGCTTTAGGCTCTGCTCTTATGGGGAGTCAGCTTGAGTTTCTCCTCTCCTTCTGGCCCTACCCCTGTTCCTCCCCGCAAGAAACACATATTTATGTAGGTGACCACACACACATGCTCTCTCTTTCTCTCCAAAATAAGTCTTAAAAAAAAAAAAAAAGACACAAATCTATAGTATTTGCATTTAAGAGTTTGCCCTTGAACAGGTGGACTGAAACAGGGTGATCACTGGGCCGAAAGCAAGACAAACGATGACCAAAAGGGCATGTGTAAGATGAATCTTGGGAGGGGGGAGGCTTTTCTTTTTAGGGTGGCTGGGTTACTCAGTCAGTTAAGCATCTGCCTTAGGTTCAGATCATGATCCCAGAGTCTTGGGATGGAGCCTCCTTCTCTGCTCAGTGGGGAGCCTGCTTCTCCCTCTCCCTCTGCCTCCTGCTCCCCCTGCTTGTGTGTGTGTGTGTGTGTGTGTGTGTGTGTGCGCTCTCTCTCTCTCTCTCTGTTTCTGTCAATAAATTAAAAAAACTTGAAAAAAAAAAAAGAAAAATAGGCTTTCCTTTTTAGTAAAATAAAACAGAGAAGAAAGTACAATGTATACCCTGTTCACAAGTGGTTGTTTGGTGGCATATACACTCAGAGCAAAAATGGCCAGAGGTGTTTCTTGCTTGCCTTCAGCATTGTGCTTTGTATAAAAAAAAAAGAATGTAGCTCCTTAATTAAATGTATTTCCATCTAAAATAATGCTGTATAACTTAAAACTTCCATGATCGAGGATATAGATAGAGCTTATTTCCTTTTTTACATGAAGTACACAGTACATTTCCTTAATTACTTCCTGTAAAAAAAAATGTTGAATTTAATTAATCACCAAGTCAGAGAATGAAACTGACATAAACTTTGAGACACAAGAAGAAAATAATGCTGTGCTGTTTCATTCCTTGGTAAGACTGGTCAGCATCTCAAAATAATTAACATAACTATATATTGTCAGAAAGCTGAACTGTGGATTGGTGTAAATCATTTATATTGTGGAATTAACAAATGAAACCAGTTAATTAAAATGTAGTCCACTTTACAGATCATCCTATGGGTCAATCTAGTTAAGCACAAAAATAGAAAAATTTTAAAAAAGAACAGAACAGTGTCACATGACTGTCTTCTATATTTTAAGAGATGTGTTTGTTTAAAATCACGTGGACCCTAAAAGTCCTGTACTATTTTGACTTATTTAGCTACTTTTGTAGTGTATATATCTGTTTGGTTGATTAGTGAACACTGTACCTGTGCAATATAGTGGTTGCATTTCTGCAATCCCGCATCAGAATATCTTTTGTGCGGTGCATCAAGTCAAGTTACTTCTGAGAGTCAGAGTCATAGATTAGGTTGTGTTGGGATTTATAGTTCTGGTTTTTTGGGTTTTTAAAAATTTTTTTAGATTTATTTATTTATTTTAGAGATAGAGCTAAGGGAGCAGGAGAGGGAGAGAGAAAGAGAAGCAGGCACCCCACTGAGCACCCCGAGGCTGGAATCAAGAGTTGGCGGCTCACCTGACTGAGCCACCCAGGCCCCCCTGGAATATTTAGTTCTGAGAGGGGGAGCTCGTTTGTTCCTGTCCCACCCTAACCGGTATTACTTAAAAACACTTAATACCCTTAATACAATCTATAAAACAATTATATGAGTTTGGAATTATATTGCTCTTTTGTAGGTAGATAAACTCACACCTAGAGAATTTTAATGATGATATATCAAGATGGCACAGCTAGTAAGTGACAGGGTAAGTCATGAATTCTTTTGTGTCTAAATCGAATTTTCTTTCTTATAAAAACCACACTGCATGCTTATAAAGCAAAGGTGATCCTAGCAGTTAAACCATGAGCTATGTAATGTTAGGTGACTTTTATAATCTTTTTTCTAAACTACCATGAGATTATTTCTTAACAAGTTTATAAAGATAAGATGAGATATAATTTGTTTAAATGCTGGCTGGCTGGGTGAGTAGATGAGTGGCTAGATAAGTGGGTAGTTGGGACACACTGTGTGTGTGTGTGTGTGTGTGTGTGCGCGCGCGCGCGCGTGCGCAGCACATGTGTGTAAATGCTCTGCTTCTCTAAAAATCCCCGGGGCCATTAAAGATGAAACAGATGGCATGTAAATCTTGGATAACACTTAACAGAATACTGTCTAAGCAGCCCTCAGCCATGACTACACATAACAATCTCTGGCGGGTTTTCCAAAGATGAGATTGTGTCCAGACATTTTTTCCTCTCTTGTTAAGATTACCAAGTGTTTAAAAGACATGACCAATATTAAAAGCCCTTTTTAGTCATTGCCAGAGCATAATAAGATTCAGCTGCTGATAACGGCTGACTATAGGAGACACATCCAGTACTACGGGTACCGGCATTAGGAAATTTTAGATTCATTTTTATATTCACTCAACGAAACGCCTAAAGCTTAAGTTACCTTTTAAAATATTTGTTCGGGAAAAACTTTATCTTGTTAGGAAAGCTCACGTGTAATCCCCAGATCACTGAAAGGAATATGTTCACTAGACTATTATGTATAATATTTTATTGAGTGGATATTATGATTAAAATTGGCTTTCGGAGTTTTGAAGAAAAGACTATGTGACTATATAATCCTGTTTGTATTTATCTTTATAGATTTTCACATAAATATTTTATTAAGTATATTGTTACATTCATCTTGTTCCAGTTGGTGTATATTTAGGCAGTAATTTGTTAAGACATTTTATTAAAAAATTTCCATCATTACCCTTTCAAGGAATAATATGTAATCCTTTGGAAAGATCATATGTATATAATGATTTACATTATGAAGTATTTCTACAGTGATGAATTACACCCCAGCCCTTGGTTTGTAAACCTATGTGGGAATCTGGATAGGTAGGAGAGAGAAATCTGTGGTGTAAGTAGTCACTGTTTCTAAAATTAGAACTCTAGATATATTTAATACAGGAAAAAAAAAAAAAGAAAGAAAGAAAAGAAAAATCAAGACCGTGTTTGATGATAGCATGTTCTTATGAAGTATTTTGTTCTTTTCATGATAAATCAGTCGAGATACTTCATGAAATTAATTATTCTCATGTGTTTAGGGGTGTTGTTTCTTTTAATGATGTCAAATATATTAAGTGTTTGATCATCATCTCCACATCAGGACATCAACAGCAAAATTCGGCTAAAGTCACACTCCCAGACAGAAGTCTTGGTGGGCTTTGGTATAAACAAACAACAACAGGGGCACTAAGTTGACCCTGAGATTGAATAGTCCATCTGTGTTGTAGCAAGAATTGAGTGGTTAGTAATCAAGGGTAGAATTTTAGCGTGGAATCCTTTCTTTGTTTTTTAACAGAAGTTTCTGTATGGTGCTTAAAACTTCTCGCTTCTCTTTATTTCTAATCTTTTCAGCATTCCTATCCCTTATGTTTCCCGGTAGCATGCCGTATCTTCTCTCACTTTCTCAAGTATCCTTACAGGCATTCCTCATTGTATCAGCTTTGCTTTGTCATGCTTCACAGATAGACTGGTTTGTTTTCTTTTTCTTTCTTTCCTTTTTTTTTTTTTTTTTTTTTTTAAGATTTTATTTATTTTGACAGAGATCACAAATAGGCAGAGAGGCAGGCAGAGATATAGGGGGGAGCAAGCCCCCTGCTGAGCAGAGAACCCAATTCGGGGCTCAATCCCAGGGCGCGGAGATCATGACCTGAGTCGAAGGCAGAGGCTTAACCCACTAAGCCACCCACGCACCCCTGTTTTCTTTTTCTTAAACCAATTAGAGTTTGTGGCAAACCTGCATCTAAGCAAGCCTGTTGGTGCCATTTCTCCAAGAGCATTTGCTCACTTTGTGTCTCTGTGTCACATGCTGGTGATTTTCACAACATTGAAAATTTTTCATTATTATTTATTTTTTTATGGTGATCTGAGACTAGTGATCTCTGGTGTTACTATCGTAATTGTTTTGGGGCACCATGAACTGCGCCCATATAGGACAGCGCCCTTGATAAGGGTTGTGTGTGTTCTGACACCCGCCCACCAACAGCTGTTCCCCATCTCTCTACCTCTGCTTGGCTTCTCTGTTCCCCGAGACACAGCAATGTTGGAATTGGGCTAGTTAATAACCCTATTGTACCTCTGCGTCTTCAAGTAGGAGCAGGCATACATCTCTCACCGTCAATCCAGAGCTAGAAACGCATGAGCTTAGTGTAGGAGGCTTGTCAAAAGCTGAGACAGGTTGAAAGCCAGGTTTCTTGCACAAAACAGTTAGCCAACTTGTGAATGAAAAGGAAAAGTTCTCAAAGAAACTGCAGGTGTGAGCCAGTGAATGCACAGGTAGGAAAGGGAAAACAGCTTTATTGCCGATACAGAGAAAGTTTGAGTGCTCTACATAGAAGATCAAGGTAGCCACAGCAATCCCTTCAGCCAAAGCTCAATCCAGAGCAGGGCCCTAACTCTTGAATTCTATGAAAACTGAAAGAGGTAAGGAAGCTGCAAACAAAAATTGAAAGCTACATTGGCTCATGAGGTGTAAGGAGAGAAAGAAGCCATCCCCAGATCATAAAAGTGAGAGGGGAAGCAGTGATTGCCACAGAGAAGCTGCAGCGAGTTCTCCAGAACATTGGGCTTGGATAATTTATGAAGGTGGCTACACTGAACGACTGATTTTCAACCTAAACAACCTTCTGTTGGAAGAAGATGCCATCTGGGGCTTTCACAGCTGGAGAGGAGAAGTCAGTGCCTGGCTTCAGAGGACAGGCTGACTTTTTAGTGAGGAGCTAACGCAACTGACGACTCTTAAGTTGAAGCCTATGCTCAGTGACCATTCCGAAAATCCGAAGGCCCTTGGGAATTCTACTACACTACTGTGTCTGTGCTCCGTAACTGGAGCGACGAAGGCTGGATGACGGCCCCTCTGTGTACAACATGGTCTCCTGAAGCTTTTAAGCCCCCTCTTGAGACCGACCTACTGGTCAGAAGAAAGATTGATTTCACAAGATGACTGCTCATCCACAGGGCACCTGCTCACCCAAGAGCTCTGAGGGAGATGTGTAGAGATGATTGCTGATTGTATCCCTGCTAACACGACGTCCAGTCTGCAGCCCGTGGATCAAGGAGTCATTTCAACTTTCACATCTTATTATTTAAGAAATACCTTTTGCAAGTCAGCACCTGCCGTGGACAGCGATTTCTCTGGTGGATCCAGGCTAAATAAATTGAAAACCTTCTGGAAGGGTTTCACCATTCTAGTTGCCCACACATTTGTGATTCATGGGAAGAAGCCAAAATATCAACATTCACAGCAGTTTGGAGGAAGTTGATTCCAACCCTCATGGATGACTTTGAGGGGCTCAAGTGGAGCAAGTAACTGCAGATGAGGTGGGAATAGCAAGAGAACCAGAGTTAGAAGTGAAGGTTAGCATTTTTTTTTTTTTTTTTAGCAATGAAGTATTTTTTTTTTTTAAAGGTATTTGTTTTTTTTGGTTTTTTTTTTTTTTTAAGATTTTATTTATTTTATTTGACAGAGAGATCACAAGTAGGCAGAGAGTCAGGCAGAGACAGAGGGGGAAGCAGGCTCCCTGCTGAGCAGAGAGCCTGATGTGGGGCTCGATCCCAGGACACTGAGATCATGACCCGAGCCAAAGGCAGCGGCTTAATCCACTGAGCCACCCAGGCGCCCCAGCAATGAAGTATTTTTAAATTCAGATATGCACATTGTTTTGTTAGACGTAATGGTATTGTGCACTTGGGAGACTACAGCTGTAGTGTAAACATAACTTTTCGAAGCACTGGAAAGCCAAAACATTCACTTGACAGGCTCTATGGCAACATTTGCTTTATTGCCACGGTCTGGAGCTGAACCCACAGTATGTCTGATGTACGCTGTAGTCCTTTTATTTAATTTCTGGCTGCTCCAAATACCTCTCATTTGATGTTCCCGTCGGTCTCCCAGAGCTCTTGTCGCTCTCGGCCGTGCGCTCCATCCCATCACCTCACTGCCGCTGCGTGTATATGGATTCTTACCTCAGAACCGATGCATTTCAATCTTCCCCTTTCTGAAAGTCAGGAAATGAATTCCAGATGATGATTTCAGGATCTAGTCTTTCAGGTCTTTGCTCTTTCCTAAAAGAAGGAGCGGAAGTGGGCCCCAGGTGTTTCGAAACCATTTTGAAGTGGTATTGCTAGCTTCCCACCTGCACATGTGCGTCCCGAAGCTACCGGGGGGCTTTACCTGCCGCCTCCCAGTAGGAGAGGTACATATGGGCTCTGAGGATGTAATGTTATGTCAATACCGTAAACAGGTGAATGGTACAATAAAGACTTTGTTCTCTTTCTACTGACGAGGCATCATTTGGGGATATCCTGGGTGCATTTCACCTGCTACGTGGGAAGAAGGAACCAACATATGCCTCTGCGATGGTGGTCCTTGTAACTTCCTGCATAATATGGCCAGCCGTTCCAAAGAAAATGTGTGTAGTCCTTATGTTGGATTTATCCTAGCTAATTATCATGACCATTTTCTATATTTTGGCTTAAGCTCATGTAAAAGCTAAGTAGTTCTCACATGTTTGAAAATAACCTGGAGACTCTTAATATTTGGTCCTTCATGGCTTTCCTAGGATTTGCAACAGAATTATAAGAGGGACACTCTGCTTCTGTTGTTATAAAACAGTTTAAGGAATAAATTTGTTTCTGAGGGAGGGAATAAGCAGATACAAAATGTGAACTCCTGTTCATAATCTAGAAAAGTCGAAGCCATTCGCAAAGCTCAGTGACACTTGATGTCTCAGAAGCCATCTCTACAAATAAGCCCCATCTTTCTCAACTCTTATATTGTCACAATCCGTTAGTCTTTTGTTTATATTATGATATGTTGCTACAGTGATGACTTACACCTCAGCCCTCAGTTTGTAAATCTGCATAGAAACCTTTTGTCTAACGAGACAGAAAAATCGCTGTTTCCGAAATTAGAATTCCGGATGTAGTTAATACAGTAGGAAGACAGAAACTAATCAAGCCTATATTTGAAGTCAAACAGTGTTTTGTAACATGTATTTAATGACATATTTTATGATTTTAATGACAAACCACTTGGGATATTTTATAAAAGCAGCCTCAACAAAGAATTTCTATGTGAGTATAACACACTAGTAAGAAATATCTTAGATTGTTCTAAAAAGAAATTAAATGATAATGCTGGGAATCAATTGAAATACTGTTCTAGTTAGAAGAGAAGATAATGCTAATAGTTTTTTTAGAAGTAACCTGGTTTATGGTATTTGTGGGGGTTTTTTGTTCTGTTTTGTTTCCTAGTGTCTGAAAAAATTTAAAGAGTTATTTCTCAGTTTCAATACAAAGAATGAAATCTTGGCACTGAGAATTTCATGCAGTAGATTGGATGGTTTATTTTTATATTTTCTAATTCTCTTCCTTTTTGTGTGTAAGTAACCATCTTAGTTTAGGAAAAAAACAACAACAACAATAAAACATCAACCCGTTTCCCTTTTTAGTTGATCTGGTACCATTGTTGACTTATTATCTTGTTGAATAGAATTCCCTTGCACTACTGCCTATTGTATGTTTTGAATGGAGCTATAATTTATATTCTATAAAGAAAGGTTTTAAGAAACATGTTTTGTTCCTTTAAGTGTATGCTCAAATTTTAGGGGGAATAGCAAACTAAGATCTTTTATTAAACAAAGAATGAAATGAACCAATTTAATATAATTTTAGACATTGTTGTTCTGATGCCATAATGAAGCTGAAAAAAAAGTTTTTGGTCTTTGTACAATAGAACATCAGTGCCTGTGTTAGCCTGGCCAAATTAGATATAACCAAAATAATCTGTCACAGTCTAATTTTCAATGGTAAAGCTAGCCTGGCACGTGACAATAAAATTGTTAGGCCATTTTGTTAGGCCTTGGAGGTGGGCATTCAATGAATACTTGTTGAATTTATGAATGAATAAATATAAGGATAAATCATATTTTTATCTGGTAATAAAAATGTTGAGTCCATTAGTCTGGGTAGAATCTTGGATTTATTATTATTAATTATTATTTTAAATTTGCTCATTAAAAGTAAAAAGAATAAAAATAAACTCGTACAAAATTATCTTTATGTTA
The DNA here is from genome assembly GCF_030435805.1 of Mustela lutreola. Lineage (NCBI taxonomy): Eukaryota > Metazoa > Chordata > Mammalia > Carnivora > Mustelidae > Mustela > Mustela lutreola. The sequence goes on from NC_081302.1 coordinate 33,600,565, forward strand.
AGTTAAATAAAATATTCATAAACAATTTAAAATTTTCAGAATAAGTTTTTTCTAAAATTATTTCCTAAAATGTTTGTTGTGGTATTTTGAGAAGAAAAATGTTGCTGTCACTAGGAGTTAAAATATAAACCAATTATTAAAACACATTTATATTTAATAATTTAGCAATTGTGCTCCTTTTCAGTGCTTGTCATGAGAATGATATGGGAGCTCTTGCACCATATATGAAAGTTGAAATATAGTGATTTTCCCCAAAATTATTGCCAGGTACTTTTATGCCTCCAGATTATGATAGTGTTGAGTAAAGGTTAGAATCACGAAATTGCAGAATAGCAGAGCTGGAAGGGGTGTTTGAGTTTATCTTGTCAAAATTCCCATCGCTTTACAACTGAGGAAAGTGAGATTCACAAATGCAGAATGGGTCAAGCCAACAACATGAATGCTTTTAATTAGAATAATTGTTATTTTAAATAAATAAGCGGTTGTATTTATGTAGTTTTAAGTAGGTAGTGCTTTGTATACTGCCCTTGTCTTTTAGAGATCGTATGTACAACTGCTGTTCATTTTGGGGTTTTTGTGGCCTCTTCTCCCCTCCATGGAGTACTTCTTCCACTGATTTTAACAACTGTGTCTGTCTCTCCCAATAGGATGAAAATGTCCTTATAGGAGAGGCCGTGTCTTAACGCTGTTTTGTACTTTTGTACTCTCAACTCTAATCACGATGACTGTCACAGAGCAGATCTTCAAATATTTGGGGAATGAGTAGTGTCTCATAGCAATAAGGGAAAAATTAATAAGCACTCCAGTCATAAATCTTGCCATCTCTTCGGTATGTGATTAACAAGGATCCGTATGTGTCCCCTTTTTCTCCCCACAGTCTCCAAACGTCCACAACTACCCCGATATGGAAGCTGTTCCCCTGTTGCTAAATAATGTGAAAGGGGAGCCCGCGGAGGACTCGTTATCTGTAGATCACTTCCAAACACAAACTGAGCCAGTGGACTTGTCAATCAACAAAGCCAGGACATCCCCCACCGCCGTGTCATCCTCCCCGGTTTCCATGACAGCGTCCGCCTCCTCACCTTCTTCAACTTCAACCTCTTCATCGTCGTCTAGTCGTCCAGCCTCCTCCCCGACCGTTATCACATCAGTATCTTCAGCATCATCTTCGTCAACAGTATTAACTCCAGGGCCCCTTGTAGCCTCCGCGTCTGGGGTGGGAGGCCAGCAGTTTTTGCACATCATCCATCCTGTCCCGCCTTCAAGTCCCATGAATTTACAGTCTAACAAACTGAGTCACGTTCACCGCATCCCCGTGGTGGTCCAGTCGGTGCCTGTTGTCTACACAGCTGTGCGGTCACCTGGAAATGTGAACAACACTATCGTAGTGCCGCTTTTGGAGGATGGGAGAAGCCATGGCAAAGGTAAGGGACCCAATCGAAGCCTTGATTTCTTTCAGCGTGAGGGCTGACTGTGCCTTTATTCAGTGAGCTGCCCTGAAATCGTGTGCAAGCACACCACATCCAAAGAGGTTCTGTGCACCACGCAGACGTGAGCTGATGAGCACGGTTTAGGGCGAACCAACTGCGTGTTGGCATTGGTATTTGCTTCCGTGTTCTTTAGTCTATATTTTTACGTATCGAGTCATTTAGTGTTGGAATTCAAATGTCTTCCTTTGCAAAATGATGTTTACCTTCAAAGGCTCAAATGGATAGAATAATCTGTATTTAGCATAACTGCTTGTAAGTTGAGTCGCCAGTAAAATAATTCTGAAGTTAGGTGTTTGACTACAAAATTCTCATGTGGCTTGAGGTCTTATCTTAGTGGAAGTTACTGTCATTTTAAGTACTGGTATGACTCGGTATGATGCAGTATTTCAAAATGCAATATTAAAATTCCCTTCCAGGATTTAGAAGGAAATGCTTTGCTACATAACTCTATTTAATAATACCTGGTTGCCTAATTTTGTATATGGCAGTTATGCAGTTGATCATGAAGTTGCTTTCCTACATCTAAGCTCTTTTTTTTTTTCTTCAGTTTTTATTAAAAGGAATTAAAGTAGCATCACACTGTCGATTTGGTCTTCCTTTATCATGAATCTACAAAATAAGCCACCCTTCTGTGGAAATGGAAAATGCCCATAATCATTGACTCGTTCCCTCTAAAACTAAACACTTATGCATGTATATTGTCTTCAGGGCTCAGAAATGATGAGGGTTTAAGATATGTTGTATTCCTTTTGCGTTGATATCATATTACTACCGAGGCCCATCATTAAAATATGATTGATGAATACATAAACACATCGCCTTCTCATAAAATGCTAGTAAGCCTAGATTTTTATAATCCTATAAGGTAGGATTCAGTGCCTAGAAACAACAGTTGATTGTGAAGTTAGAGAGATTTTTGCAAACTGACTCTACAAAACTGCATCCATCTTTGGCAAGTTATTGTCTTACCTGCATTGAGGTTTTTCATAGCTCACGAAATGAATTGTACCTTCTTAGTATTAACAACTGAAAAATATCACCTGATTTACAGCACTAAGAGGTTTTAGTGTGCAGACTTGGGATGTAGCGTTCTGTGCTTAATGTGGAGACCTCTGTCTTTTGTGCTGTTTCGGGCAAAGGCCCTGAACTAGTCCCACCACCATCTGAGTGACCAAGTAGACAAAAAGGAGGTATGAAGTAGTCTTCTTTTGGATTTTACTTTAGTTGAACCCTCTCTGATGTTACTAACACTTCTGATCAAAAGGAGCTAACCGATTTGAATAATAGCATAACTGCAGGCCACGTCATGTGGTTTTGTTGGGTTAGGTATTTATTTTCTTTCGTAATTTCAAGATGTGTTCACAGGTTTTTTAAGAATTAGGAATTAACAAAGAGCAAAAGTGGAAGCTTGCGTATTGCGTTACTTTATCTGTATATGTGTATACCACAGGATACAGCCCTTATACCGTTCCCCTCAAGGGAGATACTGCTTTAATTGTGAAGATGATTGACGAAGATTTTAATGTTGTTCACTTTTTTTTTACAATTTTGATGTACTAATGAAGGAAACAAAAGAGATATCTCTTTTATTTGACATTATCTTCTAAGGGAGAAGTTATTTTTATTTAAGGGGGTTGATATTGAAAGTATATTGCCAAAATTTAATTTTCTGGAAACTATGTCTCTGCCAAAGAACTTTGTTACGACTCCTGCTATAATTTGCTCTCAAGTGTGTTTGTTAGTTTCATGCCACGTTTTTTATTCAGCAGTTTTCTCATGCCTAGAATAAAAACTGATATAACCATAAATCCCCTGGACTATGATATGGACATTAGGAGCAGGAGAGTCAGAATCAGGAATCTGAGTTAGGCTTAGTCCCTTCACTTACAGTTTCGGACTGGGAAGTGTTATTCAAAGATTAAATGGGGATAATGACATGATCTATCCTTGAAGATTATTGAGGAGATTAAGTAAGAGCTTAATGTCTGGGTTAATCAACTATCAATAAAATGTTTGCAGTTACTTATTATTATTTATCACCTTCCCAAGCTACTTGAAGCAGTAATGTTCAGAAATTTTTTCTCTGTTGTATAAAAACAAAGTTGGAAGGAAAAAAACATACTTAATTTACAAATGAAAAACTGCTCCCAAGAAGTTAGTACAGAAATGCTTCTCAAAATTGTTACTACTGGTTATAAGGGATGAGAGTTTACTATGAGAAATTATCTGGAAACATCCCATATTTTCTATTTTTATTAGTTTGTATTATGTTTTCATAATCACCATATTATACAAATATTGCTATAACATTTTATAAGTTTTTTTTTATTGTTTAACTGATTACTTAGATGATGGTAAAAGTGTCTAGTGGAGGAGGCTTGCCTACCTCACAGAATGAATAAAAGAAAGGGCATTTCAGTAATTCTTCAAGTCTTTATTTTGCACATGTGCAGCTGGGCACTGGGCCAACAATGAAATGGCTAAGTGATAAAGGGAGCCCCTATTCCATTCCCATGTTGAACTTGTATATCTGATATGGATAAGCAAAAGAAAATATGATAGGGGAGTTGGATTTTCAAAATGCTAACAATAAAATTATAAAACTAACCCATATAAATGCAGATGAATGTACTGGCTAATTATTTTTAAAGTTGTTATAACACATCTGGTCTCTGGTAGATAAATCGCTTACCTTATCTGTCATGTACACAAAGACCTGTGAATGTACCTATCCATGTTTTAAGATGACGTATCATGTGAATTGAGTCATTTGTCCATTCAAGTATTTATTGAGCATCTGTCATGTAGTGAGTATTTTATTGGTCCAAGGATACAGTGTTGAACAAAACAGATGCTGTTTCTATCTCAGGGTGCTCATAGTCTACTGGGAAGTATAGACATTAAACAAACAAACAAAAAAAATCATATAATTAACTGATAATTGTGGACATTCTGTGCTTCAGTTGGATTAAAACATAGACTACGCATGGATTTTTGCCGAGGAGAGTTTAATTATAATTGCAGACGGAGAAAGTTGTATTTGATAAAAGTATTTTTACATTGGTATTATATATGGTTAGAAATGTTTCCACTGTGATGCTCAGTGGGGTGGTTAGGGTTTGGGGATGAGGTAGAGTGAAATGTCCACGTGAGTGTGCTTGACTAGCGACAGAAGGAGGTGAGAAAACTTTCCAGTGAGGATAGAAACTCAGCCCATTCATGTATTTGAAGAATATTGGTCTAAAGGAATGACAAGCTAGGTCCGTGCACTGACATATCTCAGTTCGGCCTTGAACGTGATATGTGATCTGAAGAAAACAGCATGATACTCTGGACAAACACAACTTGGGCTAGAGCTACAAGAGGGAGGATATCAGAGAAGGTCTCCCAAGGAAGACATTTTCCCTCTTGATACCAAAAGGACAAAATGGCAGTTAGCCCCCAAAATGGTTGTGCTGAGAAATGGGAGCTCTCTATGTAGAGGGAACAGCCAGTGGACTGATCTGGCCCGAGTTTTGTTGCTATGTCACCTGAGACACATTATTTATAAACAAGACCCTAAAGGGATTATTTGACCTTATAAAGGAGTTTCAGTCCAGCCTGGGGAAGTTTTTTTGGTAGGTTTTCCAGGTGATATTTTCATTAGTTTTTACAGATACTTAGTAGCAGAAAAGCGTAGGAGTTATAACAGATCACAAGCAAAGTTGGTCATGGTTGGTAATTGCCTGGATGAAAGCAAGTTTGGGGATCTCCCTCCCTCCCTTCCTTCTTTCCTTCCTTCCCTTCCTCCTGTGGACATCCTATATGCCAAGTAACATTCTGAGAACTGAGGTTCCAAGATGAGCAAATGTCTACTGTAATGACCTTACAATCGAGGCAAGCAATTTATGGCAGATGGTCTAAGAGCTATAATGAAAAATAAGCCATGGTAAGGGAACGGGAAGTCAAAAGACAGGAGTGCAATTTTAGGTACAATCTGGCCTACCTGGAATGTACGTTATGATAATAATACCTGGGGAAGACCTTTACAGAAAGAGAGAACTGGAAGTTCAAAGACCCTGAGGCACAGAGGGTGCATGGTTGGTGTGAGGAGGAACTACAGGGCCGCTGGTGAACAGGAGGGGAATGAGCGATGGGAGCGCAGTGGGATATGAGGCCAGAGGGGTGAGTCAGACCGGGTCATGTACGGCCTCAAAGAATTTGGTTACATTGTTTGTTTTTTTCCTAGATATGGTGGGAAGTCACTGAACTGGACCTTTGGGCAGGAAAGTGACATGACTACTTTTTACATTCTTCCTTTCACAAGAATCACTGAATCACTGCTTAATGAGGACTGAGAATTGGGAATCTGGCGGGGTGCAGTTCACCGGTGACAGTGACAGTGTGTCAGTGGAGTCATGGGGACAAAGGACTGACTGAAGTGAGTTGCGTTCAGCTGGGAGGTGAGGAGGGGAAGACCGAAAGTCTAGGCAGCTCTTTGGAATAGCTCTGCAGGAAAGAGTTGTATAGAGAAATGGATGGCGGGAGAGCCTTTTAGGCTCTCAAGGGAAGGATTTAAAAAGAGGGAGATATTATAACCTATTTGTATGATATCAGGAATAATCCAATAGAGAGCTGAAAATGGGTAATTCTAGAGAGGAAAGAGCTGTAGAAGCAAAGTCTTTAATTGCACGTTCGTTGCTTATATGATACTGTGGAAGTAACCTACATCTCGCAGTAATTTATCGGAGTTCTAAAGTCAACTTAATAGATTGACAAAGTTTTTAGGGAAAAAAAAGAGACACGATGGAAAGTTAAAGGAAATACAAAAACAGCAGATAATCATCTAGGGTTGATAATGAAAAGCAAACAAATTAAGGTTCAATAAAATTGGGTCCATTGAGAGTTATAAAAGTGATACCAGAATTAATTCATGTAAGATCAAACATTTCTCATTCATCACCTAGAGGAAGGGATAGAGTAGTTGAAAACAAAATAAACCCAAAACACTTTGCATTGGTCCTTTAAAACTATTTTTTATATCTGAGTATTAATGAATGGTCTGTTTTAGAAATTCAAAATAAAGAGCAACACCATAACCAGTCTGTGGCCATCCAGCTGATGAGCTAGGGGGAAAAAAAAAAGGACTCATTTCCTCCCTCCAATATGTGAGTTGTTCTTTCTCCAGGTAGCTGAAGGAGCAGTCAGTCTCACCTTGATGCCTAAGAATGAGGCTCAAGCAAGAACATGACTGATCAATGGCTTTGGAATAATCAGAACTGAAAAAGCCTAAGGGCAGCAAGGGTAGTGTTCCTTAACCACCATCCCATTCTTCTGTCCCTGTGACTGTTGTAAAATGGATTGCCTAGAGGGCCGGTGTTCAGCTCCAGGTTCCTATATAGCCACTTTTTCTTACATGAAAATGCACCCCCAGCAGCCTGGTCTACCAGAGTTGTATAAAACAGGTTTATTGCATTAAGACTCTTTATTATAATGGTGTCATACTTGAAAAACAACTCCCTATGGGTTCTGAGTGCATTATTCCAGACTTAAAACAATTATGCTGTTAGATCCTTGAGTAGAAAGTACTTTTTTTCCCCAAGATATCTGACGAGAGCATGTTGATACTGCTGTTAAGAAACCAGCCCCATTTGGGCATGTAATTCCTTTGGTCATCTTTTTTAAGAATGTTGTGGGTTTTTTTTAAATTATATTTAGATGAAGTGAAGAATCCTCCAAAAATATACCTTATTTTCATAGCACTCATTCAGGAGTTTCAAAGGGATGTGGTCTTGGGCAAATTTGAAATACTCACACCCCATTTTCTTTCCTCCAGGCTGTTGCTTTTCTCAGCAGCCAACAGGAAGAAGCCACAAGTGTATTTTTAGTCCTGTGCCATTTCTATTTGTGAAAGGAAATACGGTCATTGCAGTGATCGCCGCAGTGCTGGTTGGAGACTAGGGCTCTAGCTCTGGCTTCTCCTGACCATGGAGTGTGGCTATGGTTTTGCTTGCGAGAAGCTACCCCCTTTCAGATCTCTGCTTCCTCCATTGTCTTCTGCTGTCAGCTCTCTCACTTGTGGATGTTAAGGATGCCTCATTTCAGGTGATGTTCCTTCTGTCACCGACTCACTTCCTCTGTCTCCCTTACACGTGCCAGTCCTCCTTTAGTTCAGCGTTCAGTGGAATGCTGGTGTCATCAGTCCATACGGCAGGATAGTCCCAGGCAGCCGACCTATGCCTATGTGTATGGTTGTCTTTACTTTTGGAGTCATTGAACTACTACAGCTTCTTTTGGTAAATTTATTCTTCGACTTATGCTTAATTATGAGAATTTCCAAATATAGTTGACATTTTAGGCCTCCATTTGGTTTTTGTTGATAAACCATTTATGTTCTTTCATTAAAAAAATTTTTTTTTAATGCTGCCTTTTGGGAAGTGGGACTGGAGTGTTGCTGACTTTGGGTTTACACTTCTGAACTACGGACTTGCTAGGACTTGAGTGTTTCAGTACTATCATCATAAAGCAAAGGCAGGAACTTGTTAAAGAGTGAGAAAGCCAGTTAGCTAAGGTTAATGAAAAATGGAGTTTTAAATAAGAGTTCAGAATACTTTATGGAGAGATGCATGGGGCACTTGTTTGCATTTACCTGATTTGCCACAAGGACAAGATATTTATTGGTGTCTTTTCACTTCTGGACATGTACAAGAAATTGAATATCTTCCTCCAAAACACTGGCTTCTTGAGTTCTTGTTCATCTGCAATACCTTCAATTTGTTAATTTCTCTGCTTCATCTAGCATAAATTGGTTTAGTTCAAAGATTTGATGATAATAACTGGCTCAGAGAGGAGACAGAAGTTATCTGTATTGTGCTGAGAGAATTAGCAGAAAAGAGAAAATTCTAGATCAGCTCCTTGTAAACTGTACAATGTCAAAGAATGAGTTTAATTGGCTTCCCCCCTACACACAGTTAAATATTAAATGAAAGTACAAAGCACAAAAAAAGAGAAAAAGAAGAACATAAGGACCGTAGATGGAATCCACATTTAGAGAGAGATGATACTTCACTCAGAAGTAGATATTACTCAAGGAGGAGAAGATGTAGATGATTGGAAAATCTATTTATTAGAGAAAGTAGTTAAATAAGAGTTTTAACAAAATGGCCTCTGTATTCATTCTGTTGTAAATTGTTAGCCACCATACCAGTTTAATTTGTTGGAAAAGTTCCTCCTATAGTTAAAAAAAGATTGAATTTATGTATAAATAAATAAATATATGCTTATAAGTGATATTTTACTAATAAATAAATGAATAAATGTAGTTGCTACATTCATTTTTCACCACACCTGAGATAAAGTTATTGTAAATAATAAATATAAAAATTTAGTTCTCGCTTACATATAAATTTCACATAGTACAGGTGCTATTATGCCATAAGGAAATTTTTACTTTACCTAATAATTGCAGGTATTTATAGAATTATTTTGATGATATTTGGAGATATATACACATTGTAAGAGACCTTTGGAAATCTAGCATCTCTGTATTAAATGAGCATTTGCATAGCAAATGAGCATTTTATCCAATGAGTCTTAAGATCTATAGGAGCAAATGAAAGAAGGAAGACTGTAAGATCCAAGAGGGAAACTCAGTCTTAGAATCATTGCTAGCATTATTGTAAATTGGCCTCTTAATTATTTACAATTCTCTGGCTGCGCTTTCTGTTCCCTATTTGTTCTTATTCCCTTAACTCTTTTTTTGTTCCAAACTATTGAACTATTGAACTCTTTTCTCAGCTTTTTCTCTTTGCTGGTTTTCCATTGTTAGTGGAGAATTTCATTAACTGGTATTCTACTTTGTGTTCTTTAGAAAAGAACAAGTTGATAGTTGTCTATCTGAGAAATAAAAGAAAAGCTATCAATTTACCGAGTCACCATCATATACTTGATTTTTTTTTTTTTCCAGCCACCTTTACATGGAGGGAATTGTGCCCTGATCACTGGCCAGTTCGTGTGTTTTTCATGACCTGGTGGCTCTACCATCTTTTTTCTTCTGTTAATTCATTTATTCAACAAATAATCCTTGATCCTATGGCCAAGAGTATCCCCTGATCCCAGCTGTGGAGATTTTTTTTAAATAAAACTCCACTTAAAGGTAGTTTAGTTTACAGTATAATGAAACAATATTGTTCATACTCTGGGATTTTTTCCTGTTGAGTCTTAAAATCGATTTGGTAGCTTAAAATGGGCAATTTGAAAGAAATTAAATAAAATTGAGACTTTTTCTGAGTATATCACTGAAATAAGTATTACATAGTGAAACTTTTGTTCGGCAACCTATTTATTGACATACATGCAAATATGGTACTGGGAGAGAGAGAGAGAGAGTGTATACTGAGTCATGCTGAACTATGCATTTCTTGCTGTTGTTCCTGCTCAGAAAACCTGAAAAAGGTTACATTGGAGTTCTCACCCTTGCTTCAGCCCCTCCGGCTTCCCTTTCCTTCGGGTGTCTTCCTTTCCTTCCCTCTCAAAGATCCGCCTTGGCCCCACCTTTATTCTCTGCCTTCTTCACCTTCCTTCCATTTGCTTATGTTCTCCCTTTTCCTGGTTGGCCTTCTCTGTGTCCCTCCACCCCTCACCATTCTACCTACTTTGGACTCTCCCATTTTCTCTCTCCTGTCTCATCCAGTCTCCTCTCCTAGAACTAATGTAGTGCTATGGAATTAAGCCACTTGTGTTGAAAATGACAGTCTTTGTACTGCCATCTAGTGGTAGAGTTTTAAAGCAATGCAAGTGTCGGTAGTTTAGTTTCTCCCATGGCTTCCAGATTTCCCCCACTAGCTAGTTTAGGGTTGTAAGGTAGTACAGTGAATATGCCCTATTTACTTGAACCTAAATTTGAAATGTAACTTACCTGCTTCATTTTTAGAACTCTAGTATATGAAATACACACACACACACACACACACAAATATATATATATATTTGTATATATATATATATACATATATATTTGTAATATATGTGTATATATATATGTGTGTGTGTGTGTTTAGAAAAGACTATATTTAACTTGGACCCCCCCCCCACACACACACACAAATGTATAACTCCTACTCATTTGTCCCACTTTCCATCCTGTATATTTGTATGTTACTTCTGTTTAGCAGAAAGAAAACATTACTTTCTGTGTATCTGTTCCTGTTTTTCTTTTTAAACCATGGTTTATATTTGTTGGATAAATAGAAACATATATGCCAACTTGTAGGCTAGCTAACAAGTGTTGCTGAATGTCATTGAGAAAAAATAAAAGATAAATGGAGACGTATTCTCCACTCAGCAAGAACTCAGAAAGACAGAAAATAGGAGAATTTGGTGAAACTGGAATAACTTGGAGAATTCATCAGAACTACCTCCTTAGTTAGCTGGGGGCTTACGAGAAGGAGGTTCAGTAGAAACAGGGTAGCATTAGAAAGACAATCTCATGATATATGGGTTTCTCAGTTTCCTGGGGTAAAGAAAGACAGTGAGAGAGTCACCTCCTCTGTTGACAAAAAGTGTAGTTGTTGTAAGTGTTATAAATGTTTACATAAACAGGGGCGCCTGGGTGGCTCAGTGGGTTAAGCCTCTGCCTTTGGCTCAGGTCATGATCTCAGGGTCCTGGGATTGAGCCCTACTTCGGGCTCTCTGCTCAGTGGGGAGCCTGCTTTCTCCACCCCACCCCACCCCCGCCTACTTGTGATCTCTCTGTCAAATAAAATCTTAAAAAAAAATTTACATAAACATATGTCTATATGTAGGATACATTGTTATAAATCTCTACTCCAAGATTAAAATATTGGGATCTCCCCAAATCCCTGCAAGCTTCAGTAGCTACTGTTTCTCCAACACATAGCATCGTGCCTGACATTAGTTAATGCTCAATAAATATTTATGGGTTGAAGATATGAACAAATTAGTAAATTAATGTAGTCTGGTACAGGTACAATGTTTCACATGCGATGCTTAAGAATGCTGTGGCAGTGTTGGTCGGCCACACTGGTTAGACCTAAACTCTAACCTTAAAAGGATCTTTCTCTTACATGGTAAAGGAGATGAAACAATGTAACATGATAACCAGCAAGACTCCTCATATCCTCAGTTTGTCTCCTTCCGTCCCAGTCTGTTGCCATTTTACCAAATACGTCTTGTGTCCCAGCTACAGTTTCCATTGCTTTTCATGACGACTCTTCTACTTTTACCCATAGACTTTCCTTTTCCTGGAAGACCCTTTCTTTCTCAGGCAAAAGACCTGGGGGAAAAATGTCTTTTTTTCCTACAAAGGGAAATACCACATTAAAAGGCAGTATATGAGCTTTTATTTCTGTGTGTGTGTGTGTGTGTGTGTGTGTAGGCTCAATATATTTGGCTCAATACATAATATGTAATATATAATTATATTATAATATCTATATCATGCATTGTTTTATTGCCTTATCAGTGTCTGGGACACAGTGAATACTAAGTGTCTGCAGAATGAATGAAAACCATTCCTCCAGCTGTTAACTGTTTGATGTCATTGGGCCATCTGTAATTCCCTGGCATTCTTGCGTGCATTGTTTCTGTTTTATTTCATGGGACTTAATATTGAAGAATGATATTTGGTGGTACATTACAGATGCTTGCTATGATTTAGATTGTAATCGTCTCTGGAGTTGAACCCCTGTGGGTGAAAAGTATTCTTATGACTTTGAAAGGGTCTTAATGAAAAGATATTGCCGTGTGAAAATTATAGACCTTATTTATCGTTTCAACCCTCAGGTAAAATATTTTACCTGTGAAACTAGGATAAATAATGGCTTTGATTGGATTCAGGCAATTAATAGAGTCTGGTGTGGGCTTCTTATATAACAGTAACACCAATTTCCTTTCCCAGTCAGGGTGAAACAATTATGCCTCCTACCCTACTCCAGTTAACTGCGTCAGCATCATAGTACCATAAAATCTCAATAAAATCTGAAAACTGTGGAGTATGGATAATCCCACTATAAATTGTAATAAAAATTACCCCTCCAGACTCTATATTCTCTCCATTAAGTTCATAGACACTGTCTCTTTGTACATAAAGTTTTATGAAATAAATCGACCAGTTCTTCTGTCCTTACTAGATAGCAAGCTGTTTTGATTTAAAAGCTGATAATGGTACAATCAGATTTTGGTGTTTGCAGTGCATTTTAAAAACATAAATTTCATCTAACAAACCTTAAGTAGAGGGAAAATGCTACTTTTATTTGCACTATGCAGTGAATGTCTCTTTGTGAGAAAGAATAAATGACATATTTCCCATGGTGGGCCTATTTGTTGTAGCCATAAAATAAAGATTTGGTTTCCTTCCACAGACCTCTAATCTTAAAGGTACATGAAGCAAACCCAAGCACAAATCTGAAAAGAGCTCTGTCTGAGTCGTTTCAAATCTTCTGTGTTTAGAAGGAATTGTCAATTTTGTGATTGCATTTTTGTCTCTCCGCGCTACATCCAAGGGCTCCCTCATCATCTCTGGTGTGGCCTCTGTCAGGAGTGGGTGTTTTAAATCAGTCCACTATAAACACACAGCCCTTTAAAACAGAGGAACCCTTCTAGAGACCTAGGTTGTAAATCCTCGGAGAACATGAATTAGACTCTAGAGGAAGTCATATGTTATAATGAAGGTAGAGTAGGTGGCGTTTGAGGTCGAAAGTTAAAGAAGCATAAGATTTTGCTACTCAGAGGAGGTAGGAGTATTCCAGACCGGGAAGAGAGTGAACAATGAAGGCTGAGGATGGAGAGTACATAAAGAATGAAAGATTGTGTGGTTTTCCCTGAATTGTAGGCTCTAACGCACTCACACACACATTCACTGCCTAGAGTGTGAAACACAAACTGCTTGCATGATATATACTAGGAATCACTTACAGGAGAGGGCCGGAGATCCTTGCCCTGAAAAAGAATGCCTTTTAACTCTTAGTTTAGATATACCTCTTACATTCCTTCAGAAAATGATTTTCCAGCTGTGCATAGAGAGAAACTAGTGAACGAGATCTGCAAAGGAAAAGGAGCCAAGAGGAGTAGATCTCCATTTTTTATTTTATAACTTGGGTCCCCTGGAATGTTGTCTCGTTAGATGTTTTTATGTTTTTCCCAGTAGCCGCAAAAATTGTGGAACATTTCACTTTCTGTATTTTTCCTGACTATCAGAAAACAGATCTACTGATTTTGCGTTACTAGGCTACAAAAGCTCGATACCCCCTCTCTGCTATGCCCCCTGCCCAAATTAGGAAACTCCCTTTAGTCAGTAGGCTGAGAGCAAAAAGTGACAGCTAACAAAGAAGGTGTCAAAATTATTATTAAAATAAGACCTCGAAAAATCATAGCAAGGTCTTTTGGGATTAGAGTAAATAGGCTTACACAGCTCTTTAGTCCTTGGAGATAATACTTTATTACAGCACAATAATTGCTTTTGAAATAATGACCATTAGCAATGAAAGAAAGGTTAAATTATGGTCAGTCTATTTGAAGTAGGCAACAAAGAAAGTATGTAATAAATCTAATACAGATATTTATTAAAAAATCATTCAAATAATTAACCTTTATCGAATGCCTGTATGTTCTCTGTGCTTTACATACATCATCTTCAAGTCTTAACAATAACAGACATGTGGGTGTTATGGCCTTTTTTTACAGAGAAGGAAACTGAGACCCATGTTACTTCCTCTACTCTTTGTAAGGACAGAGCTTCTTAGTGATAGAGTCTTCAGTAAAATCAACATTTCTTAGTACTCTAAACCCATTTGCCATACTTGGACTTGATGTTTAAAGGGGTGTGCCTTAATTATGTAGAAAATTTGTCAGGTTTTTTTTTTTGTTGTTTTTTTGAAATTTTGTCAGTGTTGATCCAATTCCAGATTTCTTCGAACTAGATATATTGTATTTTTAAATCATTTTATGTTATTGTCAAGGTTTAAAATTCGTGATATATGAAATTTGTATATCTGTATCTGTCTTTCTATCTGTAAATTGCATGAAGTAATTCTATGTTGCTAAATATCAGCTTTATGGTACCGTATTATGTATTTCCATTTCTCCAGCGTCTTGCAGCATTAAAAACAGCCTCAAGCTGTAGGTTAACATTTGTAGGTGTAGGGAAATTTTGTCAGAGTGTGGTTCACTGAGTTTCAGGGATCGACATCTGTGTCATTTGTAGACATATCTGGTCTCTGCCTGGAGCTCTCTTGAGCCGAGAATTGGTTGGACAGACATATACAACACAGACGTGCCTGTTCTATCTTGCCTCATTTGGGTAGTGGTTATTTTCTGAAAAACACAAGTGGAAACCACAAAGTAAAAACACAGCCAGCATTTATTATCACTGTTATAATTATATTTATTTTTCTTAGATTAATGAGTTCAATAAAATTCCAAGCACTAGCCAATAGCTAATAATCATTATAACATTACAGTTTTAGAATTATCCTAGCTTATATAGCAGATGTTCCAAAATGCCTTCTTTAAAATTGGAAAATAAATTCCATAAAATGTATCTTTGGTTACAGAGAATAGCTTCATAGTAAGATCTGACATTTTCCAGTTTTCGTTTCTCTTCGGAGTCTCAAATAGTATCTTTTCTATGTTTTTGTAGTTCTCATGTTCTTGCATTTGTCAAAGAGTAAAATACCTTATATGCTGTCCAAAGTTGATTGGCATCGTGATACGGGATAGCAGATATTTTCCAACACGTTCTCAAAGTCATGGCTGTAATGAAATAGAATCAATGGATTCAGCATCCTACAAATGAGCGCTAACTGGTGAGGCCCTGCTTGCTTAATGGCATTGTTGTACCCATTGGTATAATCTACAGTAATCAAGGTAGTTTAACCTCCAATTACGTGTTTTATTATCTCATTATCCACCTTGCAAGTAAAGTAACTACTGACAGGCCTGTTTCTTTCCTTCCTTGGCCACTTGCGATCGTTTTTTATAGTAATCATCATCATAAGCCCCTCACACTGAAAAATACCCCCCCTTTCCATTATAACTTAAACTAATTTTAACTGTATAGTCTTACATTATCTGATATAAAGGGAAGATGACAGCTTTTTCAGTTTACAAGTCTAAATAAGCCATTGGATGGTTTATGGCTATTTTTCAGTGTTGGGCTCTGTATTTCTAATTATGGCAAACATCAAGAGTAGAATTATCCTTACAGACAGCAAGCACAAGCCATCATGGGCTCATATTCTACTTGATAAGATTACTCGTACCATATCTTATTCCAGAGGAGATGTAAGGAGTATCAGCCACATTATTACTATATGCCGATGGGTGGTTTGTTTAGGGAGATCTTGCATTTTCGTAAGGTACAAGGTACAGTGGCCATATCTGGGCATGGTAGAGTTTGCTCAAAGAAGAGCTTGGTACCATGCCTTATTTATGCACGAATGTATCAATTTACACATGAACATGCACAGAGACATGTGTCCATATATATTCACATTTTAAAAAGGATACTACCTAGAAATTGTCAGACTTAATAAACTGACTGAAATTAGTTGATTCATTATAAACTTATTCCCTATATTATACCATTTAAATAAGGGAAAGTTTTCATATTTAATATTTAAACAAATGGGATGATTGTAGCACCATTTATTTTCTTTCTTGCTTTTTTTTTCTTTTATCAAAACCTTGGTAAAAACCTTGAACTACCAGTACTCTTACTGAACAGTAATAAGAACATTTGAAATATTTTTATTTAAAAAAAAACTTTAAGCCTTATTTTTTTTTAACCTTTTGCCTTATCCAGGAATTTCCCGGTATTTTCCTTTCTATTTACTTATGCATTTGATTCAGTGCACATTTATCATTCAGCTGTCTTCTGTACTGTGCACAGATGATGCCCAGAGGAAGCTCATAGTTGAGTGAATGGAAGAGGCAAAGCAGCTTTCCTGAGAAGCGTCCTATAACACAGATAAGTGTAGACTCACAGAGGTAGGTCACAAAGGAAAGAGCACAAAGCTCAGTGCTTGGGAGGGGTTGGTGATGATGCAGGACAAGGATGCTTCTCACAGTAAAATGTTTACTTGCATTATCCCCATAAATATGAGGAAGGAAAGGCAATTATTTTAAAAAGGTGAAAAATCCTAGAAATATGAAAGAACACAGTGCATTCTGGCAGAGTTCTTGTCGGCCAATTCTGTAGTAAGTGAATGCTACAGGGAGACAGAGAAAGCTTGTGAGCTGGTGAGTTATCATAGGAAGGCAGGCGAGACTTCCTAAAGGCAGGTGCAGAGGCAGTAGGAATGGAAATCTGATAGGCAGAACTTGTTGCCCAAATGGATGTCGAGGACAAAGGAAAAAATAAATATAGATAATTCCCAAGTTCTTGTTTTGGCAATTGCCACATGTTGAAAATTCTAGTGGAAGAGTATGTGAATTGAAAGACAGTACTGAGAATTTTGCCCAGAAAACAGTGTAAAGTGAAAAAACTGACAAAAACATGGAAGAAAAGATGCAAGACATGAATTGATGTGTTCCAAAATTTATCTGAAATGATATCTATAAAATAGGAGTAGATAGAATGTGTTATACAGAGAAGCAATATTCAGAGAAATGTCTGGGTATTTTGGAAAATTAGGTAAGCCATGAATCTTACAATATAGATGACTCAGTAAAAATAGATCTGCATCTAGACACACGGGAGTGAAACTGTCAGACATGAATCAAATCTCAACAGCTATCTACAAAAGAGTTAAAGAAAAACGAAGACTGTCAACAATAAGAAATGCCAGAAAGCAATGCAGTAGTCTCTTTAGAGGACTGAGTGAGGGATCCTAGAGTTTTGTTCTCAGGTAAATTCAGTCAACAGTAAAATAAAATTTATTTAAAGCATATATTGACTAAGAGCTTACCACCCACAGAAATTTTCTGAAAGATCTAAAGAATACGCTTTTGGGGGAAAAAAAAAAAGGAAGAAGAACCCAAATGGAAAGGTGAGCTTAGAACTGGTTTTAAAAGTATAGGTAGGGGTGTTTGGGTGGCTCAGGTGGTTGAACAGCTAGCTCTTGATTTCAGCTCAGGTCATGATCTCAGGGTGCTGGCGTCTAGCCCTGAATCATATCTGCAAAAGGAAATAAATTTTAATTAACTCTTGGTGGTGAAACATGAATCAAAATTCTGAACTATAATGAATAAGAACATAGGGAAGGTTGGAATGTTCCTTGGGTGGTTATCACATGCTAAATCCTCCTTGTGTTTGGGAGGAGAATAGATACACAGAATGACTTTAGACTTTAGAAAAATTTTAAATGAAAGAATGTAAATAAATCTCTAATGTTAAATGAAAATAATTGTAGAATATGATCTTCTTATATAGCTTTTAAAAGGGCAAAACTGTATTCATTGTTAATTGATATCTGTGTAGTTAAAGCATAAAAACTCTAAATACACCAGGATACTATGGAAGAAGGAAACAAACAGTAAAATAAAACAAAAAAAAAAGTCAGCTTTTTCTCTAATATTTTACCTTTTTTAATGACCTGAAAGAAATATTGCAAATGTTAAGGGTTTTTTGTTTTTTTTTTGATCTTTTGAGAGAATAAATAGGTGTAGAATTCCATATATGTGAGGGAATTTTTTTTTCATAAAAGTGACATGAAAGAAGAGCTATAAATAATTTACCTCAATTTTTATAAGCAAGTTTCTGAAAAAGAAAATACTGGAACTTTTGTTGAATGGTTCTTCATATTTTATCTTTCACATTGTACATTGTTGGGTGTGAGAGACAATAGGAAGAAAACATTTTCAAGATTTGGCATGGTTGAAAGAGAAAAAAGAATGTAAATGCTGAAGAGTTACTTTGGCCTCTGACATCTTATTTAATTGATGGTATAAATGTGGTAGACACCAAGGAAGTTCTTTCTTATTAGCATGTGAACTTGCATGGATTATAATGAACCATCCTGGCCTCTCAGATCCGTGCTTGGCCTCAGGGACAGCTCATGCTTAGTGTTGAGGAGGTGGCTTGGCAGCTTTGGTTACGGAAATCAGCATAAATGATGTTCAGAATGCATATTATTAGGGCACTATCAATTTTAAAAGTATTCTAACATAAATGTTACTGGTTTTTACCAATTTAAAAAAATAATTTTTTCTTTATTACCATGTTCAAAGAAAACACATCAAATCTTGTGTTTATTACCTAAATATACTGACCCGAAGCATCACCCAGACCTCACTCTCTGTGATAGCTCCTATGTTCAGAAACTGTCTCTTCTTACAGAACCTAGACCGTCATTCATAGAGAAGTTAGTTGTAAACCCAGTTTAAAGTTAAGAAAGCCAAAAAGACTAGTGTGTGCTTCCTATGCCCTCTCTCAACGTAGCCTATATATTTTTTTTTTTTTAAAGATTTTATTTATTTATTCGACAGAGAGAGATCACAAGTAGGCAGAGAGGCAGGCAGAGAGAGAGAGGAGGAAGCAGGCTCCCTGCTGAGCAGAGAGCCTGATGTGGGACTCGATCCCAGGACCCCGAGATCATGACCTGAGCCGAAGGCAGCGGCTTAACCCACTGAGCCACCCAGGCGCCCCTCAACGTAGCCTATATTATATAGTGTTCTCGAAACACTAATGTCCCCTGGCCTGACTCTGGGCAGAATTACAGTTTTGGCCTCCTTCTTCCAGAGTCGTTTCTGGAGACTGCACCAGCTGCCTGTGACGGCTCCTTCCTTAATCTATGTCCAGGGTTTGCATCTCTGAGCTCAGGAAAGGGTCTGGGCAAAGGAGCCCCAATGTGACAGATGTTCCTGAAGCCAAAGGAAGTAGGATTCCATTTCCAGGTGTAAGGACCTCATCAGTTTTCTTAGAGACTTAGGTAATTTATCTTCTCTAGGGGAAGGAGGGTGGTTAGCAAAGTATCAAAATAACGTCTCTTTAAAAACAAGTCAGAAAACAGACAGTGCCTCTTAGGGAATCCCTCTTAGGGATTGAGGGAAACAAACAGAATTATCATTTCTTACAGAAGCATCCCAGACAGACTTGATATGGAAAATACTTTTAATCCAATTTTACAAAGCAAATTTCTCTCTTTGCAATTTGCATAAAATTAGGCCAGGAACTGGCATGTCCTTCAACCTGGATCGGAAACAGAGAAAAAAATGTAGCCATACTTGCTTTTTGGCCCAAAGATCTATACAGGTCATTTTTGAGTGCTTATTCACCCCGGGTTAGGATGACGCCAAAGCAACACATTGGAAAGAGAAGGGTCAGCACCAACTTTTGCTCTCATAAAGAAAACTTTCCTTCCGTGATATCAAGAGTAGCCTCTACTGGCATTCACAGGTATAACATCTAAGATTTGTATTTCTCAAGTGTCCCCCAGAAGTCTGGTAGGTACTACAGATATTTTGCTCAGTTACAGGTTAGAGTCACAGGGACATGAGAGACTGAGCCTCCAAACTACAGGATTCTTCTCAGTGCTGCTTTCGTGCCTTTTGCTTGTGGCCCCACAGAGTAAGGCTTGTGAGCTCTTCGTGGGCAACGGTGTGTGTGTGGGGGGGGGGCGTGTCAATTACCCACTGAACGAGAAAGAAAACCTCCATAATCTTTTTTTAATGGGATGTGGGGATATGCACAAGAAATCTGTACCTCCAGATGGAAATGCGTTCTAGGGTGTGAGGACAAGTGTGCACGTTCCTGCAGCCAAGAGAGAGAAATTCTTAAGAAGAGGCCGGAAGTGGCTATGAAAAGAAATCATGAGCAACCTTGAAAACTATAAAGAGATTCAATGGCCTGTGGGCATAATTCACAGATGTGAGGATTTTTTATGGTCTTAGAACACGTCTTCAAGAATTCCAAGGGTCTACTGCCTGTCTCTGTGAGGACACATGAGACCACTATTACATATGAGGACATACTTTTAATTTTGCTGGTTTAAGAATATCCTAAAATGAGGCATGGAGAACACCTTCTTTGAAGAGGAAGAGGGGCAACAGCAACGTTAATTCTAAATGGGCCACAGGAGTTCTGTGTGCCACCTTTTTTTTGTTTCCTGCATGCCACGGCACCTAAGACAAGGGCCATGATTCAGTGGTCCTTAAAATTATTATAGCAGATGTCAGTCTATGTCTTGAAAGATTCCATTTTATCCAGTCTATGGACCAGAAAACACAGATAACGCAAAAAGACCAAGTGAAATTAGAAAAGTGAATTAAAAGGCCGTGGATTATTGCCTAAAATCATCTCTCCGCATTACACATGAAAATGAGTTTGGTGATTTCATTATTTACCATATGCACTCACCACAAAATCACTTTATTATTAAGTATTTAAAATCATCTCTGCTTAAAGTGGATTCACTTCTGAATAAATCAATCGGGCTGGTTAGCTTGGGTTTTGAGCAGTTGTAATGAATTGACAAAATGGAAAGGAACAGGAAATAGTGGCGTGGTCATATCTCAGAGGGTTCCTAGAGTTCAAGGCTCTTAGCTGACTCGGGAGAGTTGTATAAGGTTACCAAGCATAGTGTAAAAGCCCACTTATTAATGGAAAATTTTATGAACTCTTTAATCCCAAAGCCTTTTGTGCTCGAAGACGTGCTTCCAGTGAACACAAGACAATTGCAAATCTGTGTTCATTTTCTTTTTAGAAACAAGAAAAATAGTTTTAGTCATGATTCTTTAGAAAAATGAAACCCTCGTTGCTGTTGTGATAATCTCAACAAACATTCATTTTAAGCTGTATTTTAAATGATTGAATTCCTTACCGAAGTTTCCAGGCAGTAACTCATATTCTAGAGATAGTAAGTATGTTGAACTATTTAAAATATTTTCCTAAAAGGAAAGAAAAGCCTGTTAAATGTAATTTAGCTAAAAAGCGAATAAAATTTCATTTCCTATGTCATTCACTGGCTTATTCAGACCCAAAATATAATTATCTAGGACTTTCCTGAGTCGTAGAACTGTAATGATTGTAACTCCCCTCCCCACAATGTTAATATTAAAATATAAGCCAGAATGTGATTTTTAAAATAAAATGTGATCTAGGTGCTCTCATCATTATATTGCAGAATCTTTTGCCAACTGAGAACCACTGTGACCATTTCAGAGACCTGCATTTATTACCATCATCTTCATCAGCCAATGTTATATTTTACTGTGTACGAGAGTATAATGGATATGGCTTTCCTACTCAAGGAGTAGACAGAATCAGGCATATAAAATAAATATATGCTTAAGTATAATTCAAAATTATGCACGGGTACCATAAAAATATATAAAATACAAAGTATGGATTTTTTTGGAATCAAAAGATTGTGTTGCATTAGAATATGAAAGGGAGCTTCATGAAAGACGGTGCCCTTCAGCAGGAAGGGGAGATTTTGTTGACTAAAAGTGGGTGGAAGGAAATAGCCAGATATAGCTGGATTAGGGAAGGAGCCTTGAGTGTAAGACTCCTCAGAGTTCCAAATGCAAAAAGAATTCAGGAATAGCTGGAGAGGACTGTTGAACCTTATTTGTTAGATGGTGGGAAAAATTCAAGGTTTTTAGATAAGGAATCTTTTGAGGAAAGCCCTGCATCCATTCACTTCCTGGAGAAATTCTCTATGAGACAAACGTACTTAGCAGTATCTTGAGAAAGTTCACGGAGAAGTAGTATAAAAGGGGTGGGAGGAGTTCCAGAAAAATCATGGGGTTAAAGCACTAGCAATAGTTGGTGAATCGTACTCATGTAAGGGGTACAAATAAAATGAGTGAATTCACCCATGAAATGAATGACTCTGGGTGACGAGGGAAATGATGGGTAAAATCAAGAGAAGAATTGGGTTTAGTCTGAAATGACTTTGGAACGTTCTGATGGACCGGGATGCCAGAAATAAGAGACTTGGAATTGAGGGGAGCGATCAGAGCTGGGAACACGAATTTGGTATTCATTTCCTCTGAGACTGTAGAATTGTGGGATTGTGTGCCATTAATGAAAAGCTCACCATTAAAAAGAGGCAGAAGAGGGTAAGTAGTGGAAGCTTAAGGGGAAAAGGAAACTTTAGATGCATGCAGAAAGAGGAGATGAAAGGTAAAAGAGAGGAAGGGAAGGATGTTGGGGGAGGGGAGAGGGTTAGGGGATGAGGGGGGGAGGGTCCAACTCACCCAAGAAAATTAGTGTACAGTAGAGTCAGTAAATGTTTTCTCTAAAGGGCCACCAGAGATACAACAGATGAGTATGGTCAAATAAAACTTTATTTACAAAAACAGTGACAAGGCCCACAGGCCTTAATGTGCCCATCCCAAAACCAAGGGAGGAGAGAATTTTAAGAGACTGGAAGTGAAAATGAAGAGAGATAATCAGCAGTCTTGAAAGCTGTGGAGAGGTCCAGTAGCATTATAACTGAGATGCGGTACTTGCACTAGAGAATTATAAGAACATTATGAGGTTATTTTTTAATATAATGGGAGCAGAAGCCATTACCCTGTCAAGTGTGTGGGTAGGAATTGGGAAAAAATGAATAAATTGCCTATTATATCTACACAGTACCAACATCCCAGGATTTACATAATTGATTACATTTTTAAACCTGCATTTGGGATTATGTAGACAATCACAGTTGCCATTGTGCAAAGGCATACAGTTTCATTAGCAGTAGCAAAAGTAAAGAAAGTAAGAAACAGATTTTATTTTATTTTTTTTAAAGATTTTATTTATTTATTTGACAGAGATCACGAGTAGTCAGAGGCAGGGGGTGGTGGGGGTGGGGGGAGCAGGCTCCCCGCAGAGCAGAGAGCCCAATGTGGGGCTCAATCCCAGGACTCTGGGATCATGACCTGAGCTGAAGGCAGAGGCTTTAACCCACTGAGCCACCCAGGCACCCCAAGAAACAGATTTTTGTTCTTCAGTAAGCAACGTGGGGCCCTGGAGAGCTGATTCTAATCTTGGAGTTCACCCTACTCTGAGTTAAATTTTTTTACTAATGAGTAAAATCAAAGAGCATGATAGGCTAGAAAAATCAGGCATCTATTTGAACAATTGATATTCTGAAAGCAAAGGAGGTCAGGAGAGGTATTGTACGACTATATTATGGAGAACCTACCTTGCAGGTCTTCAGGTGGTAACGCCTTGAGTTTTCATTGAATGCTGTATGTGCAGCTAGCATGAGGTGGCCAAAGAGAAAACAAGCTAGTGAGATTTTCAGAGAATATTAATGTCCCTGATGTTCCTCCCGCATGTCCCTCTAGCTGGATCTCTCCCCTCGTGCTTCAGACTCAGGAGCTGGGCTGATTCTTCTCAGATGGCTTCCCTTCCCCCTCTGAGCAAAAAGCTCAGAGTCTTCACGTCTACTGTGCACACCTTCCTCTGTCTGGCCTCATGCCCTCTGCTGTCCCGTTTTCAGTTCCAGAAACGGAACAGCCTCCTTGTGGTTCCTTGGGCACAGAACACCCTTTCCCACCTTGGGACTTCTTAGCCCTGTTGTCTGCTGTGCCCGGAAGGCACCCCCTCTCCAATCCGCCTCTGCCTCCCCCACGCCCCCGCCCCTCGCCGGCCTCCTCAGGTCCTCCCTCGGCTCTTATTTTCTCCACGAGCCCTTTCTGGCCACCCCGCTCCTGAACGGTCCACCTTCCTCTCAGCAGCCTCCAGCGCCCCCCTCCCCAGCCCCACTTCCCCACTCTTTTTTCCTCTGTGGCCCTCCTCATTATCTGACTGCGTCTATGTTTTTCTTATTTATCTTTGATCATCTGTCTCCCCCGACCCCCAGGCTGAAGGCACGAGTTTGTATCTGCCTTGTTCACGGCTCTCTCCACAGCACCCAGAAGAGTGCTTGATTCCTCATAGTTGTCCAGTAAATCTCTGTCGGCTGAATATATAAATGAATGTTTGGATCAAGAGGACTAGTGGTGTTATATATCTTCCAGTATATATTCTGCCTCGGTGATGGTGCTTCCAGTTTAGGTACATTTCAAACAAAAACTGCCTAATTTAAACAGCCCAGGGGATGGAAGGGATTTCGCAGCGGTGTCCTAGAAGGGATGGTGCGAGCGGCACTAAGTTTCCTGCCCAGATGCCACTGAATGGTGATGCGCTCCTCGGCGCCAGGCGGGCAGTAAGTGCTCTCAGTGTCTTATCTCATTTACCGCTCAAAACCCCCTACGGTGAGGAGGAACGGAGGGGGAGGGTGGGAGAACAATCGCCCAAGGTCAGGGGCTGCAAGGGACCCGGCCAGACGTCCTACCCATGTCTCTGAAGCCAGAGTTCTGTCTTTCTCTTAAACATGGCAGCTGTCGTTTTTTAGAGCAATTCTTGCTGGAAGGTGATGGAAGATGACTCTTTTACTCTGTGATGCTAGGCATGTTCCCCTGCACATTCTCCCTGCCCCCCACCACCATATACTCCTTTTCCCTCTCCCTATACCGCACCATTCTCCCCCTGCTCTTCATGTCCAGAAGAAAGCAGCAGCAATCCTGGAAGCCAGGGTTTCTTTAACTGGGACCTGAGGAGAAAAGAAAGGCTGGTAGTACGCAGCCCCTGCCCATCAGCTGCCTCATGCCCTTCCGACCGTGGACACCCCCCACCCCGCCTGCCCCAATGGGTCAAGGTGAAAGGCATTGCACAAACTCTTCTGCGAGTCATTCTGGCTAGGATGTGGTAGTCTTAAAGCCTCCGTGTATGTTCATAGATCATTACACTGTTTGCATTTCCGATGGTGACCGATGAAAGGACTTCCTTTCCTTGAAGAAGAGCTGAATGGGCCAGTTTATGTAAGATAGAGCCTTTAATCTTTGGACAGTGCCCAGGCTGAGGTGGACACGGGTGCTGCTGTGTCTTGTGTCAGTCTGCTGATAGTGTGAGGGAAGGTAAAGTGAAAATGCCTGGTGAGTTGAAGAGAGGCAAACATACAAAATCTGGCTTTGAGTAGAAGAACCCCCCATATAAGCCTCCTTTCAGCTACGAGCTTGAGGAAAGGGGTAGAAAAGCTTTGTTCACCCAGGTAACAATACCAATGATGGCCTCTTCCAGGAGAAGCCTGACCGAGGCAGGACAAGGACCAAAGAAAGGTGCCTGTAAAGCCAAAATAACTGTCAATACATTTTGAATCTTTTGGATTGAGAAGTAAATAATAAAGAATATAATATGTGACTTTTAGTTTCCATATTTATATTGACGGCCCACTTAAATTTATGCTGCCTAAGGTCAGGTTGCCTCTTGGGAGGAGAATAGAGAGGAGTGAGACAGGCTGACCATAACTGTAGCAGTTTTCCACATCATTGCTTGAAATCTCCGAAAGGATCTGGGAGAGTGCATTGATTTTGTATTGCTGAGAATAAATCATCCCCAAATCTAGTAGATTGATACAGTAACTTTTTTTTTTTTTTTTTTTTTTTTTGCTTATCGTCCTGTGAGCCAAAAATTTGGTATGGGTTTAGCCAGGCAGCTCTTATGGTAGTCTCACTGTGGTCACTCACACAGCTGTAATCTTCTGGAAGTGAGAAGGTGACTGGTCATGCTCAAATGAGTCACTTACCTCAGTCGGGGTCGGTTGCCAGCAGAGCAACATGTATTTTAGGCTTCTTGGGTTCCTTCACATGGTGGCGAGGTTCTAGAAACAGTGAGCAATTGAGGGGAAACCCAGTATGCAAGTGCTTTTCAAGCTTTTGACTTTGTGTCATGTTGGCTGGTAGTCCACTGGCTACGTCGTCACGTAGCCTGGTCTGGAGTCATCCTGGGATGCAGCCACATGAGGGCATGGATGGGTAACTGGAGACATGATTCATTGTAGCGATCTTTGCAGGAACAGTTTATTGTATGTACATATTTGAAAATTAGAGTAGATATGTTCAACTGCAGGTGTTCTACCTTCACAGGGATTTTGTAACACACGAGAATGAAACTTACCAAGTATCATCATCCCCACCCTGGGGCCCAGCCCCCTTTCCCCACCCCCCCACGCCGCTCAGCAATGAGCTGGGATACCCAAAGCTCTCTCATCCCTTTCTCATTCAAAAGGAACAAAATCTCAAATATAAATTCTTTCCAGATGCTTATACTTGATTTGCTGCTCTTCCTTAGGAAGTAGATGATGTTTTTAGTTCTGGTGCCTAGGTAATGTTTCCATTTTCTCTGAATGGGTGCCCCCAGAGAATCAGTTGCTTCTGAAACGACTGAGGAACTCAAAGACTAATGGAGGTTAACTAGGGGAGATGCTCCTATCCCACATTTAATAAAAATAGAGTAGAGTTATGCAAGTATGTAGATAAGCTAATCATCTGACCTAATCAGCAATGCAGATTTTAAAAAGCCTTTCTAATTACTTCCTCAGCTTGGCTGAAGGTATGGGTAAAAAGAGTTTCCCAGCATGCTGGTAGCAGATGTATTTCATAATATTTATTGAAAATATTGGAAAGAAATCCTCAATTATGATGATCCTGAAAAGTACATCAAAAAAGATATCATATTTAACATATTTTAAACTTTCATTAAGATATAAACATAACATATTTTAGATCATCAACTCTCCCACCAGTTATTTGGAATCATTATTACAATTAGACTTCAGCTCTCAGAGCCAGATTGCTTATTGGTTAACTGCCTGTGTCTTCTCTGAGTTGTGTTACTTATCCATGAAAGCTCTAGTTCTCTTGGACAAAATGGGACCACCGCGATAGTCTCCGTTCTTTAGCTGTTTGTTAATCTGGTATCTTGGCAAAAGAGTCCTAGTGCATGATGTTTCAACAACTTTAAATGTTAAGTTGCTGACATTTACAGGCATATGTAACACCACACAATATGTGATTTGGAAGCCTAGATAGATCTGATACTCATTTTCTTGGCAGAATTTGAGTAGTCATGAATGACTGTCAAATCATTCTACAATAGAGTTGCCCAAAAAGAAGCTATCTATGAATTCCTGGTTGAAATGCCTGTGTCATTCCTGTGTGCTGTGCTCTTGGAGGGATAGTTGTTCATCTTTACCTTCCATTCTGTGAGCTGCTTGGTATCTTTCCAGCACATTCTGTTTCATATAACGTTGGCTTGAGTGAGTTGCCATTGCCCACAGTCAAAATAAATCTTAAATGAATTGGTGCGTTTAGTGCCTTTGGAGTGACTGAATGCTTCAGTAGCTCCCTGTTATCAGATGCTGTGGACCTGCTTACCATCCTCTATAAAGCGCTTCTCCAACATCCGTCTTCTAGGGAATCTTCTTCAGAGATCAGATGGAAAATAAGCAGTGTTTTGTGCCAGACAAAGACAACATTCTAAAACTCTTAATGAATGTCCCTGCATGATTCTTGGCATTTGGGAAAGTGAATGCTGCGTTTTTGGAGAAGCGAATGCTGAGTCATAGGACGGTGACTGGTTTTATTTGAGGAAGGGCCAGAAAATATAGATAATCCAATATACGGTTTCCTTTATTGGCTAGTGACTTTGAAACTACAACATGTCATCAACTGTAAGTCTTAAGATGTGACACTCTTGTATGCCCAGACTGTTAAATCTCTACATCATAGCTTCTCAACTTGGGTGCTTTTGGCATTTCAGACTGGATAATTCTCTGTCATGGGGGACTGATTATCCTGTGTGTTGTGGTATGTCTAGCACCGTCTTTGACTCGTGCCCCCTGGATGCCAGGAGCATTTCCTTTCTGTGGAGTCACTACAGATCAGATTGTGACAAGTCAGACATTGCCAAATGTCTCCGGGGGGGAGGGGGGCAATTTTGTCCTCAGTTGAGGACCACTGCTTTAGATTATTTGAATGATTTTCTCTTTCAACTAACATTTATGAGGCACTTCTTTGTTAAAAAATACATTTTGGTATGTTTATATTTACAGACAGAATATATGTCAAGTATACTAAAGCAGTGGGTTCAAAAGATGAAAGTTCCTTCCTGACCAAGTTTAGTTAGAAATATGTGGAAACTCTCTTGATTTTTCTCTTTGTATTTTACGTATTGGGTAGAATCACGAGAAATTGTCTTTTTGTGGGTTTAAAAAAAAAGGTAAAATATCACCATTTCCCAGTGTTTCTACCTAATGTATAATTTATAATAATAAAGAAATGATTTGAGAAAAAAAATTATAAGCATACCCAGATGTCATCGTAACCATGATTTTAAGTGTATTTTGCTTTCCTTTGCAAACAGTGGTGGTTTTAGAAATTTCTTGTAGGCAGGTTTGAAGAGCCAACAGTCTGGCTGCCGCTGGCTGAGGCTGAAGTCATATATTTTAATAATGTGATTGCGTAGCTTGTGCAATACTTTTAATTTAGAAGCTGTGCTTATTTTGTGCTTGAGGTGAGGGCTGATGGAAATCTTAGATGGCGGTGGATACTAAAACTGTTCACTGGGAGGAGGAAGTGGAAATGAAATCTAAATTTTAAAAATATGCATTCACATATTAAATGTTGATGGCAATCCTTTCATTTGAAAGGATCTGATTGTCTCAGTCCACAGGGGTCACAGACCATCGGGCTATTTCTTGCTTTGTTGGCAAGTTTACAGAGGGAGGAGAATTGTATCTGGAAATGCCTTTCTGAAAAATGAAATCGAAATGGAGATGAACACTTTCTAGCACATAAAACATAGCCACTGTCCTTTTTGTGTGCTCTAGATCTCTACTTAGAACAGTAATGAACTGTGAGACAGTATTCATTCAAGTATGAAAAATACCTAGAACTTGATGCTCGTCTTGTAAACCTTGTTTTTCCTTAAGCTTATTATGAGAGCTGCAGGTAGATAAAATCTCCTCTCCCTTGGCTCTCCACCTTCCAGGGAATGTGCTAACCAGTAGTGAAATGGCCAGAACTCTGGCAGCAGAAGCAAGAAAGAAGAGCCAGGGGGTTGCAGAGTAATTCAAGAGCTACCTAATCAGTTTCTGACCACTCAAGAGTTGGTAATGTTGTAGATTTTATAGTTCGTCTTCTGTAATCGTCCCCTGAAACTGGAGAGCCGAAGGAGGTTCTGTAAATCAAATGAACAAGGAAAAAAAAAAAAAAAAAAAAGTCCGTAAATGCTCAGTGCATAAAATGCACCACTTTCATGGATTCCTGGGATTTCCAGAGAGTTCCCTGTGCGTGATAGGCATAGGTGAGAGATGGCGTGCTTGATGTTGGTCCAGGACGAGGTGAACTTTGTGCACACTAATTTTAATTCATTATATATGCCTTTTTTCCCCAGCACAAATGGACCCCCGAGGCCTATCTCCCAGACAGAGTAAAAGTGACAGTGACGATGATGACCTGCCAAATGTGACCTTAGATAGCGTTAATGAGACTGGATCTACGGCCCTTTCCATAGCCAGAGCAGTACAAGAGTAAGTACCACGTTCTCAGGATGAAATGAGACTCGCCGAGGTGTGCACTGGGTAATGGAAGCAGCAGTACCTCCTGTTCCCGGGACTTGCCCCTCTCGCTCGCGACGGGCTCGCGCGTCGGCATCCTTCCGCCCTGGCTTACGTTCTCTGGGAGCAGGTTAGGCATGAAGTATTTTGCGTAGTTGAAAATCTGTGCGTCTATTAGAAATGAGGCGTCTGTGCATCTCTGCTAATACCTCCTACCTCTTCTCCTTAACTCTGAAAAAAACACATTGTTCTTTTTGAATGTCACCATCCAATTACTGCCCTCATTGTTACCATTCATTTACAATAGTCGGGAGAAATAAAATATGGCAAGTATGATGATCTTGTTTTGATAGGAGAGTGCAGAACAGCTTTTCTGAAATGTTAAATTTGGAAGTTGATATCTCACCACTTTGAAAAATCAGAATCGTGTGTGATTTTTGAAAAGATCTTTTCTCTCTCCTTATATCCGGACCATCGAGTTAGATTTCATCCTTGTTAATCAAAGATAGTTGCTTTTCCATCATTGTCGATTCGGAATCTAGAATCGAACCGGTGGCTAGTCCTTGTATATTTTTTCTCTGGAATAATTTTTAATAACATAATCTTACATAAGAGTAGGACTTAAATCACCACTGCTGTTGCTAGCACGTGAGTTATCGGGTCACTGAAAATGATCTTAGTCACTTTCCATATTTTAATTCATTTTCCCAAATATTGACTAAGTTGTGACTCTGCTCTGTGCTTTAGTCTTTGAAATCTTTAAAACACACACACACACACACACACACACACACACACGACTGACATTTTAGAATTTAAAGCATATGTGTGTGTGTAAAGTGAATATGTTTCTATGTTCCATGGGTCATACATAGTATATATTTATGTGATATATATCTGTGCACACATACAAATACATATGGTATGTTAAGGGAAATAGGATATAATGGATCTAAAATGAAATTTGGAGTCAGAAACATATGAATTCAAATTTACATTTAAGCTCTAATGGTTATGTGACTTTGGCAAGTTATTTAAGCACTCTGAGATGTTTCTTCATCTGTATAAGAAAATCAATATACTTACCTTGTAGCCTGGTATGAGGATGTAATATAGTAATAAGATATAAAAATCAAGTCACAGAATTTTGGTACATAGAAGGCTTCAATTGACTATGGACTTAGTATTATAATTATTTATATAATAGTGTGTAGTATATGACAACTAGGAAATTAATGTGTAGAAAATGTTGTTATTCTAATTGTACAAATGAAAACACTCAGAATCAGAGAAGTTAAATGACTCCTCCAAAGTCCTATAATAAGTAGTAGTAAGACAAAAGTTTGGACTTCTGACTCCCAAAACAGAGCTTTTCCTAACAGTACCTGTCGTGTTTGTTTCCAGTAATATTCTTGTACTTCACCACCTATAAAAAGCATTGTTTCACTCAAATAACTGGTTATAGTCACTTAGTTTCTCCAAAGCAAATGTTCATTTGCCAGGATAGGCATGGAATCAAAGGGGTTGCTGAAATCATGTTTGAAATGATGGCAGTCTGAGTCACCTCATTGCTCATTCAGTGATCAGCACAGTTTAGTATGGTTTTGTGTGACCTAAATCTTAAGATCCATCTTTAAAATTAGACTAAATGATGACAGGCTTCAATCCTAAAATGAATAGTACATTTCAAAGACATTTTAGTCATATTATTTTCCTATATCATTATAATACATGTATAATTTCTGTGTGTGTGTGTGTCTGTATGTGTATGTGTGTGCATGTGTGTGTGTGTTTACAGAGGTGGGTGTGCTTTTTGTTAATTCAGACTTTAAAGTTGGGAACTATAATTATGAAAATCTAAATTATGTTTACTTTATTTGGGACTCGGCATATAATGACATTAATTTTTTAAACATAACTATTTTTTTTTTTGCTTTTAATATTATGTGCTTATAATATGTAGTGTATTTTAATGTGAAATGTTTAATAGCAGCCTCAAGAACTGGAACCTCATTTTCAGCCTAACCTCTCAGGCTTGCTTTGTGAAAACATTTTCAAGGCACAGTAGCTTGTATAACTGCATATGCCTGCCTTTATTACTGTTTCAAAAGTTGCCTGTGTATCTAGGGAAATGCCAAATTCATTATTCATGTAAGTGTTTTCATTAAACGATTAGTAAAGAATACTGAGCCGTCACCTGGGAAGCCCAAGAACGCCAGGACCCATCAATAGTTAATTAAGTCTCTTTCAAGACGCAGTGTGTATATGTAAACACCAGGAAGTGAGAAGATAGTGTTAGATGAAGCAAAAAGAATGCTCTGCCGAGACCTCTTAAATATGGGTGTATTTCAAAACTTAAAGTAATACACTGAGGAAAATTTTATTCTGGGACAAATAAATATATAATCCTTGTTAGACACATTAAAAAAAAAAAAAAATCTCTACTTAGGTTTACCCGAAGTTAACTTTCAATGTATGTCTTTCTGCTTCTCTCTTAGTTTCTCCTTGATTCTTTAATGCATATTGCTGTTGGTGATTTTCTGTTTTCGCTTTTCCTGTTTGCCTTTGGAACTTGATGCCTTCTGTTAACTCAAAAGCTATCAAACAAAAATTCCAGTGTACTAGGGTCAATAAAATAATACATTAATAATAGTGTAAAACATCAGCTTGGCATATACGAGATGAAAGGATTTCAAAAAAGACACCTGTTGACCTCTTCCCTGTACTTGCAAAACTTTCTTGAGAGAGTTAGATTCAGAAGTCTATCTACAGATAGAGAGGCAATGGCATCAAAGGGTTATGTTTATTAGAGGTAGCATACTTTCAAAGCCTTGGGCAACCAGGACACAGTTGGCTTTCCCATCAAAGGGAAAAGGAATCATGGTTTAGGAAGTGTTCCAAGGTGGGCCTCTTATTCATTGGCCACCAGTGAAGTGTTAATCAAGGAGGAGAAGAAGATGAGGAAGGAGGATATCAGGGAAGATTGACACTAGAAATGGATGAAACTGCCTTGTCCTTGACCTGTCCTTACAACAAGATGCTGACCCGCAGGGTAGATGTTCTTGTCTTCTTTCCCATTCAGGTGCAGAGTCTTGTCCATAACCACTGTAGTTTGAGTTTTTAATTAAGTGACTTACATTATTGACATTAGTATATCAACATAGCATAAACCTTAACATATAAATATATATAATATATATTTTTCTAAATGACTGTTACTGTGCATTTTACTGTTTTTGTTTTATTTGTTATTTTTTTTAAGATTTATTTTTTCTGGGTGGGGGAGGGATACAGGGAGAGAGGGCAAGGGCTGAGCATAGACTTGCCACGGGGGCTGGATCTCAGCACCCTGAGATCGTGACCTGAGACAAAATCACGAGTTGGGCGCTTAACTGATTGTGTCAGCCAGGCGCCCTTGTGTTTTACTTGGTTTTTTTTTTTTTTTTTTTTTTTTAATGAACTTTTAATTCTTTAGTTTAAGAAGTGTTTCCTTTGATTTGAAACGCAGAAGTTGTTAGGCAAAATGGCATCCTCCCCGCCAGATACTAGATATTTCTGTCTTTAAATAAAAAGGAACATCACTTGGTACTAGAGCAGCAACCTGAGGTCACTTTGATGTATTTAGATTTATATAGTGAGGTTCCTGAACTATGCTTGGACTAATCATTTCAGCCATTTTCATTAATTTGCTTGATTATTGTTTATCAGCTTGGGATCCGTGAATTCAAAGACAATGGAAAAAGCCACAGACAGGCCCACACACAGTCTCTGCCCTTTTCTTGTTTTAACTGTACAGATACTGTCCAAGTCAGAAACCGTGTGTTCAATAATTCTGACAAAGCCAAATTCCAGCAATTCATAGAACATCTGTTTTGTTTTGGTCTGGTTTTTTTTTCCCCCCGATGGTAAAATAGGGTCGTTACCCTTAACAACTTGACAAACATAATTATGAAATAAGTGTTTGGAAAAAGAGAAGTACAGGCGCATGATGAGAGCAAATTATTGTAATTAACTCTCGCCCCAGGCAAAACAATGATATTTTTTAAAATAGGTACAGTTTGGCTGTGTTACCCAGACCCTCTAATTTCAGTCTCCCTTTTTAATTCTTTCTCTCTAATTCCAAATATTCATACTCCTCGTTGGTTAACAGGAGTAGAATAATCAACTTCATACAAACCAAAGTGTAAGTGAATGAGAATATCTCCTGAGAGAAATTTCAATATAACCAGGAAAAAACCTTAACCTAGAAGAATAGGGACCAAGACACAGGCATGCCCTGTTTTCCTAAGTTCCCGTTACGCCACTCTGCTTTTATGAAAGACCTGTTAGCACCTGTTTTTGCTAACTGAAAGAAAGTGAAAGAGGATTTTCATCTTTACGAAAAAGATGAACAGCAAAAATAGTGTTCAGTGTGGGGTTTTGTTGTTGTTGTTTGTTGTTGTTGTTGTTGTTGTTAGTTTGTTTGTTTTTTTGTTTGTTTTTGCAGTAAGCCCTTAGAGAAGCAAGGAGGCATACTCTAACCAGAGAGAACAGCCCCACCAGACTCCCTCTGGGAGCCACACCCAGCATCTCAGCACCAGAGCTTTGAGCTGTGTCTGTGAGCAGCCATGGTTTATCTCCACTTACCGTGTGCCTCCATCAGCAAGATGGGTTCTTAAGGTGTCACAGAGGCCTTAGCGAGGGGGTCTGAGAGTCTGGGAATGCTCCAGAACTCTTCCAATTAAGTTAATGGTCATTGCCTCTTCGCTCTACGCCATTTTGGCTTACAAAATGTTTCATAGGAACGTTCTCCTTTTGAGTATTAGGGGAATCCTGTATTAGTACTTTCAGTAAGAGCAAGAGTGGAGGAGGAGGGAAGCGTTTGAAGATGTAGAGGAAATATACCTGTGTTACTCAGTGTCAGTCCTTAGAGAATTGGTGCATGCGTGTTCCTGTTTAACTCCCACCACAGCTGAGGAGCCTACCCTCTCTGATCTTTATTATAACTCTCAGAGGAAAGAAAAGCAAAAAATGTGTAGCATTAGTAACTTTGTGCTTTGGCTACCTTCCCTGATACTTGCTACTTAATAAAAGGATATTCCTTTTAAATGGTTCATTGTCAAGTACATTTAAGCTAATCAAAACACTTCACTGTCCTCCTCTCCCTGTTTTTATTACAGTTGACCCTTGAACACAGGGTTGAATTATGAAGATCCACTTACACGTGGACTTTTTTTGGTAAATACAGTAGAATACTGGAAATGTGTTTTCTCTTCCTTATGATTTTTCTTAATATTGTCTTTGCTCTAGCATACTTCATTGCAAGGATATAGTATGTCATACATATGCAAAATGTGTATTAATTGACTGATTATGTTACTGATAAGGCTTCCAGTCAACAGCAGGCTATTAGTAGCTAAGCGTAGAGGTAGTCAGAAGTTACCTGTGGATTTTTGACTGCACAGGGGGGTCAGCATCCCAACCCCAGTTGTTCAAGGGCCAACTTGGTATTGCTCGTGTGAAGGTCCCTTCTCCCAAAAAACTGCTTGAATTTCTGGAAATGAAGAGTATTATGATCTTTAGCACATTTTCACTTGAATGATCTTTAAAAGAACAGGTATGGTAGAAAGATATCCTATTGTTATTTCAAACTTTGTTGCTAGTTCAGACATCATAGTTCTTAATTTTAGAAAAGTGCATTTAATGATAAAAGGTCAGAAATCGTGAGTGGTATTTTTTTGGTTTTATTTTCATTTTTCTTGGTCTGAACTTCTTGAACACACCCACTCCTCTTTCTCTTAATGTCCTCCTGTATGATTGTGTTAATGTCTTTTAAATTACAGTAGAGATCGGTACAAGAAATGAGGAAGAAAAGTGAAAACCAAGCAATTGTAACTGACAGCCTACTTTTTGGCAGATACTATGAAAACTCGTGTAGTTCTCATTTAATTTGCCCTGTGATCCTGTTTTTATCATGCAAATAAAGAAATGGAAACCCAGAGAGGTTTACTCTATCCCCAGAGGTCCTACAGCTGATAATTTGCAGAGCTCATATTCGTTTCCAAGTTTGTCTGACTATAAACCCATATTCCTTTATGAAGACAGCTACTGTCTTTATGTTGTGGCTTTAATATCTCGAAACTGCCAACTATCTAAAGCCAAGTTCTTTGAACTTCAAATCCCAGCAAGTACACATTTTTATAAAATAATTTCAGATTGTTTCATCTTTAAACTCATTGTTACTTTAAATATAATCTGATATGGAAAAAATAATTATATCCTGTACCCTCTCAGGATTTTCTTTTCAAAAAGTTATTCCACTTCTATAAATCACACATTATATGGAAGTGTGAGGAAATAAAATATGAACATATTAGTGTTTTTCATTATAAACTTCACTGGTACTATTTTATTTAAAGAAATTACTGGGGAAAACGTGGTTTCAAGTGTGTTTTAATATACACATACATGCTGACATTCCCAAAACCAAAAAATGAACATCCCTTATAGAATTGCTTTCTGCCAATCTATAAAAGGAAAGGTTTGTCCAAGGGTTAACATCGTCCTGGGTCATCTTATTTTGCACCCTTCGACTGAAAGATTTGAGAGGACTTGGATCATGTGCCTCTCCTCATCTGCTGATTAGAATGAACCCAACTGAGCTAATAGTGCTTGGAGAAAAAGCCAGAGAGCACGACCTGTCAAAGGACTTATGTTTTTCTTCTCAAATCTTTCCTGGATTCTTATCTCCTTAAGAGAAGCTATAGGTCATTTAATAAGCCTAACATGTTTGGGACCCTTTCAGGTCCCCCCACTTCCTTTCCTACCAAAGAAACAGCGATGATTCCCCTCAGTAGTTGGAACTCTAAATCTATCATGGCTGACACGGGCTCTACTGATGGGTAAATCTGAGAGGTGCCCATTCCCTTGCCAGGGGAGATAAATGTTTTGGGGTTGCTATTCTTTTGAAAGAGCTCAGAAAGAGCTGCTGATTTTCCGTGAATGAACACAGATAAAGTCCAACATGTATGCTTAGCCTGCCTCTCAGCCCATCAGTCTCCCATGCCTGAAAAAAAACAATTAAAATAGCGATCACTGAATATCTTAGTCCCTTGAGTGTTTAATACCAAAATGGAGCCCATCGCACCCACACACAGTCCCATATATCTGCCTTTGGTGGGACACTCTTTGTCCCTCCTTAAATTAAGAAAAGCGGGGTGAGCTTTGGCCAACAATTTGATATTTGAATTGTTTCATGAAGTACCGGATTTTTTTTTTTAAGATTTTATTTATTTGACCGACAGAGATCACAAGTAGGCAGAGAGGCAGGCAGAGAGAAGAGAGAGCAGGAAGCAGGCTCCCTGCTGAGCCGAGAGCCCGATGCGGGACTCGATCCCAGCACCCTGGGATCATGACCTGAGCCAAAGGCAGAGGCTTTAACCCCCTGAGCCACCCAGGCACCCATGAAGTACCAGATTAAGTGACCCGTTCATTTGGTGCATGGTTAATTACTTTATTCAACCCTGTGTTACACGCTGAGGATAGGATGAATGGTTCATAGTACCTTAGCACAGGGAGCTCAGCATCGAAATGTAAGAGGTGAAGCGAAGCACGATATGATAAAAGCATAGGAAGGGCTGCCTGAGAAAACAGAGGGGTACATATAACTCAGACTGGAATAGGTAAGGCCATCGATGTGCAGTAGGGGTGCAGCCGTTTCTGATGACTGGTGCAGAGGTGAGTGTAGCAGGGAGATGGGGAGGTGACTTCGGACCTGATCAGGAAGGGGGAAATGTATTCTGTCGACAATAGGGAGATGTGGATTTGTCGGCACATCGGTCTCAAGGAAGCTGCACGTGGTTGTGCAGGTGAAACACCGTGTGTCCCAAACGGTCCTATTTACATCGTTGTGGATGTGAATAGTCTGCCTGAATATCCGCGGTTTCCATGGTTAGACCCAGGAGCCCATGGTGTACAGGTATGTAAGTAGTGGTGGCGATGGGAGGAGACAGACAAGAAGCACGTATCTCTGAGGAAGGTAAGTGCGACGGAGGTCGTGCGGGGGAGGTTGGGGAAGCCAGATAAGGGCGTTAGGCTGTGTGGATGTGGAAGAGAGGGTTCACTGTTTCCTTAAGATGTTCCAGAAAGAAATCTCTAATAAGACTGTGTTTTTTGAAAGACCTGAAGAAGGTCAGGGCACAAAGAGATCTAAAGGGAGAACTTTCAAGGGAATAACAACTGCAGAGACTCTAAGACAGGAATATTCTGGAATGAGTAAACAAACTGACCAACTGGAGGACATTAGTTAAAATTCCTTGATCTTGGGGCACCTGGGTGGCTCAGTGGGTTAAGCCTCTGCCTTCGGCTCAGGTCATGATCTCAGGGTCCTGGGATTGAGCCCCACATGGGGCTCTCTGCTCAGCGGGGAGTCTGCTTCCCCTTCTCTCTCTGCCTGCTGCTCTACCTACTTCTGATCTCTCTCTGTCAAATAAATAAGATCTTTAAAAAACAAAAAAAATTCCTTGATCTTACAGAAGAAACTGAGCTCCGTAGATACCGACGAATTCTTCCAGCATTCCGTCCCTAGGGAGAGGGGCTCAGGACTGAATATTTTTATCCCTTCATACTTTTCCCTCTAGGCTGTGATAAAAATTCCCTTTTTCTAAGGGAATCTGCAGTTATTCAACCAAAACAAGAATCAAAAAGCCACCCCCCCCAAAAAATGCAAAACCAATTTCCCTTTCAAAATATTTGTTTACTTTGTACTTCTTTCTGACTTGGGTACTCGAAACCTAGTTTCATATCCCCCTGCCCCCCACGATGATTCAAAAATATCCATTATCCCAGCAAGTTTTAAAAAATATATTATTATTGTACTTTCTGTAGCCATTAAGAACTTTTTCCCTAAAAATGATATAGCTATTCTTTCAAGTAAAAGCTTATCCTCAAAAATTTTTGTGTACAAATCTTTTTGATCATTAAAAAAATAAAATGAAATAAAAAAGAACATATCATATATGAAAGCCACTACCCAGGTATTACTATCTTCTGGGTACTATAGATATAAACAGATTAATTTTAGCCTTTCTAACCACTTGGAAATTATTGGGTTAACTATATGTTGATTTTTTTTTTTTAAACTGTCATGCCTCATTTTAATGTGAATGTACTATTTCTTGGTGATCAATTTAAAAATAGAAATCAGGCTTTTTAAGACCAAACTTTTTGTTTTATTTTTATTTTAAGGGGATTCCAAAGTTACATCATGGATAGAATTGATGAGCCACTTCTACTTGACGGTGGCTACACATTTTTGCTACTTTGATATTTATATATTTTTTAGTATTAGTAATTTCTGAGATGATTCATAATTTGAAATATGTTGACATTTCATGTGGTCATACAGTATATATATACTCCAAACTGATTGCAAGTATTAATATGCTTTTAATTGTTGACATACTTCTCTATGTGAGATCTTTATATAGCTTTTTTTTTTTTTTTTTTGGCTATATGTTCTACCTATAATCACATTGCAAATTTATGTACACCATTTATATTTCTCATATATATTCCTAATGGGTGTAACTTGTGAGTATAGATAGTCATTTCTCATGCATTTTTGATGTGTGTTGACATAGATACTCAGTGATAATGTTGAAATATTAATAAGTTTCGCTACAAGTTCCCAGAACTATTCATCACTATTTCATTTATTAATGTAGTCAGAGAAAGTACACATGATAGAAAACCATACTGTAATATATTTGAAATTAACTCAATTCACCAGGATTGAAGGATCTCTTCTATTTTCAGTCAAATGCTCTAGACACTCTCTTTTCTTATTACTCTTTATGAGTTATAGCCATTGTACCATAATTTTCCTTTACTTTATAGCACTTTCCCACACACTTGAATCTCATTGAATACATTCACTTACATGCATCAAAGGAAAGTAAAAAATTGAAGGATTCGTTTTCAAGGAGAACCTGCTGCTACACAGAAAAATCTAGTACAGATGGAAAAAGATAGCTTGGATAAGAGTGAATCTTACCAGGTTGACGTTTTACCATGATATTTTGCCATCCACTTACATAATTGCATAGTTGAGGGTCACCATCCAGCGGAGATGTAAGACATCAAGCATCATGGCTCATCTTAGAAAGTAAACCCCAAACCATGTGTGCTTAGTAATGGTAGAAATGCCAGCAAATATTCCTGATTGATTTTCTGAAAAATTACTAGTGTACAGGAAAGAATTCCACACTTAATTTAGAAGTAATGGGCGCCTCGGTGGCTCAGTGGGTTAAAGCCTCTGCCTTCTGCTCAGGTCATGATCTCAGGGTCCTGGGATCGAGCCCCACATCAGGCTCTCTGCTCAGTAGGGAGCCTGCTTCCCCTGCTCTCTCTCTCTTTGCCTGCCTCTCTGCCTACTTGTGATCTCCATCAAATAAATAAATAAAATCTTTAAAAAGAGAGAGAGAAGTAATTACATATTCTTAGCTAAATGAATCATTTTACCAATGTAATTTTTAACATTAGACCGACTCAAATACTACTTCTCGATAGAATTCTGGATCTTGAATAAAATTCTTTCTGTGAATCTGTTTATGTCCCTAACCTACCCATCTACCCACCTCCATTTCATTCCGGTTACTTTTGGCTGTAAATAACAGTAAGCCTTACTAGAGCACTTGAACATGGGAGTCTTTTTTCCAGTGAACAGGAAGTCTAGGATAAACAGGACAGGCCGGTGGAGGTGTGCAGAATGTCCTGAAGGTGTCTTCTCTCTTCCAGTCTTGCTGCTCCTCCCTTGTGGTTTCCTTCCTACCGGTTGCACGGATTGGCTCCATCTTCAGGCACCCTGTCCTTATTCCAATCACAAGGGGAGAAGTGAGACTACAAGCCAAGTACCAGAGGAGCATACCAGCCAACTGTGGCACTTTTTTAAAAAAAGATTTTCTTTATTTGAGAGAACGGGCAAGTGAGAGAGAACGCGAAGTAGGGAGGGAAAAGGCAGAGGGAGAGGGAGAAGCAGGCTCCCCACTGAGCAGGGAGCCCCAGGGCTCAGTCCCAGGACCCTGGCATCAGGACCTGAGCCGAAGCCACCCAAGTCTCCTTACTCTGTCTCTTTTCAAAAGTTGTCCCAGGAGCCCCACCCTGTGACTTCTGCCTGCCTCTCATTGACCAAACCTGGTTTGCCTGTTCCCAATTATTGGAATATGGCTAAGGGGAAAGAAAACTATGGCGAGGACTGAGTTTAGTAAACCAGCATCGTCTGCCACCAAACTTAAAGTTTACTTCTTAAGAAAAATGTGGTACCACCCCAAACCCAATGTCAAGGTGTTTTTTTTTTTTTTTTTTTTTTTTTTTTCCCTTTAAAAAAAAAAAAAAATCAGTCACCTGTTGCCACTCTAATGCTGTACAGACAGCCACTCCAGAACCCTGTGGTCTACTACTGTAGGGATTGACTTTTCTTCGATGCATCAGCTTGTTGGTTGGGGCAGGTCTACAGGTTGTTGGAGCAGCACTAGTCATTGTCTCTCATTTTTCCAAACCCAACAGACGACTTGTGTCATGTGTTTCTCATGGCGGTGGCTAGAGTGTAAGAAGGCAACCCAATTGTACAAACACATTTTAAGCCACTGCCTATGGCACTCATCTGCCAACATCCCATGGCCAGACCAAGGCCACATGGCCTACCCTAGCATCAGTGTGGGAGGAACCATATTTCTTCCTGGAGATGGGAAGCTTTAGGACAGTGTTGACTTATGTACTAATATTTTAGAAAAGAATACGTACTAATATTTTAGAAAAGAAAGGCTGTTGTTTCTAGAAGCTATTAAAATTAGCTAATACACCTGTATTAAAAATCTAATTTACTAAGTTTTGGTAAATTTTAGTCATGTTTTCTGATAAAATTTCCAGGTGGTTCTGGTAGGTCTTGTAAATTCTTCCCCATAGATTCACTTAATGATGTATTTTTTAAAAATCAGTAATAACAAGTATATTTATTATGTCTTTGTATCTAAATTTCATATGGTAAATTCTTATCTCCAGGGTTTATACTCTCAGAAGTGTTCCATTTTGCTAAGTATAATAGAAGGTATTACTAAAATGTAGTGCTTAAGCAGCTGATTCCAGCTGAATAAGCCAAATCTGTGAAATGTAATTATGATCAGTTTTTAAACCTAAATTAATGTTGATTAATCTCTTACCATATACAGAATGGCTAAAAATAGCATCAGCTTATTTGCCTTTTTCCTCTGATTTCTGGAATTCTATAGCTATGAGCTATAACAGAGACAAAAGACAAATAAAGCAAAATTATACAGAGAATTTAAAATAAAATTTTGGAGCTAAAATTTCATAACCATGTAGCAAAATATGTATCGGTCTCCAATTCTGCATCTATTTTCCATTTTGTTCTATATGTGTAATCACTGTTATAAGTGAGAGAAAACATGAGATTGATTCTCGTAGAATATCCACTTTCTGATGCAAATATAAAAACTAATTTCAAATTGTACATTTAGAGGAAATTTTCTAATACCTGATAGGAAAGTGCAAGCAAGAAAATTGTTAGAAAATATAAATGACTTTTTTTTAGAATCAGGAGGTTAAAATATCTTCTTGCCAGCTTTTACTGGGTAGATTACATTGTGAGGTTACAATATAATTTTTCACTATATCTTTTAATGAGAGTTATTTATCCAAGTCAAGTCAGAAGACCGGTAAATGTTTTATAATATAAGAATATACAGCAAAGAGGAGCCTGGGGTGGCTTGGTCGGTTAGGCATCTGCTTCTGGCTCAGGTCATGATCCTAGAGTTCCTAATTGAACCCTGCATCGGACTCCCTGCTCAGTGGAGAGTCTGCTTCTTCCTCTCCCCCTACGCTCATGCCACTTGTTCTCTCGTGCTCTCTCTCTCTCAAATAAATGAATAAATAAAAATCTTTAAAAAAAATTCTTAAAAAAAAATTAAAAAAAAAAAAGATATCCAGCAAAATTAGAAATTGTTCAAGAAAACAAACAAGATATTTCCTGAATTGAAACCAGGTAATCTCTTTACATACTAAAATCAACCAGGTTTTTAGAAATATGATTATATCTTTGGCTTTTTACTCCTACATTCTTACCCATGCTTCCAAACTGACACTACTTTGAAACAAATGTGGAATTGTGTAAATCTTGCCTCATGTATATCTTGAAAAGTTCAAGATTATACAAGGGATTGCATTAAAAAATTAGTCATAAAAATAACTTAATGGTCACATGCCCCCAAATCAGGAAGAATATATTGGAAGTTATTGAAGCAGTGTAGACATGAGCGACTCCAGGCCTGGACCAGGGTGTCAGTGGCCTTTGAATGTGTATCAGTGACAGTAACAGTACATATTTAAAAATGTAGTGTTTTGTGGTTCCCAATTTATTTTTATAAATCTGTCTCATAGTGATTCTTAATACAGCAATGTCTGGATTTTCTTACTTTACAGATGAGGAAAATGAGAGTTGAAGTGGGAGCTGACTGGCATCATAGACCTGATAAGGAGTGTTACCAGTGGTGCCCAATTAGATGTGATTTTCCACTACATGTTAAAAGGGCTCTTTCCTGTATTCTGTCTTGAAGGAAAAGATTTCTGATAAGTATTTTAAAGAAATGATGGATAGTTTGAGTGATAGCTAACTAGACGGAATGGTAAGATGAAGGCAGAAGGAATGGCTGTGCCCTTGAGCTGAATAACATAATTGAGAGGAGTGGGTAGAGGAGTTCAATACAACGAAACTCCCCAGCGGAGCCTTCCTATTGGTGTTTGGAGGTCTAGAACAGGAACTGATGAAAAAGGACTAGAAATATAGGAAGGGAGGCAGTGGCATAGGGACAATTAGTGAGGTTCATTTTTATTTTTTGAGGTATTATTTGTATATAATAAAACACTCTAAGGCTACAGTTCAAGGGGTTTCACAATTGCATATATTCCTGTAACTGCTACCCAAATGAAGATTTCATTAACAGCAAAGTTGTCTTGTATCCCTACCCCCCATAAACTCACTGTTTCCTCCCAACCCCCAAACAACCACTTTCCAGTGTCTGTCACCATCATTAATTCTAGACCTTCATTTATGAGTTGTATGCGATGTATTCTTTTGTTTCAGTCTTCTTTCACTTGGTGTTTTTGAGATTCTTGCGCATCATTGGGTTGCTCAGTGGTTTTATGTACTCACTTATCCATGCACCTTGGAGCTGTTTCCAGTTTGAGCTCTTACAGAAAGGCACTATGAACATTCATGGGCAGCTCTTCTGTGGACATAACGTTTTCGTTTCTCTCAAATAAACATCTAGGAGAGGAATTGCTGGGTCAAAAGAAGATGCATGTTTATCTTTATAAGAAACTGCCCAATAGTTTTCCAAGTAATACATCTTTTTATATTCCCACCTGTGGTGCCTGGGAGCTCTAGTCGTTCTGCATCTTCAACTACCTTTGGTATTGATAGTCTTTTTTTTTTTTTTTAAGGCATTCTCTCTATATTTAAAATGGGGTCTGTTTAATTCTTTTTTTTTTTAAGATTTTATTTATTTATTTGACAGACAGAGTTCACAAGTAGGCAGAGAGGCAGGCAGAGAGAGAAGAAGGGAAGCAGGCTCCCCGCTGAGCAGAGAGCCCGAAGCGGGGCTCGATCCGAGAACCCTGGGATCATGAGCTGAGCCGAAGGCAGAGGCTTTAACCCACTGAGCCACCCAGCTGCCCCGGGTCTGTTTAATTCTTCACAGTGAAGAACAAGATGCCAAGGACTTGGTTTTGGAAGATCTGCAGCGAGGAGTCAGCTGAAGGAAGGAAAGATGAAGTTCAACAAAGAGAAGCACCAAGAAAATAGGGAAGAGTGATTTTCAGCCAGATCCTGCTCCCCTGAAGTCCCAGGAGGGTGAAAAATGAGAAATCCAATCAATTTAGAGGGGAAAAAAAAGTGAACTACAGTGAATACAGATCTGCTTGAGTTGTGAAAAGGACCTTTAAGCTTGGATAAAGCGGGTTAATAGGAAGGAGTCCTGAGCGCTTAAGGAGCAGGAACCTAAGATTTTACGGAAGCAAATGCAGAAATGTCTCTGTGAGGGGAAGATGAGAAGATGATAATCAGAGCA
The DNA here is from genome assembly GCF_030435805.1 of Mustela lutreola. NCBI lineage: Eukaryota > Metazoa > Chordata > Mammalia > Carnivora > Mustelidae > Mustela > Mustela lutreola. Next base: position 33,645,493 of record NC_081302.1, read on the forward strand.
GTGACAGTCATTTGTGGATAGACTAGACATCTACCCAGCATGAAAAGAAAGTTTGAATGAATCATTCAAATAATTACGTTTGAAAAAAACACTTTAGTTACCACATGTTTTTGTCTACATGTGTAAAATAAAGTTGCTTATCTGATAATCATCTGGATAAACTAATTCAGATAACAATTAGGAATTTTCAAATTCAAAATATGCTTATTTAAAGGCCCAGTGTATGCCAGAGTCATTTTTATCTTCTTTCTATTTTCATTTTCATCTTTGTCTTCTTATTCCCATGCACTTTGAACTCTTCTTCCTTTGATCTTTTAACTTTAGACATGAATAAATATTTGTAAACTTTAAACCCTAAATGTAGGTTAGGTCTTGGTTCATTCCAGTGAGAAAATGAGCTTTTCTTTTAGGAATAGTCCTTTTATTTGGTAACTCTATAACCTTCTATCTCTTCTGGATTAGAGATATGAGAGTCTTATAAGTACTTTACATATTTCTGTGCTTATAAAGTACCCAGCAACCACAGTTACTTCTTTATATTACATAGAACCAAGATCATAAAATCAAATTAGCAGATAAACATTACTGATTCATCAAGGTACTCCTAACATATTGCTGTGAGTGGCAGCACTGTTCAACGTAATGACATGATAAGCATCAAAAGGGAATTACTTCATTCCTATATGTCATTCATTCGATATTTCTTGAACATTTGCTGTGTGGAAGACACCATGCTAGACTTTGTGGAGGAGACAAGTAGAGAATGTCATCTTTAATATGCCAAGAGTGATTTCATTTTCTGTCCGCTATGATATCTAGGATATTTGTATTCAAAGAAAAACTTCTAGTGAATTAAAGTTTTGCTATGCATTGCAGTAATTTCTGTTACCTTTCATGGATGCGCCCATTTATTGAACATTGAATATATGCCAAGAAATCAGCTGTCATTATGGAAGGTCTCCCTGGGTCAGGCAAAACTGTATCAAAGGGGGAAAAAAACAATTCAAGATTGTCTCAAGGGTCTTCCCAGCTTAGGGGGTATAAAATCATCAGTACTTTCTTGTTAGCAAATTTGATGCTTGTAAAACCCAGATTTTGTTCATCTTGAAGCCAGTTTTAATGAAGTAGAGCAAAGCAGAATAACATGGCTTTAGCTGGAGGCAGAGGGTACAAAAATATATATTGTGCAGGGCAGAGCAAGAGTAGGTAAGCACTCTAATAAATTTGTTGATCTAATTGTTTCTTTATGTTGTGGGCCAGTTAAAAAGAAAGTAAACCTTGCACAGGGCAGGTTAAACATTCCTTCGTGGCTCTTACACCTTCTACATGTGGTATCTTTTAAGGAATATGGGGGATTGGAGATGGTATTAAAGGTCAGAATGATCCGCTGGCAGCTTGGATGGTTAAAGTTTTTGAAATTCCTTCATCAGGAAAAAGGAAAACTCAAGGATGTTTTCAAAGTTATGTTTAAACAAATTGAATGTTATCAGAAAACAGGCAGGGTTGAGCTGTGTTTCAATTGGGATTATTTATGGAGAGAGAGAGAGAGAGCAGACTCCACATTAGATGTTTAAATTTGCTTTACTAAATATATTCATAGGTGTGTGCAACTGTGTACTTGCAATTTTTTTTAAAGGCTATTCCAATATACGACAGAGAACGGGTTTAGAGGTGACTTAAGGTTGCTGCCTATACGCTGCCACTGTTAAGAAGTGGACCGAGATAGAACATGTCACCTAATCTCTGGAGATCTTTTCTCTAACCAGAAAACAAAGGGTTTGGACTGAATTTTCTCTCAGTTCCTATTTAGGTCTGTTATATACCGAGTGAGGGACGTATTAACATACTTGAAAGACCTGAGCCCTCCTCAGTCATTGTAACTTCTGGAGACCATCCGGTGTCTTTTTCCATTGAATTGTGGGACTTTACTGATAAGTGTGTATTCCTCCTGCGCTCTAATGATACATGATAATTGTGTCTAGAATGACAGCTTCGCTTTAAGTTGGAAAGTGTGCATTGTGGTTTAGCACAGTTTGGTTCACATTTCTATATTTGTTCTTTAATAATCAATTACTTGAATTTAATCAATTTGGAGTTTGGGTTGTAAAAATAATGTCAAGTAAGATTTAATTGAACGGTAATAGGGGATTTATAAACATACCATTAAAAAGTGTCAAGAACCTTAACTTGTGAAAAATATTAATCAAGAAGACAGTAGTTGATAATAAAAAGCAATCCAGATCCAGGAAATTCATTGACATCACAGGTCCAAGCCCACTCACTGTTACTGTGAACTAACAAAGGGAGTTTGTAGGCTGTGGACTCGGAAGGCGGAGATGGTATCCAGCGTCAGAAAAGCTGCTTTGGTGATGTTTTTCAAGATGGCACTTCCAGAGTTTCAGGTTTTAAGTGTTTAGGGTTCATCTTAATAAATCATATCTATTTTTAAAACTACAGGTATAACACAATCACATATAAGTGAGTTGCCTACCAATAGTTTTATGAACTTGGAGCCTACGGCTGTGTTAGTTTACACGGCCAGATTATCTCATTTGAAGGCAGATCACAAAGCAGATCTCCTACCGTCTCTGTTCATATGTTTGAAGTTTCCAGGCATGCGGTTCTTGAGAAGGTGAATGCAAGAACTTGGCACATGGCCCGTAATGTAGTAAAACCTCAATAAATGTTAGCTGGGCTGCTTTCTGTTCTCGCTTTTACTATCTATCATAGGTTATAAAGGTTGTCACTTCACACTAGTTCTTTTCAAATTCATGTCTACAGATGTCTGCTCGCATAAAATCGCACAGCTGAGTACGTTCCTAACGCACATGTGTGCCACACTGAAACGTCAGGCCGTGTCAGGCACATGTGTCCAGCACGTGCCCTCGCCGTGGCCTCACCGTCGGTTGTATAAGGACAAGTGGATGTCAAGCATGTGTAACCAAGATAATACACTGCGGATCATCTGGGTGCCTCTTTTCTAACTTGAATAACAAGGATAAATGATATGCACTTTCATATTTCATAGAAATTTGAAATTTCATAGAGATTTTTATTAATTCACTTTGCAACCAAAATTTCCATTACTCCTTTTTAGGCTTCAGGGTCATTGTTTTAGTCTGAAGGTATGACACAAATGTCGTTACCCAAACAGGTCTTACGTGTACAGCATGACACGTGCAAAAGACCTTTGTACAGATCAAGATACAGAGCATTTGTCCTGGAAGGTTCTTAAACCCCAAAATAGTCTTGGTTATTTTAGTACTTTTCCACCCAGGGAGGATCTCAGTTACTGTAATGGAAGTGATTCTGAGCTTGCAGGATACCCTGTGCAACATTCTGACGTCGGTAACTGAATTTCGGGGGTACAGGTTCATTCATACTCTCTAATTGAAACAGAATGCAGGGTAATTTGGATGCTGGCATTGTTATTACAAAAGCTATAGGATTTTAATATTTATCAAAACACATTGTTCTTTTTCTAGTCACTTAATGATAATTAAGGATTTTCCTTTATTGTGAGTAGATACTGCTTTTATCTCTTTTTACTTTGAAACTCCATAGACAATTTGATTGTAAAAAGACTTCTAGAACGAACAGTTTTCGTCCAAGTAACAGGTACACAGGGGTGGGTTAGGACTCGCCGCTGTGTTGGAATCGGTCTAGAGAAAAGACTGGAATTGGAGCTAACTAGTTGGCGTGTGTAACCTGCTGTAGCCATAGTGAATGACCTTCAAAATCTGGGTTTATTTATGCTTAAATTTGTCTTTGTCTCTGTAAGTATATAAATGAACATGGGAATTAAATGCCTGTCAGCATGAGGAGTAAAGCAGCTGAAAACAGCTGATTTTGATCAGTGGCTTGCCATGTTTGGTGTATACTACCGACCAAAATAGCAAATGCTGGGGAATAACTTTTGGGACTAGTCCAGGATGATGCCAGGAAGATAGAGTCCTATTTTGATGATTGTATACTCTAGTCCACAAGAATTGTAATTCCAGAGCAGTACCCATAGCATTTGATCTGACAAGAGAATGGAACCTCTTATGTCTTTTCTTACTCCCTTTCCCATCTCAAAAGAAAATTTGGGATAATTTACATCAATGTATTACTATGGTATAATTGGAAGATTCATGACTAGGCAAATAAAGTATAGGAAAAATAATGTAACAACAGTTAGATAAGGTGAAGGAAATGTTAATACCTACATATGCAGAACATAAGGTTCTGCATAATAAATACAGGCAGGAAGGGCACCTGGGTGGCTCAGTTGGTTAAGCCACTGCTTTCGGCTTAGGTCACGAACCCAGGGTCCTGGGATTGAGCCCCACATCAGGCTCCCTGCTTGGCAGAGAGCCTGCTTCTCCCTCTTCCTCTGCCTGCTGCTCTGCCTGTGCTTGCTCTCTGTCAAATAATAGAGGCAGGAGGCTAATGTGGCCCAGAATTCCTAAGGATCACTTCTGTAAGGCTTCACTCTAGGAGAATAGCCACAAAATTGCCCCAAAGAAACTGAATTTTTTGTTGACCTGACAGCTTTTTTGGAACGATAAACATTTAATATGGCAGGGAAAAAAATTCAGTTCAATGAGAAAAGGTGAAAAATTGCATTGAAATTCTGGTACAATATCATTTATATAAAAATATTCTAATTTTGACTGCATCCTTAGATACTAGTGTAATAAATTGTAGCTTTTGCTGCATGTGAGTAGACATGTGAATATACACTTGCATTAATTAAATCTGGTAAAAATGTCTATTCTGGCCTTATAAAATGTAAATTACACTTATCTACTCTATCATATTTTGTTTGTGTCTATTTAGAGAACTATTCAGGGAACTTTAAGAAAACAAAATAAGTGAAATTGGGGCTTTTTTAGGGATCTCGAGAGGAATGAAAATGAATTCTATTAAAATTTATTTCTGGTGAATTTGCAATGTAGGCGCATTTTCCCAGGGGCAGTTCCCCCTTTACATCAAAAATTTCTGGATCAGAATAGTGAATTTTTTATCCATGCAATGTGTTCTTTTTATTTCCTAGAAGAACAGCAGGGAGTTTCTTCTAAGAGAGAAGGTGATTTCTGGAAGCCCAGGGACTGGGTGTCTATCCTCCTGAATTTCAGTTCGGCCTCTGTGCTTTGCTCCTGCTGTTTCTAAGCTGCCCAGCCTCAGTACTCGTATCTGCAAAATGGAGATAAGGACCCCTCCTTCCTCTCCCTTTAAGACTGTGAGGTGGCGAGTTCTTCCGCTTCTTTGTATAACTGGGCTTCGGTGCACTGTGGCATTCTATGAAAATTCTCTAAGGATGCTTCAGTGAGTATTTGACTCTGGGACCGTGCCAACACTGTAATATTCGGTTTCAAACACCGCCCCCCACCCCAAGAGCGTTGGCATTTATTGCTACAAAGTAGTGTCAGCATGGGTCACTCCCCCAAATACTCAATAATTGGAAGGATTAACTTCCATTCTAATCGCTAAACTGTGCAATTAAAAAACAAAGTCAGAAAAACAAACTAAAGTTGTGACCGTTGTATTCGTTGGGAAAGACTGATGAGGGTTTCCAGTTACGTTCGGAAATCTTCAAGTAAGCATTGTAAATTTAGTAAAATTTACAATTTTAAAAATTATAAATTTTACAAATTTACAACTGTAAATTTTACTGTTTTAAGGAGAAGGACTACATGTAATGAAAAGATTGAGCAATTTTTCTTTCTTAAATGTCAGGATTACTTGCAAAAGTCCAACAAAGACATTTAAAACCAATTTTTGTAAGCACCTCTGGATTGCTAAAGTGTCTTTAGTTTATGAAATGAAACTTGAAAGATAGGCACCTTAATGTAAACAGTGAGTTGCAAAGAAGGAAGAAGAATGACATTTGCTGAGCAGTGATCATGGGCCAGGTACAACAGATCTTTTATCATCCCTGTATCTAGATGAGGTAGGTAATAATATTCTCACTTCCACAAAAAGAACCTAAAGTTGAATGAGTTTAGGCAACTCACACAAGATCACAGGTAGTGTGTTTTGAAACTAGGGTCCACATCTAGCCCTGTCAGACTCTGAAATCCCTTTTCCTTTACCTTCTGGATAAACTTGGGAGTTCTTAGCCCCTGCATGGCCAGAGTCTCACTCTGGGACCCTACGCAAGTTCTGTAGTGTTATTCTCACTCACGAGGGCGGTATGGACCCGAGGATCTGCCAAAGGCTTTTGGCTCTAAATTCCATCTGGATAGGAGAAAAGGAAACATGCATAGAATAGGTGTTCATTTCTGTCGGACAGACACCGTTGGGACACCCAGCAAGCCCCCAAACTTCTTAGGGTGCTTGTTTACAGAAGGCAAATGGAATAATTCCTCTGTTCCTGCTGCAAACTTCTGTGAGGATGAGATGAGCTAACATGTCTGAGGGTGTTCCGTAGATTCTAAGGTTCTTCCCAAATGTAAAGTATCACAGGACCAGCAGTCACAGGGTCACTTAAAGACCAACAATGGAGAATATCCATAGAAAAACAAAGTCAGGCAAACCTTCCCTTATTAGGATGCAATTTGTGAAACCATCGTGTTATTGGGAGCATTTATACTCTCAACTCACCATAGTAAAATGAAATCTCATGCCCAGTAGGTTTGAGTCTTCCTAATGACTCGAATTGCTACACTTTCAAGAAAATGGAGTCTTAATGGCTTTCAAAGCTAGACAATTATTTTGAAATACACAAACAGTGTGAATTTTTTTTTTTTTTTTTTTTTTTTTTTAGAAGGAAAACCAGTTTGGTGAGTCTACTGGTATAATATTGACTGTCCAGGCATGAAAACTCGTCAGTTTTCACTAGACTATAACTTTTATTCATATTGTAATTAGCAGAATATGTAGGTGCAAATTTCACACTTTATAAGAGCATTAATTACAGAGAATTTCTCTTTGTCTGACTGGTTATTTAATTTGCAGTCTAATACAGAAAGTTGAAATGCTCTGAAACAAAACTGCAAAAAGAGATGAAACCGATTTTACGGAAAGAACAAAGTCTTTTTGAAGAACCGGAAAGCGGACGTGTAGACAAAGGGAACGAGATGTGTGTTTGATACATGAGCACAGAGGTAGTTTCTGTGTGCCCAGTGCAGACGTGTCCTTTAGAGAACTGTCCTTAGCCCTTGCTGGGAACCACCCTGTGTCACTGCTCAGAATGTTTACGCCTAAAACACACATCTGCCTTCACATGCATCTGAGATGTGAGTATTGTTGGTTTCAATGTAGGCCATCATTTTGTGTCTTCATTGATTTCCTGAATGACAAAAAGCATGTGGAGAAAGAAACAAAAAGACCCTGAGAGGGATGACAAATTTGGGTTGAATTAGAGCTAACCGCTCAGATTCCCTGCTGTGTAACTTATAGAGATCAGTTGCTTTGAAACCCAAGATTTGAAATAAGTTTAATTACATGTAAGTTTCAAAAAGGAATATAATCACCTGCATTTGCCAAATTTAATATAGCAATAATTTTACTAGAGAAAAAGGTATTATAATAACAAATAGATAGACAACAAATTGCAGATTTGCATATCAAGAGCAAGGTAAATAGGGAAAATTTTAGTCAGTAATTATTTTTAGTAAATAAGATGTGTGTGGGCTAGGATGGGGAGCGCTGTTTCCCCTGGGTCCCTCTTGCTCTTCCTGCCTTTCTCTTTTCCAGGACTTTCTTCTAAATTTTAAGCTGTCGGCTATTTCCACTTCTTGCATATGAGGAATTTTTAATTATCATGGTAAGCACGGGGGGTCTTGTAGTAAAGAAAATGTACTGTGGTGTACCAAATTTTTGTCATTTTTTTGCCTAAAAATAAAACATTTTCTATGAACCATTTCACTGAATGGTCTTCCCATAAAATCACGCATCTCTGAGAACAGAAGTGTTAGGTCTGACGCACAGTGCCTGCATTCTGGAGCCAAACCCTTGGGTTCCAGTCCCAGAAGTGCCATGTATCAGCACTAAGATCCTGGCAAGTCACTTAATTTTTCGAGGTGCCAGCGTGTTTGTTTTTTCCACCTTTGAAACATGTAAAGCATCTAACTCCTATGGTGGCTGAGTGGGTTAAGTAAAACAACACTTGTGCTTAGCAGAGAGCCTGGCAGATAGTGCTCAAGAAATGCTCCCTTGGAGAACTGACTGGTTATTCAGTAAGCAGTTGGATGAATTAGCTGTGAGCACCATCTTTGTGAGACAGACTCTATTTTGCCCCAGAGAGACGACAGCTTGGGCATACACCTGAGATTAGAATACCAATCCTGCCTCATACCCCGTGACCCTGAACAAACTATATAACTTCTTGGAACTTGTTTCACCATCCGTAGAGTGTACCAAGGTTGTCCCATGGTTATTTTAAGGGTGAGAGATGAAAAGTGCCTAGAAAGAATAATACCGGCCAAATAGTAGGTGCTCAGTAAATTAGCTATACAATTGTTAAATATGGACGATATAACTCAGTTACTCAAGAATGAAGATTAGAGAGATAAATCTTGTAAATATAAACAAGAAGAAATTACCAAGAACACAAAACATATGCGAGAAATACACAATCTGGGGTGCCTGGGTGGCTCAGTCATTAAGCCTCTGCCTTCAGCTCTGGTCATGATCTCAGGATCCTGGGATCGAGCCCCACATCAGGCTCAATGGGGAGTCTGCTTCTCTCTCTTAATCTGCCTGCCGCTCCCCCTGCTTGTGCTCTCTCTCTGCAAATAAATCAAATCTTAATATACATATATTATCAGATATCAGACATATTATAGTATCAGATATATATCTGATATGTATATATCAGATATATATTATATACAATATGTTAATATAATAATATATATATATATAAAATATATATGTTAATATAATAATATAATATGTCCTATTTAGAGGAAGTGAGAAAGAAAAGTCACTCCTGCCTGAAGTGGTCATGGAGGACTTCATGGCAGAGGTGGGATTGTTCAGGGCTTTGAAAGACAGCTGGGATTTACGTGTCAGAGACAGAGAAAAAGACATTCACAATGAGTGAAATGGCATAAGCCAAAACCCCATGGAAGAAAAATGATTTGAGCCTAGGGTAAAAGGTTCTAATAGAAAGCCGTGTGCTGTACTACCAGTGGGTTAGGGCCAGAACACCAGGGTCATTCATGTGATATTAAAGGAGTTAGGGCTTATTTCTGTAGACATCAGGAACCCCTTGATGGTTACTGAAACAAGGGTGGATAAAATGGCCAGAGTGGTTCAGGAAGGTGTTTAGGCTTCTTGATAGAATCCACACTGACAGTTGATGGTGAAAAGGAGCTATAATACCATGCCGACAGAGCTATCAGAGGGCATTTCTAACAAAAGACCTCTGCCACCTTCCCACCCACCAGTTATACTCCTGTATTGGAACTGGATGCAGGAGTCTCCCCCCGCCCCCGTCGGCACCAGAAGTAAGGCATCTGCAGTCCTGGTTGCCAGAAGACCTCACTTCCCTTCTCTGCGCTGGTGGAAGTTAGCTCACGCAGAGATCCATAATTACAGGGCTCTCTGGGAAATGCAGCTTTTAGCTTCCCGAACTCTCTTTTTTCTTTTCTTTTCTTTTTTTTTTTTTTAAAGTTGGAAAACAGGGAGCTGGAATGGATCCTGAGGGAGCCAGCTTCCCTGTCTGTGCAGCTGGCTCATCTCAGCGGTGCGTCAGCTGCATTTAGTAGGGACAGGGATGGAGGCTGGCTTCCCCTGGATGCAGGTGTACCAACTGTAAGCTGAGAACTGCCTCATTTAGAGGGCTTGCGAGAGTGGTAGAAAATAAAAGGCGAGTCGAGACCGTTCAAAGTCAATCAACAATCATTTTCAGCTCCAAGGGATAAGGGAAAAATCAGCGGTACTCACCGAGCTCTGAACTCTACTAACCTGTTGAATAATTATCTTACTAACAGATAAATGGGTGGAGAATTGGTACTAGAGAGGAGATAAACCTGCTTCTAGGTATGTTCAATTGGTTAATAGTAGGATATCTCTGCGAACATTTTCTGGTAAGGAACTGAAAATGCAAAATTATACAATTTGGGCAAGATTAGAGGTAAAGATGTAACTTGGGGAGACACCAGCCTGATGGACCTTGAGGAAGCCCAGAGACGGGGCGCCAAGAGACATGCAGGTGTCAGCCCTGGGGTGTGGGGAGTGGGGAGTCAACAAGGCTTGTTCCCGCTGTGGGTTTGTGCGGGATAGAACCAATACTGACATAGTAGAGGCAGCAGCCAGATCACAAGCAAAGAAAAGAGTTAGTAAGGATTAGGGTCAGAGCTAGACTACCTGTTGCAAGGTTAAGCTGTGAAAGAAGCCATGGAAATTGTGATTTTTTTTTCCCCTCTTTTTATTTAAAATCAAGCATTTCTTATCAGAAATAAAAATGTCGGTGTCTGTTTTAAAAATGCTGTTGGGATTCCAAGTAAATGTTGCAGGATTCTGTGAGCTTGTTACATTTGAAGGTGATTTGAATTAGCATCTGTAAACATGTAGAGATTTAACATAGGATAGCCAATACTGAGGCGAGGGCTGTGTTAGACTTACGTAGGGTTTCCAAAGCAGAGCATGTTAAAGTTCACAAAGATGTTAAGATTTTATAAAAGATAATAGGAAGAATAGGATGGCATAATTTGAATTTAACATCATGCAAATGTACTTCCAGATTGCCTACTTGTGTGAATTAATTCATGGTCAAGCTAAAAGGGTAGGGTATACGCACACCCTAATGAGACTTCTCTGGCAAAATAGAAATACTCTATTTTCGAAGCCCTTGAACTCACGTTGCTCATGTTGTTACCTAAAAAAGTCATGATTTAACCCATCCATGGTTTGCTTTGCATGGTATGACTGATTTAAACAGGGGAGCAGGCCTGTGTTTAGCATAATGATATACATGTGAGAGAAAGAGAATTTGAAGGTCCCTGCTCAGCATACAGAATACAGGAAATCCGTCCCAAATGACTGTCCTGTTTTGCCCTGCCCAGACTGATGATGCTTTTGTAAACACAGCCACAGTTAGGAGAGCGCTTGGCAAATGAGAGCACCTGACACCAGTAAACCCTCTTGATTCCCATGCCAGCCACTCATCTGAAATGCAGTCAACACCAAATTTGAAAATGGATAGACTCAAAAGTAAAAAGAAACTAACGTCACCTCGCAGCCACTGGATCATACTTCCTAATCAGATAATGTGTGTAGTTCGTAGAACTTCTTAATTTCCTAAATTCTGGTTATGCTGGGATTCGTGTAGAATGTGGCCTACTATGGCTACAAGGATTTGCATATGTCTTGCTATTTGGCAGAATGTTGCAAAACTCTGATTACCTTTTTTCTTTTTCTTTTTTAAAGATTTATTTATTTGAGGGAGAGAAAGAGCAAGGGCCGGGGGGAAGGGCAGAGGGAAAGAGAGGAGCGGCGCCACCCCCCGCCCCTGCCGCCCCCCCCCCCCCCCCCCCCGCCTGCCCCTCGCCCCAAGCAGGACTCCATCCCAGGACCCTGAGATTATGACCTGAGCTGAAGACAGACCCTTAACTGATTAAGCCACCCAGGTGCCCCTCTGATTACCTTTTATTCAAAAACTAAGCTTTTCCATTTCTTCATGGTGAATTTCTCTCGTTATGTCCCAAATTGGAAGCTGGTTGTTTTGAGATAGTCTTTATTGTAGCCTCTTAGCATTTAGCCTGTACCAAATACCCAGAGACCTAGAATCCTCTCACAAGTTACTGCTGTTGGTAAAAAGGAAAATGAGACACCAAGACATGGGGCCAGGGACAGACACCATCACATGGGGACTCATGTAAGTAAGGACAAAATCATGGCAGCCAAGACTTGTGTAGCACGTGCCGTACTCAAGTATTGCTCTGAATGAGAGGTTGTGAGTACCCTCCGCTATAAAGATGGCAAAACTGAGGCATAAAGATGAGCTCTCTTACCCATAAACCATGCACTTAGTTAAATGGTAGGACCTAGTAGTGGTTGAATGCAGGTATCCTAGTGTCCAGAGTCTATACCCAACTGTACACCATGATGCCCTTCCATGCAGGGTCTATAATGCTTTAACTCTCTAGCCTAGAAAGTCCCTCAGGGTGGAGGCAGTATTTTATGCATTTTTACGTTACTTATGCCTAGCACTGGACTTGCAAAACAATGGAAACTAAGAAATCATTTCAATTCTTATTTTTCAAATATTGGAATCATAATGCTTTCTTTCTTAAATCACTGAGTCTCCAGGGCAGGAAATGTAAGAATTCTAATTTAATTTAATTTTTTTTTTGTCATGATATTTCTGCTTTCCTCTTTGGTCATGTGCAGTTTTTTTAGGGCTGTACTATGTGTGTTATTGTTTAGTACAAGCATGTGACTTTTTTTCTGTTCTGCGTTAATTCTTCTTATTTTCTGCATGTATCTCAGGGACTCTGTGAAGACTCTTTTTTTTTTTTTTTTTTAAAGCAAAAAGAATGCTCAATAATAAGAATGTATTTGTGGGCAATTTCCAGACCTAGCCTAGTTTGTATAACATCTGTATTTAATCTGGGACTAGAAATTTAAACAAAGTGCTCTAATCAGATCTTGTAAATTCAGTTTCTCTTGATTATTTAAAAGAGAGTATCAGGTTGTTAGATTAAATATGGGTTAATTCCATTTTATGGTCATTCATCCTTCTACATTTTCTAATGATGATGATTGAGGGAAAATAGTCTCAGCAAAAATTGGAGGGAATTTTTAAAAGACAGTTTAATTTACAGACTTCAAAAATCTTAATCTTACTTGTTGACAGTGGTGTTATTTGCATTATTCTCATATTTGGCCAGCACACATGGGAAATGTGAGTATGAAAAGCCCATTATAAAATTGTTTGGTTAATATATTGTGTGATTGTTTTTCAAACAACAACCAATTCCCCAGTCCCTTGGTGTCAGGGGTGTCTAGCTCCTCAGTTCAGTCTGATGCTAAGTATCCTGAGTTAGTCCCATCAGATCAGGGACTCAATCCTTGAACACTGGCCAGCTACAAGTTTGAGGTTCCCAGGACCCCCTCTCAAGTTCGGTATTTTGCTGGAATTCCTCACAGAATTTAAGAAAGTGTTACTTACTATTACCAGTTTATTATGAAGGATACAACTCAGGGACAACCAAATGACAGAGACATATAGGACAAGACGGGGACGTGTGGTGCTTCCATGCCCCGTCCCAGGACACCATCCTTCAGCCTATCAGGGGGGTTCACCAATGAGGTAGCTCTCCAAATTCTGCCATTCAGGGGTTTTTATGGGCATTTCATTACGGAGGTGTGATTGATGAAATCACTGGCCATTGGTGATTGAATTCCCTATCCAGCCCCTCTACCCTACACAGGAGAAAGTTCTGATCACATGCTTGGTCCCTCTGGTGACGTCTCATGCTGAAACTATCTGGAGACCCCACCATAAGTCACCCCATTAGCATAAACTCACATGGAGTTAAAGGGGCTTGTAATAAAAGCTAATGTGATCGCTTGGGAAATTGCAAGGGTTTTAGGAGCTCTGTGTCTGGAACTTCAGGCAAAGACCAAATATATATATAGGTGTATATATATATATACACACACACATATATATAAAATTGTATATATATATATATAATTTTTATATATAATTTTATATATATATATATAAAATTATATATTTGCAGATATACAATATAGATGCATTTAGAGAGCTCAGACTACTTCATGACTACTTACAAACATAATTTCAGTTCTAAACATCATTTGGTAAACATGAAACTATAATTAAATTTTGTTATATATTCCATCTAATCTGTAGTTAACATTTTTAAAAAATGGAGTTACTTCCTTGGTCATGAAACAAACAGAGCAGAACATTGTTTAAGAATGTGATGTGGGAGTTTGTTAGGCCTGGACTTGATTTTCAACTCTGCTGTGTGACCTTGGGCTGGATAGAACAACCTCTCTGAGCTTGCTTTTCTCATTTACAGGATGGGAGTGATGCCACCCTCCCCGTAGGCTGTTGTGTGGATAAGTGAGACTGTCTAGTAAAACTCTTTGCCCAGCACAGAATTCACAGTTAGCTCTCACTTTGAAGCCAGTATTTGCACGCGTGTGGCTGCTGAGTGTCGGGAAATCTCCTCTAGGACTTGTCCCTCAGTTTTTTCCTCCTCAGTCATTTCAGGCTCTTCTTTTCAGTTGTACCTTGCACCTAACATACAGAATGATTTCCATTTTCTTAAGAAAAAAAAGAAAAAGAACAATCAAGTTACTGTTTTGTCCCACTTGCTTATTCCAGAAAGACCTGTTTTTCATGGAAAAGCTCAAACAGACGTTTCCCAACATTCTCTCCTTTATCCTCAATCTCAGGCATTCATCATGTAGAGCCTGGCGCCTGTCACTTTTGTAGCTTTCCCCAAAACCCATCCTTATCATGGTGCCTAACTGACCCACTATAGTGATCTCTCCTCAGTTCTCTCGTTCCCTTTACCAGATCCGACAGGGACTGGGTCTTTTTCCTCCTGGTTTTCCTTGGTTGCCCTGATTCTTCCTTTGCCGCTGGCCCCCTGCTCTGCCCCTCTGCTCCTCTGCCCGTGGAGCCTTCTTTTCAGACACCCTCAGCCGCTTTCACTGCCGTGTTTATGATAATCAGATCCATTCCCGACATCTGCCCTCCTGAATCGCAGTCATTCATCTGCAGCTGCCTCAAATCAAAGCCACATTTCCCTCCGTTCTTGTAGCCTCTCGGAGCGTTAGTACTTGCTTCATCTTCCTCTGTCTGGTGTCGCTAGGTTTTGCCAGTGAACAGTCTCTTCCGTGCACTCCATTCCCTCACGACCTCTCTGGCTTTGACTTTTGTCCCCTTATAAGTGAACCATGGCCCCATCCCCCAGATAATCGTGACGTTAGTCTTCCTCACTTTCGGCCATAGGCCTGCCGCTCGCAGATGCATTCTCGTGCAACAACATTACTCCTCTGAATTCATGAAATCTTCCAGCAGCTTTGCACTTTCTAGAGCCGGAAATCCCAAAGCATCTATCACCGGCCCTCAGACATCCCACCTTCTGGGCTGCAAAAGGCATGAACTCCTTCCAGCTGCAATGGTTGCACGCGCTACTCGTCTTCCCTGCCCCTTCCTGTTTGCGCGTCCTGGTTTCCTGCCCTGCACACCTGCTACTTCTCCACATCAGCTCAGAACTGCGTCCTGTGAGACCCGGCCCAAATCCCATAGCATTAACTTGGAGTGATTTTTCTCTCCTCTGCTCTCTGAAAGTAGTGTTTGCATTATTTTGTTATCCCTTGTCTTGCAGTAAGTCCTCCATTTGGAGAACTGGCACTCTTTTTCTTAACCATATATTGTTATTATTTAACCTCTCCCGTGCTATTAGATACTCATTTGGCTGGGCGCCAGTCTTCGTTTAAAGTTAAGAAGCCACACCTTAGATTACGTGGCTCTTATATGAATTGGTAGGCAGAAGCTGGGGAACAGAGCAATGCTACTTTTTATGAGACTGACGTGCTACCTACTACGCCAACGAGGCACCTGCAATGCTACTTTTTTTTTTTTTTTAATTTTATTTATTTATTTGACAGAGATCACAAGTAGGCAGAGAGGCAGGCAGAGAGAGAGATATATATAGAGCGAGAGAGAGAGAAGCAGGCTCCCAGCTGAGCAGAGAGCCCAACGCGGGACTCAATCCCAGGACCCTGAGATCATGACCTGAGCCGAAGGCAGCGGCCTAACCCACTGAGCCACCCAGGTGCCCCTGCAATGCTACTTTTTAATCACTTCTTTCCTCTTTATCATTTTTTTCTTAGTAGGGGGCTTCATAAACAACCAGAACAATAATGTGATCTCTATCAAACTCGGAAATAACCAAAGGAAGTGACCTGGCTGTGCCTTGATTTGCCCATTTTGTTAGTAAAATAATAGCCAGTACGTGTTTCTGCAGGAGAAACCCTGTAGCCTCTTGGGCCAGTACTATGGGAAGCAGAAGACGGAGGATACTGGGGGTTGACCCTGGGGCTGAGGAGGGAGTGGCAAATTTGAACTAACTGGGGGAAGTGATGTTGATAATTGTAGAGGGCCTGGTGCATTTGGAAAGTGCTTATATGGTGGGTGCGTTGCTGTTTGTCCAAGCCTGTTGGTGAGTTGATGTGTGATACTTCACCTATCCCTTGCCAATTTCCGCAGGCAACTTTGGCCTTGTGATGTATTGATTGATGTATTTGGCAGCTCTTGACCTCAATTGCCAAATTCTGAAATGCAGTGTCTCTGCATGAGCTAGCAGGTCGTTTCCTGGCTCCTTTGCCTTCAAATCCTCCAAGCTTCTTGACCCTCGGTTTGGGCAGTAAGAGGACTTCCTCTACAGCCATCTACACATCAGACTGCTCTGTGATTTGTACTGAATCCATCTGTTGGATACCATTGCCTTTGATTTATTTGTGTCCACTTAAAGGAAAGCATATCAGGATTCACACACACACACACACACACACACACATTTGGTTAAACACATTATTTAAAATAAAGACAATGGTTACCATATAATTACCAGACTGGGGTCTTTCTAGCATGAGATATTTTACTGTCAGTGAACTGTAAGCTATATTTTCTCCTTAGAGATGGCTTATCATCTTTAGAGTCTGGTTTATGCCTTTGTCATTAGGCTCGTGGAGGAAATGATGTAAAATTTTGTCCTGCTCAAAGGAAAAATGGTACAGCCTACTGAGCTATAACACCTTCTTGAGAGAATGCTAAATTATAATAGATCCAATTTGGGGTGACAAAAAGCCCATATTACATACTTTAACTTTGCCTCTTTTTTTAGCCTAAATGAGGTATCTCAAAATTAATGTGGTCAGAAGCAGTAAAAGCGTTTGAAGTGATTTTTCAGCTGCTTACCATTCTTTCTCGACAGAGCACACTAAATAAAAGACATTACCAGTGTGACTAATAGAGTAACTACCAATCAGAATACCTTTCAATTCATGAAATTCCTCCAGCTCAGTCCATTCTAAGGATAGAATCAAAGGATTTTGGTTTACATGTTAAAAGACAGGAATCTTAATGCACCATACACTGAACAGTGAAAAATAATACATCAGACTTACACACATGTAAAATGAAGTGGAAAATTGAAGCAATTATCAGGGTATCTCAGGTTAAAGGACGAACTGGGGATCTGTGTCCTTTGGATAAGTGTCAATTCCACAATATAAGTGTTGCTCTCTACACCTGATCTAAAGTCCCTTTCCCCTGCACCCCCCTACCCTGCCCGAATCCCATCACAGCATTATTTCTATTAACCTTCTAATGTGTCGTCTTCTTTTCTTCTTTTACTCCTTTCTTCCTCCCACTTTTCAACATTTCTGCTGTCAGTAATTCTGTACCCAATGCATGTGAAAACTGTGATGGCAAAGTAGCAGAATTGATTGATGAGTTTGTACGCTTAAAGAAAAAGGTGTGAGAGAATGTGTGCACGCACATATACTGTGTTTATCAGTGCACCTTGAATGAATGTTATCAGTAATAACTGTTGAAAAGAATGAGAAAACACATCACTAAATAAAATAGGAAAAAGCAGTTTTTAGACAATGTGTATCGCTTGTATTCTTCTCCCGGCAAAGAAATAGCACTTTAAAATGTTTTTCCCTGATTTGGGGAGTTAAAAGTTGCAAAAGTAGAACCTAGATGTCCATCAACAGATGAATGGATCAAGAAGACGTGGTATATATACACAATGGAATACTATGCAGCCATCAAAAGAAATGAAATCTTGCCATTTGCGACAACATGGATGGAACTAGAGCGTATCATGCTTAGCAAAATAAGTCAAGCGGAGAAAGACAACTATCATATGATCTCCCTGATATGAGGAAGTGGTGATGCAACATGGGGGCTTAAGTGGGTAGGAGAAGAATCAATGAAACAAGATGGGATTGGGAGGGAGACAAACCATAAGTGACTCTTAATCTCACAAAACAAACTGAGGGTTGCTGGGGGGAGGGGGTTTGGGAGAAGGGGGTGGGATTATGGACATTGGGGAGGGTATGTGCTTTGGTGAGTGCTGTGAAGTGTGTAAACCTGGTGATTCACAGACCTGTACCCCTGGGGATAAAAATATATGTTTATAAAAAATAAAAAATTATATTTAAAAAAAAAAGAAATTGGGAAATATGAAAAAAAAAAAGTTGCAAAAGTATAGACAGTTCGCAGATACCTTTTAGTTTGCTTCCCTATTGTTGAGATCTTACATCGTCATAGTAGCGTTATGCAAACCAAGAAATTCTCATTGATTCAACACTAAACCACATACCTCGGGTGAGTCTCAGCAGTCTCGTCACCCCATCGGCCAGTCTTGCCCAAACTTCCCGGGAGGTGAGGAGGTGACGGATGCGTCTGCTTTGGCCTCCTGGCCTGGATGGGTCCTGTGTGCACACAGCTGGACGCAGGCCTGAGCAGATGTAAAGGATCCTTCTCCTGGGAGGGTCAAAGCTTCTTTTGGACCACACCCAGGCCACAGCACTTTTCACCCACTGCCCCTTCTACTTTGTACTACCTGTAATATATATTAGAAATAAATATATAATCAATATTAAATTAAATATTAAATTATTATATATATTTACTTATTCATTTTTTCCAGATAGCGGAACAACCGATCTGAGGAAAAATGAACAGGCTACTCTTATGAGTTCCTATTCTCTCCTTTTACTTACAGAGCAGTGTTTAGTAGATGCCTCCTTTGTACCAGATGTAGGACCTGTTACTGGGCATGTAGTGGAGAGCTAAGGAGAAATAGTTCCTGCTTTTCATCACATAATCACTTTTTTTTTTTTTTAAAGATTTCATTTCTTTGAGAGCGAGAAAGTGTGCATGTGTGTGTGGAGGGGGCGGCAAAGGAAAGGGAGAGGGACTCTTTTTTAAGGGTTTTCTTTTCTTTATTTAAGAGAGAGAGAGAGAGAGCAAGAACATGAGCAGGGAGGAGAGGGAGAAGCAGGCTCCTTGCTGAGGAAGGAACGCAGTGGTGGGTGAGAGAGGGGGCTCTGTCCCCAAACCCTGGGATCATGACCGAGGCGGGAGGCAGACGCTGAACAGCCTGAGCCCCCCAGGGGGCCCAGGGAGAGAGAGTCTTGAGCAGGCTCCCCACTGAGCATGGAGCCCCTGGACCCCCGGCTCAGTCTCAACAATCCTGAGATCACAACCTGATCTGAAATCAAGAGTCAGATGCTTGACCGACTGCGCCACCCAAGGGCACCATCAAATAATCAAATAATTATTATCATATACACTTATATATTATTATTATTATTATTTATATATTATTATTACTTGTATATATTATTATTATATACACTTATATATAAGTATATACACTTATATACACATGTACAAGTGTGTATATAAGCCTGATACGAGCTGTGAAGGACTAATGGACAGAATGATGGCAGTCTGTCACACAGACACATGGTCCAGTGTGGGCAGTCAGGGAAAGCAAAGTGGTACTTGAGCTGAGAGCTGAGAATGAGGAAGGTTCTGGAGGTGAAGGGGCAGTGTTGGAGGTTCTGTATAAAAGGAACAACACAGGAACGCCTGGCTGGCTCAGTCAGAAGAGCTTGCCACTCTTGATCTCGGGGTTGTGAGTTCAAGCCCCACATTGGGTGTAGAGTTGACTTACATAAAACTATTAAAAAAAAATAAATAAATAAAAGGAACAACACATGCAGAGACACAGAGCTGAGAGAGAGAAGCTGAAAGGAGGCAGGGTGACTGGATCACAGCAGGGTGTGGGAAAGGGGTTATTGTGGGAGAGTAAAGCTAGAGGTGTGAGCAGGGACCAGATCATTGGCACGTAGGCCCAGTGGAGATTTAGGTCTATCTCAAGAGAAGTGAAAAGCCACTAAAGGATAGTGGAGTGAGAACAGATTTGCCTTTTAAATATGCTTACCGTGGCTCTAGTGCAGAAAATGGATCGGGAGAGAAGATTTTGGGAGGGGCGCTGCTAAGAGACAGGTACGGGTTAAAATAGGTCAGTGGCTGTGGAAATGAAAAGTGGGCTGAATGGAGGCAGTGTAGTGGACAGACTGGGCTGGATATGGGGAGAGACGTTCAGTCGAGGATGACTATGTTTTCTGGGTTGCACGATGGAATTGAAGTTGGGGCCACTTACTGCCCAAGGCAAAACTGAAGGAAAAACTAATTATTTTTGGCTTTTCTGACATCAAGGGAAGGGTAGAACAGATCATGTCTTACCTCTCTTAAAAATGGTTATAAGATCTTACAAGCCTAAATTGAGTCATGAAACTCCCAACTTCCAGTCAATAAGTGGAGATCTCTGGCATCCCCTGAATGAGCAGGAAGAGGTTTAAAGTCATGCAAGAAAGGGGCGCCTGGGTGGCTTAGTCGATTAAGTGTCCAACTCCTGATTTTGGCTCAGGTCATGATCTCAGAGTTGTGAGATGGAGCCCTGCCTGCATCAGGCTCCGTGCTTAGCAGACGCTGCTTCTCTCCTCCCTTTCCCTCTCCCTCTGCCCCTTCCCATGCTTGCTGTCTCTGTCTCACAAATAAATATTAAAAAAAAAAAAAATAGTAAAAATAAAGTCATGCAAGAAGTCCTGCATGGTGTCCAGGCCTAAATCTGCTGCTTTTCTCATTTACATTGTGCCTCCATGAAATTCATGGCTCATTAACCATTTTTCTGGTATGGATGCTCGCATCTCCAGCTCTCTTCTTAAAATTTTCTGCTGAACCCCAGCCCTGTATAAGCAATGGACAGAGCTTACTCTATTTTTTTAATCCCCATACATGATCTTTATTCCTTATATTGGCTCCTCTGATCACCCAGTTCACGGGTCTGGGTGTTAGCTAAAACTGCTTCCTTATTCCACCTTGCCTCCCCACATCTTACATGTATTTACACCAAATCCTGGGGATAACACCTAACTTATTACGTATCTGTCTTCCTCCTGCTCCTTCTCCATTCCCACTCCACCATGCCCACTACTGCCATCTTGGCTCCCGCTTTCACAGCATTTTTACTGTAGGCCTCCAGTGGTTCTTCCCGCATAATGATATTCTCTTCAGCCATTTTCTACCCTGCCACCAACACAGCTTTTCTAGTACACAAATCTGATGGTGTCCGTTCTAACTTTAAAAGCCTTTGGACACTGTCCTTTAATTCTTTGAGTTAACTGCTTCGCACAATACATGAGATCTACCCTGCTCAAGGCCCTGTTAGTACCTAATCTCCTAACCCTCCAGACCTGCCACATCCCTTACTACAGTCACCCAAAACAATCTGTAGTTTTGTTGTTGGCCATTTCCACCCTTCAGCGCCTCTCTCTGTTGTCCTAGGGAAACTTCCGGGTCTACTCCAAAGCTTTAATAATTCAGATGCCCCTTTTATCTGCTCCCATGGCCATTTATCATGTTACCCATGATGACCATTTATTGTCCAAACTCATGGTTGTGCTGTAGGCACCCTGAAGTTGAATCATGTTTGTATAGAGGTAATATTCCCTCATTCAACACAGTTTACAGTACTGAAGAACCTAGAATGGTGCCTGACACCACAGATGTCCCATTAATATTTGAATTAATGCATAAATAGTAGGTACACAATAAATGTTTAAATTAAAGATATGAGTAGGGTGACTAGTTAAGGCAGTTGCTACTGAGAGTTTCAGAAGATGAGGACTGAGAATTAACCATTAGATTTGAAAACGTGGAGGCCATTGATGACCATGACAAAGATGGTTTCATCTTTGAAGTTTAGATTGAACTTGGTTCTTGTAAAAAAAAAAAAAAAAAAAAAAAGGGAAACAAAAAAGTAGATGTAGCTAGAATTAATTATACCATCTAACCTTACATGTGTTGTACATGATATATTTAAATAGCAACACTAATAAGAAATTTAATAAGCAGTTAAAGAGAGATCAGTAGTTACTATGAATTTCTTTTGAGTACCCAGATGCTTCATGTTTCATCCAGTGCCGATTTTAGGTAAAAAAACTAGTACATTCACTTTGCATTTATTTAATTATAAGATATGCAGTTGGTCTTAAATACATGTAAGATCTCTCATTGAAGCCCCTGGTGCTAATACACTTTATTGCATCCTTTAGGGTTGTGTGGGGAGAATATGTATGAGTTCACAGGATTGGATGATAATGTGGAGTAGGACAAGTCAGACATAACTGTGTTCAGGTTCCAATTTTGCTGTTCACTAGCTGTGTCAGTCTGGCGAGTTACTTAACTCTTGTAAGCCTATTTTCTGAAGAAATATGAACAATAAGGGTATGAGGATAAAATAAGATAATGTGTCTGATGTGCTTAGTATGGTGTGTGGTACACAGCATTGAAGTAGTGATTTTGTACTGGCGAGATTACTGACTTGTTCTCGAACGGGATGTAACTGAAATACCATGCAATTTAGTAAACAGAAGATAGATTTTCTAATAAAGAACAGAAAAATTCGATGTCAGAGAATAAGCCATATCGTAGAAATCACAGGAGTCGGTTCTTATTACTCTATATGTGTTCATTTCTCTTTGTTACTTCTTTGCCTTTAGTGAAGTCATATAAACATGGTAGTTAAGACTGCAGGTCTGTAAAGCACATTTGTCGTCTCAATCCTCTGGAATTAGCTGGATATTCCAGGTTCATCTTCCCATGCTTTCCAGTCCAATCAACACTGCTAGGGATAATAGCAAACGTGTATTGACTGCTTCTTGGGTCCCAAGCACTGTTCTAAACACTTGGCAACTGTTACGTCATTTAAATCTCACAGCCCTTGGAGATGGGCCACCATTACTATCTCCATTTATACAGGAGAGAAAACTGAAGCCCAGAGAGGTTAGGTAGCTCTCACCCCAAGATGACATGACCCTCTTGGAAAATGGTGGAGCTGAGATTCAGTCCCAGGCAGGCTGGTTCCACAGTCTGTACCTTAACCACATCATTCTATTTTCATTTGGGGCTAGAAGATTGGATTTAAGTTGGCCTCGCTTTTCTGTGGTTGGGATACTAAAAAAGCAGATGACATCTTCCCCCAGCAGTTCATTAGTCATGAGTAATTTGTGTTGAGTATTGGCTTTTGTCTCCTGCCTCCAGCCACCAGCCATTCAGGAAGGTTCATAAAACCATTGGGAAGAACTGGGCGATTGCATCCTCTTGATAGACAACAAATGTCAGTCATTAAATTATAAGATTTGAGAGTCAATTTCTTTGGACTTATATGCAAAGAAGGAAGAACCATTTTTGTATTAAGATATTTTAAAAGTCTCACATGCTTAGCAGGGAAGCTAAATTAAGCCCTGTGCTGGGCACAATTATAAAAATGCTGCGTGCTTCAGATGAGGAAACGCGTGTCAACAGAACAGTTGGTATACGTGGCCTTACTGGTACGGCTTCCCTTTATTCCACGTAACGTAAGTCACCCAACGTGAGCATTTCCATCGGACACTAACTGTCAGTCTCATAAGAGCACATTGTGGGATTCAGTGCGTGTTGCACAACAACCCAAATTGCTCTTTTCTTTAGGGTGGTGATTTTTTTTTTTTCTTTCCATATCCAGCGGTTAGTACTAAGGCCTGAAACCCTTAGTTACAGAACAAAGTGGCTTAGCAGTAATCGAGCCTGTGTGAGGCTAAGAGAAGCATAATGAACACTCCCTGTAAGCTTCCTGCCCAGATGCAGGTGCAGGAATCAGGAGGTCATGAATAATGCATGACATGCAGATTAGGCGGTGGTTTCTCCTACTGGGGTTTTGACTTTGCTACCTGCCTGGCTGCTGCTATATGTGGAAGGAAGGGAGGCAATGGCCAGAAGTGCCCCAGCATAGCCCGAGCTCACAAAAACACCGCATATCTTTTTGAAGAAATAAAATTGGGGGAGGAGCTGAAATGCAAACCTTTATAGTCTACTTTATCGAATGACGCATGCTCCAGGTTATCCAATTTACCCCCTTTCAGAAGGGAAAAAAAAAAAAGCTTTCTTGTTTTACCCTTTTAATTTAGGAAACCTTGTAATTATTTGTTCATATCCACGCAGTTGTGGAATTCTTTGTAGCCTGTTAAACCATTATAGGAATTGCCTACTTACAGTATTTGATCTATGGATCAATGAAATTGTGTTACAAGATACAAATACCTAAAGGATATTGTAATTATAAGTTCAACAGCCCCATTTTTCTCCACTGATATATGGAATGAGAAGCATCAGTAAGAGAATACTTCCATTATCGAACATCACCTGGTGGAATTTCGATGAATGGAACTACGAAGGGTAAGGAGGAAGGAATACAGGACCCAAACACTGAAAGGATATGGAGTGAATTAAAGAACCGTAAGTGTTCAGGCTAATACTCCTTAGAACTTTATTTAGGTGGTAGGACTCTGATACCCTAGTGAGACTGTAGGGAAGGTTCAGAGGACTTCCTATATTGTCCCTTGGGTCAGAGAGATTTAAGTGGGGAGATATTTTTTGGCTCATAATTCCATTTTGATGATTGTATTTCAAGCAGACAGACTGAAAGAAATAAGGAAAGAGAAGAAAAAATGAGCCTTGCTACCTTTTGTATAATTCTTCTGCATTTCTATTGCATGGTTTTTTTTTTTTTCCCTCTCTCCCCAATTTAGGGTGCCGGAATATGCGCTGGCTTTCATTTCTAGCTGAGTCTGTCATTTCCGCTAGGCCCCAGTTTGGCCAGATGCCAAGACCAACAGGTGATCCTTGTAGCTGCAAAACAGCAGGAAGTGAGCCGTGCTTGAATGAGACAGTTCACCAGAGGGGCTGTCTGGCCTCTCTCCATCTTTCTGCATAATTAACATCCCCTCCCCCATGCGGAGCAGAAAATCTGTGCCGAGCGGCTCAGCTGCAGCAGCCATTGAGAAGCTCTGTGAGGAAAAGAATGTTAATAAGGGATGTTGGAAGAAATAAGCCTTCCCAGTGCAAAGTGCAGTCTGGCTCTGGATTTACAGAAAGTTTGCATTTAGCCCTTCTGCAGAGCTGGAATGGTATTATCTGTTTTTTAAATGATTTTTACTTGCTCAATAACTATGGAAGACCGGGTTCTAGTGAATGTTGAAGCTGTTGGTTCTGACAAGGCTCAAAGACTCTTTTCTCTCCTGTACATGAGAGAAGTGTTTGGGACATAAGGATACCACAAGCCCAAAGACTGCCTAGATCTCACAAATTACAGTAAAGGTAGAGCAAAGCAGGAAGTTGGCCACAAGGAAGCAGGAAGTAGGGCCTATTGTCTTGCCAGTTAGTGACCCACAAAGAGGTTGAGGTTCAGCGGCTAGCTCCTGATTGGAAAATATCAGCGGTGCTTGGAAATATAAACTATTCTGATGGATGATTCTAACCCCGGAAACTTGTAAGACAATGTAATTTTTACTTCTCCGCTATTTAGCTAACCTCTTGAATTGACTGCCTTCCTCGAAGCCCAGCAGCAGAGCATCACATCTAGAAAGCTTTTCTGCTAGAAATAACTGTTTACCCTCCTTCCTCCCCCAGTCTCCGATTCTGTTCCTGGACATTTGGATGAAGTTCCTGCTGCAGAGGAAAAACCAAACAAACTAAAAAAAAAAAAAAACAAAAACAAAAACCTTTCTTTTATCTTCTCAGGTTCTGTGCCTGGGGGCCTGCAAATTAAACTGACAAAAGACTAAATAAATAAATAAACAAACAGCAAAAGACAGATTAGCAAGAGGGGAAAGAAAAACCCCTTTATTACACATGCAATATACAGACTTGCAGGCCTGCTCAGTGATGAGTAACTCGAAGGGGTGGTTAAAGTGTGGTTCTTATATACCATTTTAACAAAGGGGGTAAATTATGGAAAAGTTAATAGTCAAAAGGGGGGTTTGAGCTTCTAGAGGGGGTGAATTGTAGGAAGGTGACCAGGAAACAGGGGAGTCTAATGGTAGATAAGTGTTATTACGTAGTCTCATTTCAGTACTACGTCCGAGTAAAGAGTTGTATGGTTGTATGTTGTGTTCTTCTTCCTGGTTTTGGAAGTGGGGGGGGGGGGGGACACCTTTACAAAGGAAACTTTGCTTTACAAACGGGAAGTTCATGTCCTGGTTTTCTGGCCTATAAAGGGAAAGTCGAGAGCTCCTCCTTTGCCTGCTGTTTCTTACTTGTTTGCAACTCAAAATAATCCTGAGGCCCAAGTATCATATTCTGGGGTAGCATATCCTGAGCTCTTTTCTTTAGCTCACTTTTTTAGGGTTTGTAATCCAGCTGTTGACTCAGGGAGGGTTTGCTTGCTGTCTCTTTGTATCCCTGGTGGGAAGGGGCGGTAGAAGGGGCTCACCCTCGTCCTAGGCAAACACCTCACCTTACATGACTTTTACCTATTTCTGCACCTTGCAAGGATTAGCTAGGCAGGAACTTTGTGTTGGACTGAGTGAATCTGTCATTTGATTAAAACTGGGGGTGGGGCTCTTGGGGCTCTTCACAGTGAACATTATGACAAGCCATTATTACGTTAAAAGTGGTACAAAAGGAGGATGCCTGGGTGGCTTGGTCCTTAAGCCTCTGCCTTCTGCTCATGTTATGGTCCCAGGGTCTTGGGACAGAGCCCTGCATCAGGCTCCCTGCTCCTCGGGAAGCCTGCTTCTCCCTCTCCTACTCCCCTTGTCTGTGTTCTCTCACGCTCTCTGTCTCTCTCTGTCAAATAAATAAAATCTTTAAATAAATAAATAATAAATGTGGTACAAAAGGAGAGAGACTGCAGGTTTACATGCATAGGAATTTAACTGTCTTCATTTACTAAGAAGTGATTAGGTTCTGGGGCTTTCTATATTAAGCATACCTACAAGAGATCGTTTATAAACAAGCTCTTTTTTCTCTGTTTTTTAATTTGTTCATTTGTAATCGGGAATGTGCTTTTTTTAATGACTGGATTATTCTCATCTACCTATAGGGTACATCCGTCCCCAGTATCAAGGATCCGGGGAAATCGAATGAATAATCAGAAGTTTGCTTGGTGAGTATACCGTCTAAGTTATAAAAATTTGTTAAGTCTTACGGGAAATTTTAATTGGGTAGTGTTAAAACAAGAGAGAATTATTTCTGCTTCTCTGTAGAGAGTACTCTTCAACTAACCAAATTACATAGTCTCCCTTTCCTTTGGAAACTTCTAAATGGAAGCCATAAAGTTCCTTCTCAGCCAAAGACCTTCACTCACCAAAAACTGAGGCAACATTTTTCCCCTAACAGATATGACATATTTTCCAGGATTATTCACTGTTCCATTATTTTTAAAGAATGTTTCTTTCTTTCTTTCTTTTTTTTTTTTTTTGAAGCTTTTATAAGTTTTTAGTGAGATTTAGGCAACAACAGAAATTTTTCTCAGATGCCAACTTCCACTTCTTGTAAAGATTTTTGTAGTAAATTGATCTATTATAAATTTTGATGATTATGATTTAGATGATTTTTTTCTTATCTTAGCCGCAAATATCTAGGAATTTTCCTTCTTTCCTTATCTCTTTCTCTGTCTGTCTCTCTTTGTTTTCTTTCTTTCTTTCTTAAGTCAGGGCATATGAAGACCCTTTGTTTTCCTTTCTTCTTTCTCTCTTTCTTTCTTTTTTCTTTTGGCTTAAAACAACACACATTTATTCTTTTAAAGTTTTGGAGGTCAGAATCCAAAAAATGTCTTATTGGGGCTTATTCAAGGTGTCGGCTGGGTTGATTCCTTTTGAAGGTTCAAGGGGAGAATCCATTCTTGGCATTTTCTGTCTTACAGGGGCCGTTCTCAGTCCTTGGCTTATGGCCCCACATCACATGCCTGTCTCCCTCTGCTTCTGATATCACCACATTGTCTCCTTCCTTTGTAGTCAGATCTCTTTCTGCCTCTTCCTCTTACCAGGACACTTGGGATCGCATCTCAGGCCCACCATTAGTTAGCCTGAATGATCTCCCTATCTCAAGATCCTTAATCATATCTGCAAAGTCCACTTTGCCATGGAAGGTAACATTCATGAGGTCCAGGGATTGGGACATGGGTCAAAGATACTTGACTGACTGGTTCTTGAAAATAAATAAGTAAATAAATGGAATTTACCAAAAATGACGTGAAAAATTATTACAGTCACAAAAACATGGACAACTCATTCTTTGAAGAAGTGGTTTGAACTGTTTCACAAATGTTCGCGTGAAGCAAACAAAAAAAGTAACGTACCTTATTTGTTTATATTATTCCATGCCAAAAAATTAACCTTTCCACACATATCTTCAAAAAAAAAAAAAAAGGAAAGAAAAGAAAAAGAAAAACGTGAACCGTGCACTGCATTCCTTGGAAAGTGAATGGAAATTCACAGATCTCCCTTTGTACTTCATTGGATTGTGCTTAGAATGGGTTTTTGATTAAAAACTATGGCTTTTTCTTTTTTAAGTGTGGGAAGATGATTACCAAAGATTGAGCTTCCAAATTAATTTTATTCCTAAATCAGGATTATTTTTAGACACAAAATAATGACTCTTTGAATTTGAATAGGGCGTAATCAGCTCCCCTCCCTTCCCCCATTAAATCTAATTAACCCTCACAATAGCTTGGTGATGTTGTTAAATATTATGCTTTCCTTTTTCACAGAGGGGGAAATGGAGCACAGAGAATATAGCCATTTGCTCCTACACTGTCTAAAAGCAGTGGCATCCTTCATGGTTTCTCACAGTCACTAAAACATATTGTCCCCTGTCACACCTGAAAAGCTAAGAGAATAATGCTGACGCCCATCACACAAAAGGAAAGGGAGAAGCAACTCCTTTCTTGACTGCACCAATTGATATTCTTTCTCAGTACAAGGCATACTGTACCGAAGAAACTTTAGAACATACAGAGGATATGAGATGCTCAAGTGAGCGACGACAGCTAATGAACAGAGTACGACGTTGCCAGTTAGCATATCCACCTTCTAACAACCCACTTCTCAGTGGCCAGTGTGGATCCCTGAATAAATAACAAATATCTTTTCCTTCACTCTTCCTTCCTGAAGTATTGGAGTAATGGTAGCTTGTTCCT
Source organism: Mustela lutreola (assembly GCF_030435805.1). Taxonomy (NCBI): domain Eukaryota; kingdom Metazoa; phylum Chordata; class Mammalia; order Carnivora; family Mustelidae; genus Mustela; species Mustela lutreola. The sequence goes on from NC_081302.1 coordinate 33,674,526, forward strand.
ACCTAATTCATAGCATGTTATTTGGTTAGTAAGTTTAAACCACTTTTATCTCCGGAGAAGTATCCATAAAATACAAAAAGGATTTTTGTTTTTTAGTCTTGAGAAAGTTCAATTTTTATTTATTCAGCAACATTTATCTATAGTCTCTGGCACTGTGAAAAGCACTAGATTAGAAAGATAAATTAAAACATGGTTTCTGCCCTCAAGAGGCTCACTCTCTTCTAGGTGAGGGAGGGCTGTGCATGTGTGAGAAAGAGAGAGAGAGATACCACGTTATGCGTATGTAACACACAGTATTATATCATATAAACAACATATAATATGTAATAAAATGTGGGTAAGGCACTAAGAAGGTATACTTATATCAGAGGGAAATGTTACCAGTTTTATTTAAGACCAGTTTGAGAGTAGATAGTGCGAAAGAGAACAAGTATAAAGGAAAAGAACTTTAAGAAAATCTGTCCCAGAGAAGCTTTCTGAGCAAAGACCCAGAATTAGTAGGAAAAGCAGAGCATTGAGTTACTGTTTCCATTATCTATTGAAACTCATATACAAGGACCGGTGACATTTCTAAATTAAGTCTAGTAGGAACATATATGGATTTAAAATACGTGCTTTATTTGGTCATGAATTAGTTAAGATTCCTATTCTATGTACGATCTCGAAATTTCTTGAAGTAAATGCTATGAGGTGGGTACATGGAAAGAAATCAGCTGGCTAGGAGGAAGCCAGTGACTCACCCAGCATCTACATCCAGTTAAGTGATAAACACTTGCTATTTCTTTGTGAAAGATTGGCTCTGGAAATTCGGAAACTTTAAATACTCATGCTAGCAATAGAGATAAAGGGGAAGTGACTGTTGATCTTCCCCAAAGAGAAGTTTGGGGTAATTTATAGAATTATAAGGTAAATTCAACACCGGCGTGGCCCTGGCTTGAGTTAGATCTACAGACACCGTCTGTGTGTTGTAAAGTTGGGTTCGCAAATGCTCCAATCAGTTAAAAAATACCGTTCATCACAAGAGCAATTAAGCTTCACTAAAACATGAAAAGCTTTGAACTTATAAGTTATGCATAGGAAGCGCATGACAATTGGTAGGTTGTAAATGTCAGGGTCTGTGGTTGATCTATGAAACCAATGTTTATTATTGAGTAAAGGTGGTTTAAAATTTTAAGTAGTGTTTTCCTCTGCATGATGTTAATATGGAAGGCACAGCCACTGGCCTCCTTCCTGTGGCAGCATCTCTTCTCTCTAGAACTGAAGTGACGTGTGTGTTCGCCTGCTTGAATGGAAAGAAAATCTGGTAACGAATATCCCTATCCAGGGACGAGGTGAAAGCACCAGGATGTGAGTGACAGACATTCGGATGGAGGCAGGTTTGCTGTAACTCTCTGCTGACTTCCAGGGATTAAAGAATGTCAATAAGAACTTCATGGTGTTGGGGCGCCTGGGTGGCTCAGTGAATTAAAGTCTCTGCCTTCGGCTCAGGTCATGATCCCAGGGTCCTGGGATCGAGCCCCACGTTGGGCTCTCTGCTCAGCAGGGAGCCTGTTTCCTCCTCTCTCTCTGCCTGCCTCTCTGCCTACTTGTGATCTCCGTCTATCAAATAAATAAATGAAATCTTTAAAACAAACAAACAAAAAGAACTTCATGGTGGATACGTTAGCCCCCCCAGTAAAGAACACGAGATCATTGTACAACTCATTTAATAGTCAGTTAATCAAAGGTAGCAATCCAACCGGACATAAACTCTGTCCCTCAGAATGGCTCTTCCCTCCTGCCACCCCACTAGAGTAATATTTGTCGATTTGAGGATTGATGAAGCCTTAGAGGCTCAGCATGTGAATTCCATTCTCTCTTTCACGGGCACATCTGTCTCTTCCCTTCACCACTGACCCTAAGCGGAGGTAATCATACCTTCCTTTATCCTGATAACTATCAGAACCTTTTTTAGAGCATTTACCATTCTTTCTTGCATGTAATAATGCCAGTGGGGGGGGGGGGTGCTGGTTTGCTCCATTAAGGGGAAATGGGGCAAGTTTTATTAGAATTGAATGTGCAGATCGACTTTTGTTCTTCACAGATCTTTCTGCGTGAAGCTGTTATATTCCGATATCAATCCCACAGAGAATGGCTTGTTTCCACTGTCATCTTTTGGTTGTTTTATGCCCAAACATGTAGTAGAGATCTGGAAACTGTGTGTAGTGTGTATGCGCAGGTGGGAAATATCTCTGAACTGAAGTCGATTTCAGGCTCCAGAAATTTCCAGGATCAGTGAGAGTATTCCGAAGACCTACACCTCAGTAGATGCTCAGTTTTAGCTTTTCACCCTTGCTTCTCTCCTCTCTGCTTCACCCCCTCCCCTGCTCCATTCCCGAAGATTTGGAGGAGGTGGGTAGCTATCGTTTTTGAGTGATCGTCATCATGATGGTTATGCTAAGCCCCAAACATCCATCTAGGGCTCTTACATAAGAGTGGTAGAAGACATGACGTAATAGAGATTTTATGGGCTGTTTATATGATGACATAGAAAATACAGTATTATTAACAGGAATCATCAGCAGTCAGATAGATGTAATCTGTCCCAACCAGTTGGATGCTGCTGCCACCCGTCTCAGTTACGGTTTATTTCTTACCAACATGCCCAAGATGTTATGTAGCTGTATGCATCAGGAAGCTCCAGTTTTAATAGTGTGACTGCGCAAATTATGACACATTCCGAATGTGAATCACATTTCGCATTTGGACATGACAAAGTTCTGTGTCACGAATTTTTGTGGCAAGCAGGAGGAACCTTCTTGCACTGTGATGTTTTATTGTCGGCTATAGAGTGCTACGGTGAACGCAGATATTTAAATGCACACGGTTGCCAGTGTTAGCTGTGATTTTCACAGAATCTTTCTCCGGGTATAACTATATCTTTGTCATAAAAATAAGAACACTTCTTGTTTAAACCTTTTGCCTTAATGGAGGAAAGCCCCGAAGTTGTCGGGATCTGAAACCTCTCCAAAAGCCGAGGCAGAACTGGTCCTTTAGGGAGGGATAGAGCATTTCCAAATGTAGGAAGACATTTCAGAGCTGAGGGAAATGTAAGCATCATCAGGTTTAGTTCAGCGTCTCACTTTCCACGTGTGGAATTGGAGGCCCCAAGACAGCACGGTGACAATGGCAGACGTGGGCATAAACCCGGGGCTCTGCAGTCCTGTCCCGGTGTCTTTCTGTGGGCAGCAGGTGCTACCAATGGGTGGAGCAAGAGAAACGCCAGTGATTAAGTGAGGAAGGCACACTTAATTCATTACCAGTTAAGCAGAAGGCTTCTGTCTGGGAAATTCCCACAACACTAGTATGACTGCGGGAGCGAAGGGAGACCGAGGAGAGACCCAACGGAGGACCTTGCTGCCAACTCCGCCATGCGGCAGTTACTCCTTCCCAGAGAGCTTCCTCAGCATCTTAGGGATCCTTGCATGCTCATTATTTATAGATAATATTGATTATATTATTTTAATTACCAGAGCATTCCACCGCTTTGCTGCTTGACTTACAGGGCAAAAATTACGATAATAGGTATGGACATTAATATGTGTAAATTTTAGTTCCCAGAGGGGCCTGCCTGACCTTGTGAGTTTTTTTAATCCATACTTCTTGGCAAATAAGTAACCGCAGGTACCTTTGGATTTCGTTTGGTGGCACGCTCTCTCCGGTGTTTGAGAACAGATTCGGAAAGTGGGCCGTAGTTCATGTCATCGTGAACCAGTTTGCAAGTTCTCTGTATTCGTACTGAATTACAATGAGAAGAAGTGCCTGTAGGGTGTTGCTACATTTTAATTCCCTCCAAATTCACATCTTTTGGTATGTTATAATCCAGTTTCAGCTATGAAATTCTTTAATTACTTCCACCACCTCCTCATAGCTTGGTGACAGTTATATGCACTTGAAACTTGTATGCCATCTTTCCCATTGACCTTATTAAAGACTTTTGGTCTCATTTTCTTGAATTCTCCATTACCCAAAATAGCAGCAAGAAACCTCATGATGAAAGTGTTTCACATTCCTGTCAGTATCAGCTGATTTTTGTCTCTAGTATTGCTTCTGTCACAATAGAGATGATTGGGGCGGAGGTGGTTTAAAGAAAGTTATTTTCTGCAATTATTTCCTTAATTGTAGAAGAATTAGGTCTATAAATCATGCTGAGTCATAAAGGTCACCACTTAGGAGACATTTTTCTATTAAAAGTCCAAGAATGTTTTGTTTTTGCTTTTGTTTTTGTTTTTTTCCTAAATATTTTATTTATTTGACAGAAAGAGAGCACAAGCAGGCAGAGCAGCAGGCAGAGAGAGAGGGAGAAGCAGACTCCCTACTGAGCAGAGAGCCCGATGTGGGGACTGATCCCAGGAGTCTGGGACCACAACCAGGCAGAGGCTTAACCCTCTGAGCCATCCAGGCATCCAGGAGTGTTTTGTTTTTACCAACATGTGACACAGAAGCACATTCGTGTCTTTCTGAAAACCCTACAGAAGAACAAACAGTGTGTGTCATCTATTCTTTGTTGATTCCTGGGATCTTTCCCCCACTGTAGTGAGGTGTGGCGCTATTATGAAATAAAACATTTCTGTTTTATTAACTAATTTTATTTTTAATTTTTTTAAAGATTTTTTTTTTTTAATTTAAGTAATCTCTACCCCCTAGTGTGGGACTTGAACTCACAACTCCAAAATCGTGAGTCACATGCTCTACCAACTGAGCCAGGCAGGTACGCCTTATTAACTAATTTTAGCATGACCGAGAAATATTAGTTTAGTATTCAGAAGGACTTCTTTTGAAAATCCAAAAATTCATGGAGACTGAACAACACACTTGGAGATAGCACACGGGGTCACAGAAGAAAGTTGAAGAGAAATTCGGACATCAATGACAATGTGAACACAACTTAACAAAATTTGTGAAATGCATCAAGAGAAGTGCTTAGAAGGAGACTTATAGTATCAAATATATTTATTAGAAAATAAGAAAGATCTCCAGTAAGTAATCCATGTTAGGAACTCAATAAGGTTCCTTGTTAGGAAACCAGAAAAAGAAGAGCAAACTAAATCCAAAGTAAGCAAAAGAGAAATAAGAAAATGAGTTGTTTGTAATCCAGGGCTTTATAACATTTTTCACGTAATTGTTATTTTTTTTTTAGGTTGGTTACGAATATTTAAAATTACACAGTCTGGAATCATGAGTTCTGTTGGGGGAAGCTACTTAAACCATAGCTTTTTATAGAGGTTTAAATTGTGCAGTGTACATTACTCTATCACGTTCCCCTCCTAGTTAAACCTGTTCAGATGTAGAACTTGAAAGTAATTGTTGTATTGTTAGGACACGTGAGGAACAAGGGTGTGTAGAAGTCATTAATGAATAACACGAGTGAAACTGTTTCCTTGTATGAAAAAAATATGTGTCTCTGAAAGTACCAGTACAAGCCATCTAGAAGAGCCATGTTCTCTTTTAGTCTTTCATAGTACTTTTCAGTGAATATATTTGGAATGAAAAATAGGCTAATCATGGTTGTCTTCTAAATACATATTTGAAAGATGTAATGACTAATATGGGGACCCAATCAAAAATCGTAATGTATTCTTGAATAAGTTGGGAATACTGCTCAGGATAATAAATCTGAAGGGGACTTCCCTGGGAGAATGCTGGATGTGTCAGTACTATCTTGATCTTCATTTATCAGTCATGTTTGCAATGTCATCTTTCTAGTCATGGAGACTTCTCTGTCTGTATGTGGACAGTGAACTGACAGTTTCGATATATTCTCACCTTACTATGATTTTTCTCAGCTGACCACTAGATTTTCATAACATTTCCTAGTAATTTCCTTAAAATTAGCTATTTATTATGTTTCTTAGTACAGCACTAGATTACCTAAGGTAGGCTCAGTATCCTCATAATTAATATATTTCCTCTAATCTGTTTTAAAAGGGCAATAAGATAGTATGTGATATCTTTATCCAAAAACTGTCTACCGGTTTGAGTCACATGTACTCCATGAAGCCTATTGTTAAGAAGTCATTGGGGAGGGGTTGGGGTGGTTCCTGGGTGGCTCAGTCCATTAAGTGTGGGAGTCTTGATTTCAGCACCTCTTGATTTCAGCCCAGGTCACAATTTCAGGGTCATGAGATCGAGCCCCACCAACGGCCTCCATGCTCAGCAGGGTGTCTGCTTGGGATTCTCTCCCTCTCCACCCCACCCCCCACCTCATGCACTCTTAATAAAGGAAGGGAGGGAGGAAGAAAGGAAAAAGGAAGGAAGGAAGGAAGGAATATCTTAATAAAAAAAAGTAATAAGTAGCTGCAGACCCTGCTGAGACCCACTCTCTACTTGTAGCCATTGTCCCTGTTTGAATTTTCACTCAGTTTAGTCTCCTTTTTCAGGCAAGTTTCTTTGTCAGAAGTAATGGAAAGTGACTGAGTCTGGCCAGCTTGAGCAAAAGGTAAATTTGTAGAAAAGGACAGGAGGTGGGTTACGAAGTCAAAGGGAAGACAGTGGAACTGGGACGCAGGAAGCGTGGGAAGCAGGACAGCACCCAGGGTCCCGGAGCGGGATCGGATAAAGCAGGTGCAGGCCTCCAGCGACTCAGCTCTAGCTCCTTGGCATCTACCTCTCAAAACCATAATAGAGCCCTTCAGACTCTGCCTGATGGGCCCTAGCCTGGCCCAGGTGCCCAGGCTGTGAGGTAGGAAGGTGCCTTGGTCTACAGTCCCATTAAGACCACATGTAATGAGGAGTTTCCCAAAGGAGGAGGCGGGGCTGGTCCTAGACAGTCACGGGGAGACCCTGCTTCATCAACTAGCAGTACAGACTCAGCCTACGATTCTGAACTGCCATGAAAAGATAGTTCATGAACTTTAATGTCATTACTTGGAACTTAGCTTTTCTTATAGTTTGGATGAAGCTAATCTGCAATTAGTCACTAAAATAAGTGGCTTGTCTCAGGTCTTCTTTGCGATTACTGAGTGGCCAAATCATAAGAACAATGTTTAGTCAAAATAAGACTCCAGGGCGCCTGGGTGGCTCAGTCGGTCAAGCGTCTGCCTTTGGGTGAGATCATGATCCCAGAGCCCAAGGATCAAGTTCCACATGGAGCTCCCTGCTCAGTGGGGAGTCTGCTGCTTCTGCTGCCCCTCCCCCCAACTTGTACACACACACATGCGCACTCATTCTCTCTCTTTAAAAAAATAAAGAAAATCTCTAAAACAAAACAAAATAATCTCCATTTTCCCTTAAAACTTTTAAGGGAAACAAAACATCCATTTCCTCAGAAATCCTTCTTTGCACTTGATCTTAGCCAAAAGGCTGAAAAGTAATCAGAAATCCTACTTTGAATCACATATTTAAAGATGTGGCCTTTAAAACCGAATACACATAGTTATTGTGATAAGATACATAAAATAGAGCAGAGGAACCTCCTATGAAACAACAAAAGCTTGAGCCAACAAGCTTGGGTTCTGGTATAAATTTGTCATTTATACTAAATTAGTCTATGCTTCTCACATTTCAGTATTTCTATTAAACGAATGAATAAATGGTGTCTGACCCAAACTATTCAAATTAGGTCTTGGGAAGAGTGCAAAAGAGACAATACTCTTCTTAGTATCACCTTGAATGAAAGTATTTCCTAAGTTCTAGATATTAGCCCACAACCATATGTCAGCTTTTCATAAAAGGAATCTTTACTTCCTCCTAAAAGGTTGGTTCTCTGACACACCCAGCATTTGTTACAGCTTCAGATGAAGCTATAGTTGACTTCAGCTCTCTTGAGTCCTTCTTAACCTAACAGTTTAGAACCCGGAACAGGTGAGTATCTGTGGGTAGGCCTGTGGTTCAGTATGTGAGGTAAATACGTGCTCCAGAAAGAGCACATGTTATGCCTCAGCAGAAGTCATAGCTTTGTAGGATATAGATGGAACCAGTTTACTCCAGTTTCTGTGAAGGCCAAATAAACAGAAGGATAGCTCTCTGTATGTCACCGGTTTTGTATGGTCATTCAATCTTTTCTCCTCATCCTGCAGTATGTTTGGACTGCCTTCGTAAAGGGACATGTCAAATTACATCCTTTTGAAAAACAGTGATTTAAAATCACCCATAAAATTAAATTAACATTATTGTAAAATTGAAATATCTCCAATTCCATCAATTTTCTCATTCCTCTGTTCTTGGCCTTTTTTCCTCAAAAGACTCTAAAGAAAAAAACATGGCTTTCCTTAGAGTTTGCTGTTGATAGGGATGGTGAAAGAAAATAGCTTTTTATTATTTTTCACCTGCGACCTGAATTATTTTGTACTCTTTGAAGAACGCTGTAGCTTAGCTGCAAGAACAGACTGATTTCTTACAGTGAAAGTAGCTTACAGTAATCTTCCCCAAAGTTTACAGGCTGTTAAGTATTTATTTGGGAAAGCGAAGGAAGTGTGGAATTAGGAGATGGAGGCTAGGAAACAAAGGCCAAAGGCGACCCTGTTGAGAACAGAAGGAGATTGCTGCCACCTAGAGGTAGAAGTTGGTAAATTCTGAGACCACTGAAAACTGGGAGAAGGATCTGGAGAGTAGGTATTCATGTAATAGTATAAAACCGAAATGCCGCCAGTGGGTTCAGTCTCTAGACTAGACTCTTCTGTCCCCTTCCTTCTTGGTAGAGCGCCAATGTTTCCTATGAAGTATTGCTGACCCTAGTAGATTTTTCTCCTTCGGCAGATGTTAACCTTGTTTTCTGTCATAAAATCATACGTGAGGTCATCAGAAATCTTCCTCCTATACAATACAATCTCAGTTATTTGAAGGAGTCATTATTACCCAGCCTCACAGAGAATGTGTTTCCCCCATAAAGCACACTATCTCCAGTGTTACACCAGGAGTTCCTGGAAGGCTACCTTCTCACTGACTCGTGTGGCTGAGGCTCTCCGGTCTGTCAGGAAAGTGCAGTGAGGAGAGGAACCTTTGAGATGAGAGCAGAAAGTTTTGGGGGACATCCTCCAGAAGAAGGGAGCCAGAAACTTCCCAAGTCAAGCTAAAACCTAATCCAGCACCGCATCAGTCTCAGTAATAGGCAGTTTGGCTCATTTTCATTTTGGTTCTTAGGAACTGACTGTACATAGCCCTGACATTTAAAAAAAATTATGCCATGAGGACATGTTTAATAGAAAAGCTTCCCTCCTAAAGAAGCCTCTGACAGCCGGAATGTGCCGCCACACTGGGCTTGCGATTCCCTCTTTTCAGGACCACCTAGTGCACAACCCCAGGGGGCACTACGCACAGCGTGAGCTGTGTGAACGAGTGCCTCCTGCAGTACTGAAGAAACACAGAACCTGACCGCGGAAGGTGCAAAAATAGGAAGAGAATATGTGAATTTCCATGCCGCTCCTCTCTCTTCTCCTGAATGGGAAACTTGATTGAACGTGGTTGATGATTGTGATGATGGTGTTCAGGGGGAAAAGGGCTTCCAGAAAATACCCGAACATATTGGCAATACCTTTTAGAAAATGAGGATAGCAATCAGCGTGTTCCCTGTTTATTTTAAATCCTCTTGCCGCCTTAGCACACGTTAACGGAGTCTGTTCCCTGCTTAGCTCCCTGGTGGGCCTTGCTGTCTGTGCCTTTCTCTTAGCCTGTATTCACTTTTAAGCTGCAATTTAAGCATTTACTTTCCGTATCACTTTTATATACCTGGACGTTTCTGAAATTGCCAGAAATTTTTTTTTTTTTGATTCAGTAGTGTCATTTTGCCAGAATATTTTCATTCCTTTTTTTTTCCCTTCCTTCCATAAAATTACGGCAACCACTTGCCTCCACTCTGGGGATGTTGTATTTGAAAAGACAAGGCAGGGCCTCTGCCTTCCTGGAGCTTAGCATGTAGCAGAGGGAGATGGACAACCAGCAGGTGTCTGGTAGTGATGAGGTCGCTGCTGAAAATGCAACAGGGATATGCGTGGAGATGACTGGAATGTCATTCAAGGGCTTGGTCGGAAAGAAGCCTTTGAGAGGCGGTGACAAGGAAGCTGGTTGCTGGGTGAGAAGGAGCCAGCTGCATGAGGATCTGGGGGAAATTATTCCAGGTGCTAGAAACAAAGGCCCCGGGGTGGGATCGAATTTGGAACATTCAAGGGACATAAAAAAGTGAGTGAGGGGTGGGTCTAAGATAAGCTCAGAGAGGTTGGCCAGGACAGAAGCACACAATATCCAGTCAGTCTGAGCCATGGGAGTTAGCGAAATGATCAGATCCCTCTTTTCAAGACCCACTCTGGCTGCTCTGTGGAGAAAGAATTCCAAGAGTAGAAGCAGGGGAATGAGGAAAGGAAGCTGAGGCAGTGAGTGGTTGAGGAGAAATGACGGTGGTTTGGAGTGGTATCAGTGGGGGCAGAGAGAGATCAAGTTAGGTTATGTTTTGAAGGCAGAGTCAACAGCTTATTGCTTACAGAAGGAAATGAGGGAAAGAGAAAATCAGAGATGACACCCAGGGTTTGTCTGAGCTTTTTGTTGCCAAGAGCTTGAAGAAGAAAGCAAGTCTGTAGGTACCGGTGTGGGCACCATTGGCATAGGAATGCTATTTCCTGAGGGGGTGTGTGTGTGTGTCTGTATTCGATGATGAGGAACAGCAGAGTTTTTGAGGTGAAGAAAATCTGAAGTTAAAAATTTTTGTAGAATATCAATCAGTTGATATTCTACAAAGAGAGGTTGAGCTACAGATCGCCCCGGGTCAGTCAGACCGAAGCTGTGGCATTGCATCTAAGGCAGCCCGTCAGGGGTGGGTGCCTCGGTTACGTTCTAGTCCATATGTTCGCCCCACCTCTCATCCTGTCAGCCGCCCCTCATAAAAGGCCACCTGCCCCAGTATCCAGTCCAGAGCTTCTTGGTGAGGCATCTGACCCCAGCTAAATAAACAGATCTTACTTAATACATGAAGGCATCTTTTTTGCAAAACACCAGGTACCCTGACTTTTCCAGACCAGCACTGGAAAAGAATGTGTTTGTTCATATTTTCCAAGCCCAGTTTTCTGCCTGTTTCCCGTCCACGCCAGAAGCCTCATAGTCACTCCCACTCGGTCAGAACCAGCATCCATTTGATTACCCAAACTAGCATTTCTCCTTCTAAATATTTCTTGGCAATGTGGGCTCTTCATTCTAACACTGGCTTATCATCTCTTGCCCAAAATACTAATCCGCATGCCTAACCGGAGCCTTTGGATTCAGATTCCTTCTGCCCTGCCCATATGCAGTCTTTGTCATGCTTGCAATGATGTCTATAAACGGAAAGGTTGTTGCTCTTCTCTTCACAATTCCGCTGGACCTTGTCATTGTTCCAAAGTCCCAAGCCCTTAGCATAGCTCATGAAGTGTTTTGCAAGACAACTCTGTTTCCCCACCTCTGTGGACCCTGCGTTCCAGCCACACTGAATGTGTTTTTTCCAAAAATACCTTGTTCACCAAGAAAACCAATTCTGAAAGGCTTAAGAATTCTCCTCAGTGCAGTCTTCCCTCCAGTCCCCCAGTCTGTCAGCCTCTTCCTGTCCGATCCTCGAATGCTCTGTGAACCAGATTATCACCCTCGTCATGATTTATGGTCACCATTTCGTGTGTGTATGCGTGTGATGATCTTCCAACCTTGTCATCTCCAGAGGGAGAAGCACCCCTTCTCCCATCGTGAGGACCATCATTTCCTGGCTGCGCTCAGGGCGTGGCATGGCAGGCTGGAGCATATATACCGATCCACAAAATAAATTATCTCCTTCAACCTCGTCATTTTGATGATGGGAACACCGAGGCCCGGTTGAGGCTTAGTTTGCACAGTGAATTTAAGCTAAGATCAGAACTTCCATCTCTGGACTTTGGCGGATTCCCTCTTCCCTTTTTCATGGCCATTTCCCATTCCTTATTTAGTATTTTATTTTATTTTTTTAAAGATTTTATTTATTTATTTGACAGACAGAGATCACAAGTAGGCAGACAGGCAGGCAGAGAGAGAGGAGGAAGCAGGCTCCCCGCTGAGCAGAGAGCCCGATGCGGGGCTCGATCCCAGAACCCTGAGATCATGACCCGAGCAGAAGGCTGAGGCTTAACCCACTGAGACAGCCACCCAGGCGCCCCCTTATTTAGTATTTTAAAACGAGGGGAAATACTCAGATTCAGAGGGCAACAAGAATTTTTTCACGTTAGAAACGTCTTGAAACCTTGGTTACATCATTTCTACACTTTCACTGTTTGTGATTATAATTATGACATTCGACGAAATGTTTGAAGGATAATGGTAGAATGCCGACCTGAATTTCAGAGATTTGGGACCTGTTCTGTCACTCTCTAATTATGTGATCTGGGGCAAGATTGAGTCCCTCATGTCTGCTCTTGCCTATACATTTCACAAGAATGATACAAAAATAAATGGAAGAGATTATGTAGGAAAGCTCTTTATGCCCTGGAAGGCAAGATGTTACAGAATGCTTCGGTGGTATTATTTTCACTGTTCACTTTTGTCTTAAATGTAGCCTCCTTATTGATGTTTTAAAAATGTATATTTGATGGCTTTCCTTTTCTCTTGTTTCCACAAACCATATGATGTTATAAGGGATTAGGGTTCCAATTCTTACCTCCACCTGACTTTTCCATATATGCCCTTCCTTCTGATCCACTCGATTCTGAATTTAATTATCAGGCTTGCATTAACACCCTGTCTCTTTGCTTTCTTCCTGCCTAGCAGTTCTTCATGGCTGAGTGAAAAGAGCTTGATTAATAAAAGCTTGCCCTTTTATATTTCCTTGTAATTAGTCCAATAAAAAAGGGTCACCTCCTGGATGGGCTTTGTGTGGGTAATTTTTTTTTTTAATTCTTTGTCCTTTGGATGTGCTAATTCGATGGCTTTTTTGTTTCTTGTGTATATTGATGGATTTGAAAATCAATCTTCTAGTTTTTATTACCATGCCTTCAAAGGCACAGGCATCCACAAACATCACAACTCTGGAAATAGGATTTGGAACAAGATTTAAATGCGGGGTCTGTGGTTTAACGGGATTAAGGCATATGACATTCTCAGCTGAACAGAGAATAAATATCTTTTTCTCTTTAATCTGTTAGTTGGCTCAACAGGTACTGAATTTTAAGTGGCGCTGGGCAAAATGTCAATCCATGTCGGTAGGAAAAGTTAAATCGTCTCTCTCTCTCTAAGAGCTGAAAATCTGGACCTCCCCATGATCATAGCAGCCATGGGCCCGGGATCCCAAAGCACACATCCAAAAGTGCCTCCTGATGAAAATAAGGGAAGATTGTTTACTCTGTAGGAAATGCCCATCAAAGCAAATCTTGTGGTGTAATTGGCCACAGAGGGAGATGGAGCCTCTGAGGTACTCAATGTAGATTTCTGTTCTCCAGTAATTTTTAAGACCTTTAAAACTGACCCGGGGTGAATAAATATTAAAAAAAAAAAAAAAAATAGAAGTCCAGGGCACTCAGTGGAAAAAGCAGAGGCTTTGGGATCAGGGGGATGCTAGTTCAAATTCTGTCTGCTACATTTATTGGCTCTTTGGCTTGAGGGAATCATCATCCTCACCACCATTTTCCACTGAGGTAAAATGCAACAAAAATATCTCTTTCCCAGAGCTCAGCAGATTGAAACTTCATTGTATTAATTCAGGTTAAAGGTCTGGGCAGAGCAGGGTCATATATGTCAGCTATTATTTTTATTAAAATGCCAACTCCTAATTACCCACTTCCTCAAGGACAATCATCCAAACGTCATTTGTGTCTGACTTTGCCTCCTGTGGGTTATGTGCCACCTCATAACAGAGGGAACCAGCTACGGAATTAGAAAGGGGCACTGAAATCAATAATTTGCTCCCAGGCATGCCTGGTTATATTGCTGGTAAATAATTCATCCTCTGGTGATAGAGGGAGGTCTCCAAAGTGATTCTCCACAAACTCCTCATTTTTAACACTTCTCTCCAAAGGGAAACAGTGAAGCCTGATTTCCTCAGGAAACGGACAGTGTGCTTTGGTAGAACCGCCTTTCTGTGATATTTTATATTCCTGAGCTTCTTACAGCTTCACACAGTTGCATACGTATCCTTTCATTTATTCCTCATAACCATGCTGTGAGACGTCCTAAAACATACTATTACCTTAACCTTTAAAATGAGGAGAAGCAGAAGAGAGATTAAGGAGTCAGCCAGCTGGTTTTCGTATTTCAGTGACCACATATTCCCTCTATAACCCTCGGCAAATTACTTAATATCTCTGTGCCTCGATTTCCTAACCTACAAAGTAAGGCTTGCTATTAACCCCTGTCCCATGGCTCTTGTCAGGAATAAATGCGCTAATACATATAAAGCTCTAAAGGACAGTGTTTCGCAGACTCAAGAAATACGGATTATTATTATTTTGAGGAGGTGGCAAAGCTAGTTTTTTTTTTTTTTCAAAGATTCCATTTATTTATTTGACAGAGAGATCACAAGTAGGCAGAGAGGCAGGCAGAGAGAGAGAGAGAGAGAGAGAGAGAGAGGAGGAAGCAGGCTCCCCGCTGAGCAGAGAGCCCGACGCGGGACCCGATCCCAGGACCTTGAGATCATGACCTGAGCTGAAGGCAGTGGCTTTAACCCACTGAGCCACCCAGACGCCCCCAATGCTAGTTTTTGTAGAACTAGAGATCTATATAGCCAATGTTACTTATCTCAATATCTAGAAATTGTTTTGTTTTGGCCTTTTTACAGATAACAAGATTGAGACCTAGGTGAACAGAATTCTCCGGTATGATGTATAAAACTGACCTTGATGCTTCTACTGTGTCCCTTCTTTTCATTCCTCTTCCTTTACCTCCTTTTAAACGTTGATGTTCTTCAAAGTTCCATCTCCTTTTGTATAATGTCCTTTCATGAAAACAGCCTTGTTCGCAACTTAACCCCCCACTTTTTTGCTGATGACATATGGCTTCCTCTTCGGGTCCCTATCAAGTATTTCTATCACAGCACTTCAGTGTGCATGTGTATGCGTGTGCACGGCCTTTCTCTTTTGGGCCCCAAGTCCCCAGTACCTTGCAAAAACCGTGGCCCGTACATAATGGGCACTCAAGAAATGTTTGAAGAAGGAAGACTAGAAGGGATGGGACATGCATTCAAACTGAAGTGTTCAAATTCTTGTAGAATGCTTTCTGGAATATTTTAACAGGTTTTCCAAAATTTGCTCTGTTAAGATATTAAGATATTTGTCATTGGAAGTCTGACCTGTTTTGAGCACCTACTCTACGCCAAGCCCTAGCATTTTTCACTGTTATTGATTCAGTTGTGTCTAATACTGGGAATATAAAGGTACCCTCGAGGAGCTTCTGTCTTTACAGGAAAAGTTCAAAGTCGTGAACGAGTTAGCAGGTATACTGCGGTTGTGTGCTGTTGGCCTTTTGTAAAGAGAATGTCACCTCTTTGTCATAGGTAGGGTTTTCAGTACCTCACCAACTTAACATTTAGATATTGCCTCCTGTGTAGGCCTTCAGCATTAACATCATTTGAGGTCATGGAATTCATGAGTACAAGTTATTTACATTTTTAAACTTCATTTATCAGTTTTAAAGAAATGTGTCTGATCTCCATTGCTTTTGCCCCTTCCGTATGGTTTCCCATGTATATAAATTGAAAAATGACTGAACTAGTAAAATCCCATCATTGTTTGCCTGTGTACACATACACACACCTAATTGTGGTGATGCAGTATTTTTGTGTGTTGCTTTCATCTGTGAATCGTTACCAACCTGATGCTACTCCACTGTGAAGTGGTGTTGCCATGCTTCTTTCTCCCTGGGTTTAGAGACCCCTTCTGAAGGCGTCAGACATTCAGTAATGACATGGTTTTTTTTTAAGATTTTATTTATTTATTTGACAGAGAGATCACAAGTAGGCAGAGAGGCAGGCAAAGAGAGAGGGGGAAGCAGGCTCCTCGCTGATCCCAGGACCCTGGGATCATGACCTGAGCCTGAGGCAGAGGTCTAACCCACTGAGCCACCCAGGCACCCCAGTAACAACCCTTTATCTGGTAAAGGCAGCATCTGCTACCTGCTTAGTAGGACATTACTGTCCTTGGGAGGTAAAAATGATGTGCTTTGCATGATAACAAATGTCTAAAAAGGAGCATTTTCTTTTTCATTTCCGCACTTGGTACTTGGGCTCAGTGAAACATAGTAGTTCTTGCACACGACGCTTTCACAAACTATGAAACCAGTCGTTGTCACAATCTGGGTTTACCATGATCTTTTTTTGGGATATGTACTGGGGATATAATAATAGCATTTAATATTTGTAAATATGCATGATTATAGTTATATCGGTTAGAATATACCCTTCAGTCCTCGTTCCGGTTGACCTCCATGTCACATGATTTCCTACACTGGAGGAGGAAAACCAGAGCCTACTCTGTAGCTGTTGACAGAACCCCATTCACGGTGAGTTGTGTCACAACTTCGTGATTCCTTACTCACAGCTGGGTGGGAGTAGAGTCACCTGTTTCCTACAAGAAAATATCCTTTAAGGGAATATGCATTTGCACTAGGCATTCACTGTTCCCTTATGTCTCCAGGGGTCAAAGAGCACATGCATAAAAATAACCCCACATTATAGACGATTTATGGGAAGGAGCCATATTTTTAAAATGAATACAGATGCATTAACTGCAACTTCTCATAAGGAATACATGAATAAGTTGTTTATTCGAATCAATAAATAACAGCTATTCTTGTAGGTACTCATAAAAAATGACTGATTATATTAGCAGGCCTTGGTCCAGAGGATGTAGCTGGCTAAGGCTAGAAGATCTGTACCTCTAGGGGCACCGGCATCTCAGGATTTGACACCAGGATGCATGAGTATCAGCATTTCTTCATTTCTGAAGAATGAGCCCTCCTTGAAGGTGAATTCAGGGGGCGACACTCAGAAAATAATGAGCTCAGATATTAAAGTAGAGGGACACACACACATTCACCTCTGCATGCATATCTAATTCTGTATTTGTAACTTGCATCTGTGTCTCACCCTGCAGTTTTATTTCTTCATCTTCTAATACAGATTTTGCAGGTGGTGACCTTGCTGGTGTCAGGCTCGCCCAAGGTGGACTTGGCTTCTCCTTTCCTTTCTGACCTTGTTCTTCTACACATTCACCCCCGCCCCTGCGGCCTCACAGCCGTTCTTCCTGTGTCCCCTGCTTTGGAGTGGCTCACCAGTGCTGCCGCCACCCCTCCCTGTACTAGACCAACTCCCATGGGGCAGACCCGGACTCCAAGGTGTCCACCACCCAGCCCGCTTCCGCCCATTCTCCACTCCTCCCACTGGTTTGCCAAAACAGGTTCTATAAAAACCTGCCTGGAAGAGATACCTATCAGAAGGGCCATTCGTCTATTCGTTTAAAATCCTATTTCAGCCATTCTCTCCTGGGAAATTCACAACCCACCTTTGGGACATTAACATCAGGTAGTATTGATCCCATTTTGTCAGGGATGAAATGAAGGGTCCAAAATAGAGATTCAGGGATTCGTGCTAGGCAACGCAACCTTCGTGCAACAGAGCTGGCATATCTCGATCTTCCGATTCCAAATTTATCCCTGGATCACCCTCGCCCCTGCTGCCCAAAGTCAGACCTGAATTATTATTTCTGGAAGGAGAATTTAAAAGCAGACAAGCCAGGTCTATTTTATTTCAGTACAGAGATGCCTTAGATCTTGGTATTTGGGTTTGTTTGAAGTAAGGAAGCGTATCTGTAGTTGGCGGAAAGAAGAGCTTCCAGATCAACAAGAGAGGTTAGTAGGGTTCTTGAAATGGCTTTTCAAACCCTTTTTAAAGGTGTAGATTGATTTTCTCTCTGCAATGCTTGAAATACAATTCTGCCTCAAGGAATTAGTGAGTTAGAAGAACTCTCGATGTACTTTCTAGTCATGAATTCTCTCCTTTTCTTGAACACCACAACTTTCTTGGAAACCACCTTGGTGTTTTCTCATTGTCACAGAGGAACTTTTTTAAAAAGGTGGTTATTATGAAATTATTGGTGGCTCTGAAGCAAGCTGTTATCAAAACAATTTTTCAAATGTGCTTCTAGGATCAGCTTTTTTCAGACACACGTAAAATCTCTGCAAACCACGTAATACACACGCTCTATCCTTTGGTAGGTTTTTTAGAAGCCATTTCAAAGTAAGTTTCCATGTAACTTGAATCGAATGAGGAGACATTCCTTCCGGTACTTCTTTTCCCTCCTCTTGATTTCTAAATACAATATTGAAATTGTTACATAATCATATCGTAAGTCTTTAAGCAAAGCTAAATTCTCTGGTGCTTTCAGGATCTTTAAACAGTAGTCTATTTTATAGAAGATAGCACTGATCGGACAATAGAATTTAAGACTCTACATAAAAAGAGTTGATCCTGAGGAAAGTTATGGTAAACCCTTCTGCCAATATTCTGCGAGCGTGAGTCATGGTAACAACACCTGCCACATGCAGCTTGTAATTCAGAGAGGAATAGGCCCCTTCAAAGTCGCTCAGATTTTAGGCTCAGATTCCGGAAACAACATGCAGCCAGAGCTGAAGAAAGAGGAATCTGCTATCAAAAAAGGCTGATGTCCTCAGTCCACTGAAAATGTAACGTGCTCCTGCCTGCCTCCTATCTAGGGAGTTTTCTCATTTATAAGTGGAGAAACTAAAGGAACCGTACGGGCTTTTCTTAGAGAACAAAACAGCAAAGGAAGAATGGGGCTAATCGCTAACTTTTTTCCTTGTGCTGAGGAGAACCGTGAGTCTCCCTGACTTATTAAGAGGGTGGTGTGAAAGAAGTGAGAAATAGTCACCCCTGGGCGCAGTGGGAAGCTGAGCCATACTGAGTTCCTCACAGGGAGAGCTGACTCTTGTCTCTCCTGGCTGAAATGTCTCCTTCAAGGAAATATCTGATTGTACTACTTGAGCTCTCATTCAGAAGTATACGTCCTACCATTCCGTATCCTCACTGCTAAGAGGGTTGGTATTAGTTGCTAACAATCTACTGTTTGACTTACTCATTTTAAGCCTACTTAATCTGCCTAAGCTTTATTTTACTCATCTGTAAAATGGGAATGACAATGCTGTCTTCTTAGAGTGTGGAAAGAACTAAATAAGATGATACATGTAAAAGATTCAACCAAGTATCTGGCAAACATTCGGTTGCTCCGTAAATATTAGCTATTGTTCACTGTTACGATTTAAATACCAAAAAGTTCAGGGCACAGAAAATTCCCATTTGTCCTGCTCGGAGTAGAGACTGAAATCTATACATGCCCTCTCTTTTAAACTCAGATTTGGGGCGCCTGGGTGGCTCAGTGGGTTAAGCCGCTGCCTTCGGCTCAGGTCATGATCTCAGGGTCCTGGGATCGAGTCCCGCATTGGGCTCTCTGCTCAGCAGGGAGCCTGCTTCCCTCTCTCTCTCTCTCTCTCTCTGCCTGCCTCTCCATCTACTTGTGATTTCTCTCTGTCAAATAAATAAATAAAATCTTTAAAAAAAAATAAAAAAAATAAACTCAGATTTGACTGGACTAGAGCTAGCAAATAATTTAAAAGATTTGGTTCAATTCTTTAGAATGTTCTGCTTTTTCAAGTGAAAAATTGTGCATGTTCCACAGAATGCCCTAAATATTCAGGAATCTTCTCCTAGTCTAATGCCTGGAGCACGAATCTGAAATAATAAACACTGGCCTTTACTTCCGTCATTTTTTTCTTCTAGCACCATATCGATAGGCTTTCCACCCTCTCTTAAAAGGTCAGTGTAAGTGGCGGCAGGAATGCGATGTGTCTCGTCCCTTGGTAGCCTGTGTTGGATGTGTGACAGACGAGAGCAGGGATGGACAGCGCCTTCCTCCCGGCCTCCCTAGAGCCACGTGCTGTGTTCCCACATGGGAGGTGCTTGGTAAATGCTTGTGAAACTCACTCAGTAAGCGACCAACCTCACGGCGACATCTTCTTTCAGAAGTTTGTTAAAACCGAACCTGGAATATTTAAGAGATCAGAGCGGCATTTTGCCTAGCATAAATTTGTTTTCTATAAATTTCGATTTCTAATTTATTGTTTTAAAGCCAGCCACAGAGAATAGTGGAGCTGTTGATAAGTGAAATTTATAACTGGGGGGGTCAAAGAGGCGAATTAGAGCGTTGTTGGATAATCCTTACATACTTGAAACTGAAATAATTCAAAATAATGACGCCGAGGCTCTGAAACTTCTCTGGAATGGGACTTAAGACAACTGCCGTGGAGTTAAGAGAGGATGCATTGTTGGCCTAAGAACCATAAGAATATGGGGTGCTTGGGTGGCTCAGTCAGTTAAGCGTCTGCCTTTGGCTCAGGTCATGACCCCAGGGTCCTGGGATCAAGTCCCGCATTGAGCTCCTTTGCTCATCTCCCTCAGCCTGCTGCTCCCCCTGCTTGTGTGCTCTTTCTCTCTCTGACAAATAAATAAATAAAATCTTTGAGAGAGAGAGAGAGAGAGAGAGAGAGAACCATAAAAATAATTGGGATCCAGGAGAATGCAGTAGAAGTCTTTACTGTTATTCTTTGCAAATCTGAGAGCAAAGTTCTTGTCCAACAATGAAATGAGAGTTTAAGGCTTCAAAACCATGGTTCCACCTGACCAACAGCCCCAAACTCTTGGGGCTCTTTGGCCGATAGCTCTCCCCGACCTGGGGACAGGAACCAGTCCTGCAGGCGGCCTCATGGCCCTTCAGTTTTTCTCTCCTGTATGATGCAGTCAAGTTGCTCTCCGTTCCAAGGAGACATTGTCGGGATGAATTGGAACATTACAGACAAATAAAACATCTTTAGAGGAAGTTTAACTTCTCGGAGGAAAGATGCTATAGGAATGGAAGGAGTTATTATAAACTTTAAAAAAAAATGGGATATGTAAAAATGTTGTTAGCACTTGAGACCGCGTCCCATTTTATGCCTTATGTTTTGCCTTTGCTTCTGGAATTTTTAGGCCTGTCTTATGGATGTGTAAATCGCATTAGCACTGGGGAGGCTTTTCATACATAAGTTGTACTGTCTGTCAGAGCAGATTGCTCTGCTGTTTTTCCTGCGTTTTCCTAAAAGTCTGCCCACACGCTGATACGCTACAGAGGCTCTCACACTTAGACATATGCTAGAGCACAAAATGCTTTCCCCTCAGGACTCAGGGTGTTTCGAGAACGCTTTCCTGATTCCTGCTTCTTGAGATAAAAGAACATTTGGCAAAGAAAGTCCGACTAGTTGCTTTGAAACAATAAATCAGGAATTGATCTCATTTAATAAAACTAACAGAGGCATGCCGTGATTCATTCTAAACGATCTGTGATAAGGCTTCAGCGGGTTTACCTGGCAACTCTCAAAGGTGAGGAGTCTTCTTGTTACTTCGGGAGCGCATAAACAGGTCACAGGTCTTGGTCACAAAGCCTATAAAACTGAACAGTTCTACAAGTGCTGGACCCTTGTAGCTCAGCAGACCAGCTCTGGACTGGACACTGCTGTGCATCTTAGCAATTTTTAATTATCCCATTTCAGAAGGTAATGCATTTCTGCTCAGAGGGAAAAGTCTTATTTGGATTTGAAACTTAGCTTTTTTAAAAAGTAAAGTTAGGGGTGCCTGAGTGGCTCAGTGGGTTATAGCCTCTGCCTTCAGCTCAGGTCATGATCTCAGGATCCTGGGATCGAGCCCCACATCGGGCTCTCTGCTCAGTGGCAAGCCTGCTTCCTCCTCTCTCTCTCTCTCTCTCTCTACCTGCCTCTCTGCCTACCTGTGATCTCTTGACTGTCCAATAAATAAATAAAATCGTTTAAAAATTAATAAAAAATGAAGTTATCCAAGAATGTGCTCGCCGCAGATAAATTTACGTATGTTTTTATCATTGGCAAAGCTGTTTTAGAATGTTTTCTGATTATTTATCATCAGCTCTGTGTAAATGTAATAATGACTCAGGAATTACTAACAGCCTACAGTGGTGCCTGAGAGTCTCCAGAGAACATCAGATAACAATAACGAGAAAGGCGGAAATGGTGTGCTCATTCTCCCCACCTTTTCTCCCAAGCATTTGCAAACTTTCTAGAGATCTAAAGCTCCTTGAATGTTTTATTGACTTTATGCTCCCACTTTTATATCCTATATGGGCTATATGAAAAACATTTCATTATTTTTTATTGAGATATAATTGACATATACAACATGTTGATCCAATACCTTTATGCAGCCCCAATACGATTATCATCTCACCATTAGCTGACACCTCTATCCTGTCACGTAATTATCATTCCTTGTTTGTGGTGAAAACAATTAAAGTCTAGTCTCTTAGCACCTTTGGAGTTTATAATAAGTATTGTTGACTATATTGACATACATCTTTTTAACTGAATTTTATTGGAGCACTTGTGCCATTTCCCTCGAGGTAAACAATAATGCTTAACGTATTCCCCATCAAAAACTGAGAGTCAGAGGGAGGTAGGATTTATCGAGGCCAGCCAAGTATAGCAAAGGCTAGCCAAGTAGCAGGAACTGTCTTAAATGCTTTACATGTATTAGCTCATTTAATACTTGTAACAGTCCTATAAGGCAAGGACATTTATTTGTCCCATTTTAGAGAAAGGAAACTGAGGTATTGGGGCCTTCAGGTACCTGCCCACAGCTTCACACTTAGATACATGGGGCTGGGAGAGCCGACTACACGGCCCCAGGCACTTAACTACAACCCTGCTCCTCTCCGTAATAGATGACCAGCATCTGGGGTGAAAAAGTAATCATCTCATCGGGGTGCCTGGGTGACGCAGTCGGTAAGCGTCCCACTCTTGACTCTTGGTTTTGGCTCAAGGCATGATCTCGGAGTCATGGGATTGAGCCCTGTGTTGGGAACTCTGCTTGGGATTCTCTCTCTCCTTCTACCCGCCTCACCCCCTGCCATTTCTTTCTCTCTCTCAAATAAATAATCTTTTTTTAAAAGGTAATAATCACATAAATGGAAGGGGTATGAAAACCATTGTGGCTGTGTTTACCAAGGTCCTTATCCTTCATAGCCTGTCAACTATGTATACACCCCTTTCAGGGCGATGGTACACTCTCCTTGTATCCCTCGGCTCTCGTAGACGCTGTCGGAATCCCTCCACGGTTTCTCACACTTGGTCCGTGGACTACTTTTGTTGTTGCTGTTTTTTCACAAACATAATACACATTGACTCACCCAGATTTTAAGTTATAAAAGTCAGAGACAATATCTTTTTCTACTTGTCTATTTTACACACACACACACACACACACACACACACACACGCACACACACGCACACACCACAAACATGGAAAAATGGATCTAAAGTGAACATTTAAAAAAAATGCACGCTGAGTGAAGTAGATTTACGTAAGTTCAGTAATCTTGATTTTAATAATGATTTCTCACATCCACCAATTGTAATTCTCAGATATTTTGGTGTCACTGGTTCACAGTCGTTTATTAATCCCAAAGTACATTTGGCCAATTTAGTCAAATTCTGAGAAATTCACACAGAAATTTTTCCAAAGAAGTTGCTTAATTAGTTCCACTATACATATTCTTTAATCTTCTTGCTTTAAAAAAAAAAAATGGGTTTCAGATAAAGCTAAATGAGACAGTTTCATATATTTTCACAAATGCATAATATTCATGGACAGAATTAGAAAAAGTCAAAGCCTTGCTATTCTATATTAAAGTGTGCTTTAATTACCCAATAAACAAGAAAAATTGAAGTGGTAATTAGTATGAACTTTATGTCTGATTCACAGATGTTTTCTGATAACTCATACTTAATCCTTCTGTGTCATTGCCAGTAACGAACACGTTGAATGCATTAAGCTTCTGGGTGATTTGTTAGGCTTATGAACCCCTCAGCTTTTTGAAGGGCCTCAGAAGTTGCTCTCAGGTAGTCTAGCTAGAAGACCAAAGAAAAAGAAATGCATTGTATTGACTGGAAGGCAAACAGGGGATGAAATCTCAGGAATCAGTGAGTCGTCAATTTATTTTTTTAATTGTCATCAATTTATTTTTAAGTCACCGATTTCTTTTTAGAGGTTAGTATATAATAAAAGAGAATGGCAGATCAAAAAATGTTTCATTTATTGCTCTAAGTTTTTTTGAATGAAAGATGGAAATTATGATATATACATGTGTGCGTGTGTGTGTGTGTAGATACAGATATTTTAAAGTAGGCTCCACACCCAGGATGGTGCCGAGCGCAGGACTTGAACTCATGACCCTGAGATCAAGACCTGAGTTGAGGCACCCAGGTGCCCCTGTGTTAGAGTGTATTTATTAGTATGTAATTTTCCACTGGGAAGCACTAATGTTTTGGTCCCTCTTTCTTCATAAAAAACATCAGCACTTCATTTTTCTGCATACCTGCTTTGTGAATGCCCCTGAACTTGCCCTGAGGATGTTGGGCATGTTTGAACAGTGGATCACAACAGATCCCATTAATCCTTCATGGCAGCAACCCATCCAACAACTATCGTCTGTGTTATTCTACAGAAGCCATGCTATACATCTTGTGGAAAGTTGCCCACTACCTCTAACAAATGCTTGCTAATATGTCATGTTTCTGCTTGACAATATGATCCTTCACATGTAGCCCCATCACCTGAAACTGTATAAACGTGTGGAAATTATGAGCTAATGAGGTAATGGGGAAGATCATAAAATGCTGACTTTTTAAATGTGTGAATCATTTTATTTTCTCTTGGAGACAGACAGATAGTCTTAAAGTACTATGGCTTCTTTTGGCAGCTGGAAGAATCAGATATTTATTATATTGATAATGAACTCTCTGAGTTGGGAGAAATAGATTATAATTCACAGAAACTCTAGGCTTTCTGGAAACAATATCCTTAATTAATGTCACTAGTCTAAAACAGTTCTCAAACTGCACATCTGTTTCCCCTATAAATGAGTTATGATATGTAGGCTTTGATGCCTGGAAGAAAAGTCCTTGAATGAAGGAACCAGGGGAATGTTGGGACAACTAAAATTTTTCAATTAATTGGGCTTCAGGAATGGAGACCAGCCAACTTGATGAATGTGTGCTTAGTGGGATATTCAGGATGGCTTTGGAAAGGCAGCAGCTGCCACCTCTTAAGGCCACACCCGGCTAACACTGTGGGTCATCATGGACATTAATGGCTTCCTCACTAATGAATTCTACATTCATAAGCCAGAATTTTCTTTCTAAAACAAAACAGAAGTCCTGATATTTCCAGGACCTACAAAATGCAGTTCTTGGTAAAGGAACATTCCAAGTTGATGGTACTTGGGCCAGGTTGTCCTCTTTAGCTTTCTCTTTACCACTCACATGGCTGCTTATCTGTACTCTCCAAGACCTCCTGGTCCATATCCCACAATAAGCTTCCCTGATGACTCTCCCTGTCGTGTTTACTATTTCCTAGAGCGCGTTCACTCTCCCATTCCTCCCTAGTACTTTGTTACTCTTCTATACAGTCTTTATGGCTTGTATAATGTGAATATACTTAATGCCACTGAAACACACACTTAAAAATGGTTACAAGGGTAAACTTAGGATACGTATATTTACCATAATAAACAAAGAGACTGGGAGAAGGGGAAAAGGTGTGGAAAGGACAAGGATTCTGATTAGATGCTGTAGCAGGAAGCCAGGTAAGAGGTAAAAATGGCGGCGAGGATAATGAGAAACAGTCAAGTCTGGGATATATTTTGAAAGTGGAGCCAGTAGGGCCCTATGGACAGATTGTTGTAGGTGGGAGAGAATGAGCCCCCAGGGGAGTAGTCAGTTTTCTGTGGTTGAGAAAACCGGGGAAGGAGCTATTTCGAGGGAGAATATCATGTGTCCTGCTTTTACCTTGTTAGAGGTGTCTGTTTGACGTCTGAGCGCAAGGTCAAAAGATACGTGAGTCTGGAGCTCAGGGAGAAGGGGCCATCGAAATAAAAATGGGTTTGATGCAAAAACATGGTATATGGAGCCACCTGTACAAGTCATGGGAAGGGACACGCTCACCAAGGAGAGTTGAAACAGCAAAAAGAAGTGGCCAGAGGACTGAGCTCAGGGAGCCTCCAGCATCCAGAAACGAAGAGAAGGGGAGGAACATAGATGTGAGATACTTTTCATGAATAGTCCACAAATTTCTATGGAGCACCTCCTCTGCCAGGCAGTGTTTTTAAGTGCTTGGGAGAACAATTACTAAAGAAAAGGCATCATCCGATTCCCTTTGGTGCTCTCAGGTGAGTCACTTAGCGTGACTGACTCCCAGATTCCTCATCTGTAAAATGGGGTTATAATCGAGGTCAGCACAAAGCGACACAACAGTAACCTCAGTGCCTTCCTGAGTATCTACCCGTTTATATGCAGTGTTTCATTTTTATAACCCTAATCCTTCTTAAAACCCTGCAAGTTAGGTATGACTGTTTTATAGAAAAAGAAGCCAACGTTTAGGGAAGCTAATAAGTTTTTCTAAGACGCAGCTAAAAATTCATCAGCAAGATTCTTAACCTGGTAGTTCTGAACTCTTGTCTTTCAGTCCACTCACTTTTCAAGCTGTTCTAATACGTAAAACACTCAGCAAACTGCCTGAGGCGGTAACAAGAGCTTCCAAAAGGGTTTCTTTCATCCTTGTCCTCCCCTCTACTTAAGTGGATCTCTTTGAGGTCCTGAAAAACAAACTCCTATAATTAAAACCAATCAGAAAAGCAATCACCTCGGTCATCAAGTATGTAAACTGCCAACTATAATATCCCCAAACACATTTAATGAATGTTAATTGACTGAATAAACAAAAACTGTGCATCTTTTAGTCTAATTTTCTCTACAAAGTACCTGGCCTTTAGAATTACAGATTGGACAGCACTTAATGAAATTCCATTACCATTAAGTTTGTTTTATAAGCTTTCTTTTATGAAATCCATTCAAGTTATCCCTGAAAATACTTCTTTATTACCTAGTTTCTACTACCTTGTTAAATTATGACTGGCCTAGGAAATGAAAAGAAAATGCCACTCTATTGTCTTTTCAAAGTAAATCTATTGTTTATATGCAGATTAATTTTAATCATACCTTTTCCTATTTTGCCACTCTTCCTTTGGTCTCTAGGTAGGCTGGTTAATGACGTTGCTATTATCTTGGTCACCCAGGCTAAGACGCTGGGGCCACCTTTCATTCCTTCCTCTCTCTTATCTGCTATTATCCAACCAGTCACCAACGGACAGAGCTACTTCTGGAATGCCTGGGAGTCGGTCCTCTCTGATTCAGATTTAAAGACACTAGTTTGGTTCAAGAAGAATCTACTTCTTGGGTCATGGTAATAAATGTTCTCTTGACTTTTAATCACTTCCTCACCAATAAATCTTTTCATAAGCCAGAATTCTCCTAAAAAAAAAAAATCCTGATTATTCTAGGATTTATGAAGTATGTTCTCTATAAAGGAACAAAGTCGTTGGTACCTAGCCCATTGTCATCTTCTCGTCTGCTTCCTCCTTACCGCTTACATGGCCGTGCCTCACGATTCTTCAAGACCCACTTGTTGGTATCCTACATTAAGCTTGTCCTGATCTCAACCAGAATTAAATGCTCTCTCCCTTTAATCCCATAGTACTTAATTATTCCTCTCTTTACCACATATCATTTTTACGGCTTGTGTAATTATGATTTGCATACATAATAAGTTGGAGAAATGTTTATTATCTTAACAGCTGTCACCAAGTTCCTCCAGAACAAAACTCTCTTGGTGTGGAAAATGTGTCCTTAGAAATGCTTGGAGGTGGACTGGAAGCTAAAGCCCACACCTACCTCCCAACCACAGACTTGTCTATAACAGTAGCCCCAAGGCTTTCTGTAGGAGAAAGCTGCTCTGCCTTCACAAAGGGAAGGAATGTGTTGTTTTTCTCTTGAATAAAGATGAGATGGAGGGTGGGAGCAGCAACCAGAAAAAAGAGGAGGGAGCAAGAGGACCAGGGAGAGGAAGGATTGCCTGAGGCTGGATGGGACCAGTGAGCCTCACAGAGGTAGCCCAAGGCATTCTGCAAATCTAGAGAACACTAGGAATAGAAAGCCAAAGCTCCAGGAGCCTCTGGACGTCTATAGTGAAAGGGATTCTAAACACTCAGGTGAGTTTATGTGGTTGTTCCTGATGTGAAGATTGAAGAATGTCCTGTTTCTAGCATCAGGAGAAATGCTAGCGTACGAGGTAGCCCTGAAAATATAAGCCTCCGAGAAATCCACATCCATCTTTACAGGGTGGAGGCTAGACTTGGGCAGGTCCTCCAGCCGGCAGGGGTCTGCGTCTTCTTCACCTGCTTGAGCTAGATAAATATCCAAGTCTTACACCTCACCAGATTATAAAACTCCTAGAGGATGCCTTTGATGCCCACTTGCTTTGCTAGGGGGAACTCACAGAAAATATTTTTTGGCTTTTAAATATTTTTTCCATTTTATTTTATTTCTTTTCAGTGTTTCAGCATTCATTGTTTGTGCACGACACCCAGTGCTCCATGCAATATGTGTCCTCCATAATACCCACCACCAGCTCACCCAACCCCCCCCATTCCCCTCCCCTCCAAAACCCTCAGCTTATTTCTCAGTTTTATTTTTTTGAGTAACTTCTACACCCGACGTGTGGCTTGAACTCACAACCCTGAGATCAAGAGTCATATGCTCTTCCAACTGAGCCAGCCAGACACCCCTCTTGTTTTATTTTATTGAATCAACATTGTTAAGATGAAAAATACCTATACAGCCGACTATTACTAAATTAAGCTCTCTCGTCTTACTGATTTTCTCAGTTGGAAAAAGCCTAATAAAAAAATACCAACAGTGCAAATGATATTTCATCATCAGCACATATGTGCAAGAGATTGAGTGAAAAGACAGTCCACAGATTGGGGAGAAAATACTTGCAAATCATATATTTGTTAGGAGACTTGGATCCTCGAATAGACAGAAATCTAACAACAATAAAAACAAAGACAAACAAACAAAAAAACCCACAATTTTAAAATAGGTGAAGTATTTGAATAGACTTATCTCCAGAGAAGATCGACAGTCTATGAGCCCATGAAAAGATGCTCAACTTCATTAGTCATTAGGGAAATTGCAAAGCTAAACCACAATGAGATACACACACCGGGAAGGCTAAAGTGTAGAAGACAGATACAATGTTTGGTGAGGATGAAGAGATAGTACAATTTTCAGTGCTGGTGAAATTAGTTACAAAATGGTGTAGTCACTTTGAAAAACAGTTTGTAAATTTCTTAGAATATTAAACTAGAATTACTATATAATCTAGCATAGTAATTCTGCCGCTAGATACATACCTAAGAGAATTAATAACACCTTCACGTGAGAACCTGTACAAATGTTCAGATGTTCGTAGTAGCACTATTCATAATAGCTGAAAAGCTCATCAGCTAATAGGAAGTGTGATCTTTAGGATGGAATATTATTCAGCTATGAAAAGGAATGAAGTATGAAGTATTGATATATATAGCTACCATATGGGTGAACCTTGAAAACTTTATGCTAAATTTAGGACAGAAGCCACACACAGAAAGCCACATGCTGCATGATTCTATTCCTACTGAATGTGCAGAACAGACAAATCTATAGAGATGAAAATAAATTAGTTGTCACCAGGGACTGGGGGTAGGGGAAGGTGGTGTGATTGCTCATGAGTATGGCATTTCCTTTTGGGGTGATGAGAATATTCCAGAACTAGGCAGAGGTTCTGGTTCCATATCATTGCAAATGTAAGGAATGCGACTGAATTGTACAGTTTACAGGTTATGTGAATTAAATCGTAAAGTTATTAACCAAAAAAGGAAGAAGGAGCCCAAGGTTAAGAAGTATTAAAGATGGGGGCGCCTGGGTGGCTCAGTGGGTTAAGCCTCTGCCTTCGGCTCAGGTCATGATCCCGGGGTCCTGGGATCGAGCCCCACATCGGGCTTTCTGCTCTGCAGGTAGCCTGCTTCCTCCTCTCTCTCTGCCTGCCTCTCTGCCTACTTGTGATCTCTGTCAGATAAATAAAAAAAAAAATCTTTAAAAACAAAAAAAAAGAAGTATTAAAGATGTACTAGATGTTGAGTTAGGTTTACATGACTCTTGGCTAATTGTTCTGACAGCTCCACATTTGAATTATGGGCATCTGAAAATCAAGGAGATTAAATGTCTAAAATACCATTGCTTATAAGTTATAATTCAAAGCTAGATTTTTAGATTATGGTCTCTGCTGTATTCTATCAGAATAGCAACAAAAAGTAAGATTCTCATTTTCTTTTTTTCTTAATAATATGAGCTTATTGATCATGAAACTTTAGGGTTCTGCATATTAAAACCCCGATTCAAATTTCAACATGTTTTTCTCTGTTTTTAAGTCCATAGTGCCCTTTTGTTTTCCTTGTTTAACTTAAATAGTCCACCTAGTGCAGAAAGAAATTTATGAGACACATTTAAAAGTACTATATAAAATTTAAACTATATAGTTCAGGGTTGGGGTTGCACAATTAAGGTAGAAAATAAACACACCAAATCCTAGGCTGTTGTGGTTGAGTTTCCTGGCAGCCAAAGCAAAAAAAGTAAATAGGATAGGAATTTTAGTCTATTTGGTAAGGGGGGAAAAAAAAAGAATATCAGTGTTGCCAAGCAGATTTTCCTACATACTAAGTAAAAGTTAGACACAGATCTTTCCACAACCTCGTTGGAGAGTAGAAAAGTCCTAGCCTGAGAGGTTAGGAAGCTGGGCATCTGGTTCCAACTCTGCCAGTCTTTAGCTGTGTGGCTGTGATGTGATAATTCATCAACCTGCTGAGCCTGTTTCCTCATGTTCCAAATGTCTTTCAAATATGAATGTGGGTCACCTTCATATACTTTCTTATTTTTTCATCATTAATTTGGGAGAGTATTTGAAGATGAAAGTTTTCAGGAGAGGAAATTAAAAAGTAAAATGTTGCTTCCATTAAATGGGAAGATTTTTGTTTTTCTCCAGAATTCAAGCACATCCTATTTTGATGTTAGGAGAAATGCCTGTTTGTGACACCAGACAGCCTTACTGGCCAACAAAAACTCAAGTGCAACATTACCAATGAAACCTATTCGGTCTTGTTATTTACATATCCCCTACGAGCAATAAAAACTGTTTCAATAATTTATGTAAGCTTAAGTACCAGATAGTTAACTGATATAATTTCAGTGTTAATAAAAGAAATCTCTAGAGTAACATAGACCTGGTTAATGATCAGCATAAAATAGATGGAGGCCTGTTTTGGTGGTCACTTCAAAAGCTTATTTATGGTTGCATTATAATATCTCACAAGAACTGTATATTTGAAACATTTTAGATATATTTTAGTATTTAAGACACAGAGTTTTAGGGATGCCTGGGTGGCTCAGTCGGTTAAGCGTCTGCCTTCAGCTCAGGTCATGATCCCAGGGTCCTGGGATGGAGCCCCATATCCTGCTCAGCGGCAAGCCTGCTTCTCCCTCTGCCTCTCTCCCCATCCCGTTCATGCCTGCCCGCTTTCTCTCTCTCAAATAAGTAAAAATCTTGAAAAATTTATAAAAATAAAACACAAGAGTTTTATCTAGACTGCACTTACCTGGGGGACCTCCATAAGGCTATCTTGTTAGTGAATCTGCCTGATAATAAGATCCTTCTGATAGAGAAAAACTAACTCCTTTATGGTGAGACTCCAGTGTCAACATTTCAGTAAAGTCTTCCCAGGGTTGACTGTGCTCCCCAAACTCCTTCCTTCCTTTCCCTTCACCCTTTCAAGCATCAGTTGCTGTGCCCGCTTCAGGGGGGGAACGCCGAAGATTATATCTGCATTCTTGAGGAGTTCAAGGTTTCTCTTCAGTTAAATAGCTAGAACTTATTTTTTTAACTTAGCACGGTTCTAGGGGATCTCCAGATCAAATGGGTTCAAGGGCTGCACCAGTAAAATAAATGGAAAGTGCAACTCTTTTCAAGGCAACCTCGAGTGGTAGGGCTCAAGGCAAACTGAGGACAGGGCCTGTCTTCAATTCAGATGAAAATACTGCTGCAGGGCAGAGAGTGGGGGATGGGTAACTGGGTGATGGACATTAAGGGGTACACATGATGTAATGGCTATTACATAAGACTGATGGAACACTGACTGATGAATCACTTTCAGAACCATTGGTTCTGAAACCAGTAACACTTTTTATGTTAAGAACTAGAATAAAAATGTTTTAAAAATTCAGATTAAAATAATAACTTAGTAAATGGAAGATTCAAATGATCCATCCAGCTACACCTCATGGCATAAAACATAATTTAAACCCCATTGTTTTCTGAAGAAATTCTGCAGCAAGTTCATCTGAACATTTCAGTACGTGATGTGTCTTTTGTTCAGTGTTGAGTGTCGAGAGTAATTCGGAAATCCACACTTGTTTCAACTTGTATTATGGATTGATTTTATGGGGTAAAGTCTTTGCAAGTCATGCTTTGTTCCCCCAAAGTAACTATTTTGAGTAGATACTATTTATCGAAAATGGATCTCTTCTGTTAACACACTAGCTCCTCTCGGCTTGTAATCTGAATTCATCATAAGTATGAAAATAAAACCAATCACAGCTAATGCCATTAAAGGTTCATTTTTTCCTCCATTTTATCTTTAAGAATTTTGTTATTGCAGCTTCTGAACTTACTGGCTAAACTACCGTGAATAAAAAAAAAGAGCAGAAAGATAAGCCTGTAGCAGTTTTGAGTATTTTAATGGTCTAGCAAGTGATGAAGAACACTTAGTGGCAGCTGCTATATTTAAGTAAAAACTGTGATACACTGAGTCTGTCTACCCACCCCAAAAAAGCTCATCCGGAAACCTATTATCTGTAATTAGCAGGAAATTTTCCTTATTAACACAAAACAATAATTAGAACTACATTTTGGACATATTCTGTTCGTATGAAAAAAAAGTGCCAAAATCTAGTTGAATATATGGTAAGATTGAGCTTGTTGACCTGTTTTAGTGAATGTATTACTCTTGATTTACAGTTTGTGAAAGTGGCATATTTTTATTGAATCCAGATTTGAACGTGAAGTGGTCTGATGCCTTCATCACAGCTTCTGGAAAGGATGGCAACTGCTGATCTGACAATTTCAATCTGTTATCAGAAGTAGTTTTCCATAGGAAACCGTAGGTGGCAAGAGAAAAGAGGGGGAAGGAAAGATTTCTTCACGCTGGTAAACCTGTGCTGCCTTAAGGTGTAGCTTCTGGGAATTAGGGAGTGTATCTAAATAGCACCTTTTCCCCAGTTAATATCCTAGGAAAGACACTGATGTGGTTTGATAGCAGCTAGACAGAATCGGTTATCATGTGGCAAGATTTAATACAAAGATTGCTGCTGCTGAGAGCCATCTACTGGCTGAGAGAAAGCCTGCAAAAGAAAAAAAAAAGAAGAAGAAGAAAGGAAGTGGGGAAGAAAGAAAAAGAAAAAAATGCAAATGTCTAGCTTGTGCAAGCAAACAGAAGCTCTTTGACCAAGATTTCTGTAATGCCTCGGTTAACTGAAAGTCTCATCAACTTCTTTTCTGGCTTCTGGCCTCGATATTTCATTCCCAACATGGTGTTTGATTTGCTAACAAGGAAGTAGTTCGTTCTTACATGTATCCTGTGGCAGAAAGTAATTTACAATTCCAGTAAGTACTATGTTCTGTCCAATTCAAAATAATTTGAAGACAAACGTTCGAAAACGGTACAAAGTAGATTTTTAAGACTGAACGTTCCCCCCTTCCCTTAAGGTAACTGGCATGCAGCTGATTGAAAATCATTTTCGGTATCATGGTTAATAAACAGGAATGGCAGGGGAAGACCTAGTTCTGTGGCGGTGCTGGTCAAGGAAGACAGAATCGGCTTCCACTGGAAGATTCAGCCTTCTAAAAACATGACCTTGGCAATAAATATTTTTTTCACAGCAACTCAGGCAAGTGTTTTCTTAGGTAGATTAATAGTAAATAATGATACTGATTGCCTCGACTGGCAGCATTTATAAAGCTGTTTACCTTAAAATTCTCAAGAAAGAAGTATACACTTTATTATAGCAGACTCCATGTAAGAATGCTTTTATGTTTTTGCCCTTTTTTTTTCCTATCCTTGAATGAGGGGGAAACTTTAAATGACACAGATTATGTTGTTGCATTTTCCTGTTTTACCAATTTTTTTTAAAGTTTTTATTTATTTATTTGGCAGAGATCACAGGTAGGCAGAGAGGCAGGCAGAGAGGGGGGAAACAGGCTCCCCGCTGAGCAGAGAGCCCAATGTGGGGCTCGATCCCAGGACCCTGAGTTCATGACCTGAGCTGTGGGCAGAGGCTTAACCCACTGAGCCACCCAGGAGCCCCTCCTGTTTTCTCTTGTGCTGGATGATATTAACCTGAATCTGAGTCCGTAGGAAGTAATAACTAAGATTGGGTCCTAGAGTCCACCACTTGGGTTCGAATCCGGGTGTAGGGTGGCCGCCCACTTTGTCTTACCCTCCCACTCCACTTGTCTGCCTCGGTTTCCCCCATCTTTAAGCGAGGGACACCAATCACCTCGACCTCGCAGAGTTGCTTTGAAGTTGAAAGCATTTAGAGCCCAGCCTGTGTGTGCTCGGCCTTCCGTAACTGTCAGCCATCACGTTATCTGCAGCCTGCTCCTCCCAGTTGAGGGTGAACCTGTGAACTTGTGAAACCACCCGCTATTCCACTGTTTTCTGCTCTTGTTTGAAAATTTGGGATATGCATGTCCTCTTTCTCTTTTCCGCCTGAGAAGAATGTCCTGGTTTTTTTTTTTTTTTTTTTTTTAAGCACCTATAGAAACTTCAATTTCATTGAAGGGCATCTCATCACACTGAGGTCACATGTGACAAATGGTCTTTTATTACCTGCTGATTACAGTTAACCTTAATTTCATTCATGGCAGCCATGTAGTGCCTTCTATTTTAATAGAGCTGTTCCTGGATGTGACTTCTCCAGCCTCTCTGGGTTTAATTCTAATTTAACTTGCCATTCCAAGCGGGACTGTTGTGCAACTGAAGTCATGATTCACTCATTTGTTCTCTCTAGATCTCATTATTACAATGCAGTGCCTAGGAGACCCCCTCTGGCGCTCATTCACTACTCCAAATGGTCTAACCTTCTGGGGAAGGGAATGGGCCTTTAGTTATTGTTCTTGTGAACCGTGCAGATGCCTTCACATTGGCGGCGGAGGTGGCCCTCCCATTTTCATCCTGTCAGCTCACTGTGAAGGATTATTGGAAGAATCCTATGTTGGTACATGCGGCGTTTCCACCTTTGGAACAAGACCAGCTTTGAAAGCACAGAACCGGTTTGCATGTTATTTGGGGATACCTGAAGGGCCATCTGAGCGAAGGGCACGTTGCTCAGAGAACATAGAAAGGGCAGAATAGATGCACCCGGAGAGCAATGATAGCTGTTCTGTTCCTGAATGCCCACGCGTGTGGGCCTTGGAGTGAGATGGGCCAGTTGGAGATCGCAAGAGTAAGATCACTCTTCACCCTCTCCTGCTCAACACATGCTTGCTGGGATCAAAGGGAGGATTTTTATTCACTCACTGGCATCCTCTACACGTTCTGAGGGATCTCAGTGGCCTTCCCCTGAGAATTATAATTGTAAGGAATGCTTTAGAATGCTATCCTCTGGAATTTAGGGCAAAGAACTGAGACACTTATGTGTATGTGGTTTTAATGGTTACCCAGACTCTCTGATACTTAGTAGCCACCTTTTGTATAGTATTTAAAGTATGAAGTTTAGGGAAATGAGAGTAAGAGCGAAGAATTGAGTGACCATTATCTGAAGACTTGCAATAAAAGAATCCTAGTAAGGATTAACTAACCAATGAGTGATTAATTACTTGATTGATAATATTAAATTAAAAATTAGGAATACTTGACTTACTACACTCATTCATTCATTCATTCAATTTAGCAAACATTGCTGGAATGCCCACAGTGTTCTAGGCTCCAGAGATGCTTGGCCCCAGTACCTTGACTGCCATGAACTTGGGTTGACCAAACCCCCACCATTGATTGATTGTCTTCCCCCTCCAGTGCCTGCCATCTGTGGGTTCTTGCGTGGACCCCCAACATAGCGGCAGTCCTGCACGGAGTTGGAGTGTCCACCCATCTTCCTGTGTTCTTTAAGTTCTTCCGCCATTTTGTTCTCTACCTCAGCCCACCTCTTATTACATTTCTGCAAAGATCAAATAAGTGCTTCTGAAAGGCACAGCCTGGCCAAAGGTTCTTCAGCATCTTCTGAGGATACCTCTACCGTTTTAAAAGGGAAGCCAGGGAAAAACTTTACCCAAGCTAGCTCTGCTGGGTGTGGCTGTCCATGGTACTTACATTTTTAATTTTTTAAAAATGTTTATTGCATAGATACCTTGAGGGAGTGGTTCTTCATAGTATCCTAAAATATATTACTTTAAAATGAAGAAAGTCAATGTGTGAAGTTTTATAGCATTAAGGCCGTACCCTAACATGTCTTTCTTTCGGTGTAAATTCAGGAGTCTTGGTGAAGTACTATCATGCCGTTCCGTGGCCTTAACCTTCCTTAGCCATCTGCCAAATGGCTCCGTGATAGAGGGACCGTAGAGCAGCCTCACTTCCTTGTTCCCTTAAAGACCTGCTTAGTACTTACTAGGTTTTAAGTTCAGATTTATATTTTACTTTCTCTCTATATACAAATACAAGGCAAAGTAAACAGCTAAAATAAACTGCAGACAAAACAACGTATTATGTGATTACGCATAGCTATATTTATACTTATTAGTCTGTAGAAAGTACTGCACAACACACACCGTTCTGATTATAGAATTTATAATTTGAAGGAAATAGATACCATATCATTTTCTCTTGATTTAAAAGATGTCAAACATATCATGACACAGAAATCTCTATTTTTGAGGCCCCCAAGGACCAAGATCCATGTTTATTTTCATGACTAGATATTCAAGAAATGAACTGCTGTTGTCCTATCTCCACACGTACAGTTTTGTTCACCAGAAACCCAGCCTAGGCCGAGCATACTTTGGCGGGAGCGACCAAAGCTGTTCCTTTGTGCGGCGGGCCAGGCACACTATTTTGACTTTTTCACAATAGGCTCCAGTTACCACAACTGAGTCAGTTATGTGGAAAACCACAAATCCACACTGATTCGTAAGAAGGCTCGAAAAAGTGGCTTAGCTATCCCGTATTTTCTGTCATTCTACTAATAAAGATCTTGTCATAAACTCTTCAAGGCACAAGTAGAAAAACACCACTTATATTTTGTCTTAGCTAATAATAGAAAGCTTTGGCAGCTGAATCTGTTATTTGTACAAGTGAGAAGATACATTGAAAACTTAAAAGGCGCATATGTAGAAGGAAACATTGAGGGGGAAGAAAAGTTCACTGGAGCAATGTTACAGTGAAGTTTCAGAAATAAGCTAAATGTCGATCGCTTAAGAAATAGACTTTAAAACTCTCAGTTGAATATTCACTGGACTGTTACCATGTTTCATCTAAGTCATGCATCAACCACTGGCCCCAAATACAACCCATGTTTTATGAATAAAGTTTAATTAGAACCTTAGCCACACTCCTGGTTTACATATTGTCTATAGCTACTTTCATGTTACAAGGGCAGAGTTGATTTATGACATAGACTGCATGACTCTCAAAGTCAAAACCAACTATTTGCTATTTAGCCATTTACAGAAGAAGTTTACCAACCTCTGATCTAAGTTAAAAGTACCACATATTGTAAAATGCACCACTGCTGTATGTACTACTAATACAAAAAGATAATTTTATGCCAGTTAAACTATGACAAGCCATAAGTTGTATAAGAAGCATCTGATTTTAGAGACATCAAAATATGAAAAAAAATCATCTTAGAATAGATGGGTTGTGGATATAGCACTTGAAGTAAATAAATGACAGTGTTGGCATAAACTGTGCTTAATGGTGAGTGAGCAAAAGGCAAGTGTAAAGAAATCCACAAAGGGATGGGAACTATATGATGGTATCTATATGTCTCTCTCTCTTTTTTTAAAGATTATGTATTTATTTGACAGAGAGAGAGAGAAATCACAAGTAGGCAGAAAGGCAGGCGGGGGGGGGGGGGGGACAGGCTCTCCACTGAGCAGGGCTCGATCCCAGAACCCTGAGATCATGGCCTGAGCCAAAGGCAGAGCCCCAACCCACTGAGCCACACAGGTGCCCCTCTACATGTCTCTTAAAGAACAAAACATTGTTAGGAGCTTCTGTGACTGTAGGTTTGTATAGGTAAGGATAATTGGAACGAATTGAAAGAATTTAAAGAAAATGTATGACAGGTTTTCCGTGGGAGGAGAAGGAAGGGATGGGGGGTGGGGTTTTCCCTTTACCTGTAATCGGCTTAAGTGAAGCGTAAACGTCACTTTCTTCAAAGAACTCTTGCTCAGTCATTCAGGTTTTTGTAAGAGGTAATTTACTAATAAACTTTAATTTTGAAAAACATCAACACATGAAAAAGCTGGAAGAAAATATGTCCAATATGAGCAGTGGTGAATTTTTTACACTAGAAATAGGGATGATCGCGTTTGTGTTATATTTTGTGATCATAGTAAAGAACTTCGTGGGTAACCGAAAACGATTAGTCATATGCTTCGTTTCTACCTCAATCAAAAGAGATTAAAGTTTGAAGAGGTACATGTTAATCAATTACCTGACGTTACAAACTAATCCTGTTTTTCTGCTGTGGCATTAAGATTAAACACTGTGCAAGTCGGGGCCAAATTTCATAGTTGAAACTTTTTCTCATAGTGGTGGTACAGCTAATCTTTAAATACAATGTGCTTGATTCCTCACCATGAAAAACCACCAACTGGAAAAGCTAAATGTCAGGTGCATTTCACTGAACAGAAATAGCTTGTCATGACTCATGTTATTGATGTACTGATGTCATTTCTTTCAGCCTGACCTCACTTGTTTTGAAATGTACCTTGTGATTTTACTCAGTTTTCTATGTTGTCACGTGCAGTTCAGACCCCCTGTGTTACTTACGGAATGCCCTCATTTTGTCTGTCTGTAGCTGAGCTTCCAAAAATACTCTCTGTGTCCTTCAGTAGGATTCCAGATTGTTCTTTCGATAAGGAAGATCTCCTCACTTACCACTGATTTTTTGGAGTTTTTGTTTCTATCTTGTTGTTTTAAGCATATCTTTGTCTGTGGAGGAGTGTTTTCTCAGAAGCAGGCCAAGCTGCCTGCCTTCGAGATTAAGAAATAAACCATGTCCAAGAAAGGGATGGTCGGAAATGTGTCCGTAGGGCCTTGAGTCTGTAGCAAGCGACAGGCTACGGCTGGGGTCTCCTGTCACTAGCATGAAGACGGAGCGCTGTGCTGGTCACGGTTTAACCACATTGTTTCTTTCTCCAGTTCAATCTCACCGTTTAGTATTGAGAGCACAAGACGCCAGAGACGGTCTGAATCCCCAGACTCCAGAAAACGGCGTATCCACAGATGTGATTTTGAGGGATGCAACAAAGTATACACAAAAAGTTCTCACCTGAAGGCTCACCGAAGGACACATACAGGTACGCTGTCCCACAGTTCCTCGCTGGGCTGGGGCGGAGGGCGGGGGAGATGGGGCATCGGGGAAAGTCCCAAAGGGGCCACTGTTCGACTTCGGGTCCTGAGTGCCCAGGAATGTGGTTTATACTCGCTCCTTATACTGCGGTCTAATGTTGACTTCCGGTCTGAGGGGAGTGTGTTCCCCTGTCTCAGTTGAAAAAGACTTAGGTCTTAGTGACCTTAGCAATGGTGAAGTTCATCGTCTATGTCTTAAGGACCTTTACGGTGGTAGGACTCAGTGATGGAGCCTTTTTTATAGTCAGTGTTGCCACTTAACCATTGTCTAGTTTCTCAGATTCTAAAAGGTCCGCAAAGCACACTGAAAAACGCTGAGCAAAGTTGTCCTATCCTCTTAAAGGTAACATTATATTTTTTTTAAGATTTTATTTATTTGACAGAGAGGGACACAGCAAGAGAGGCAACACAAGCAGGGGGAATGAGAGGGAGAAGTAGGCTTCCCACAGAGCGGGGAGCCTGATGTGGGGCTCGATCCCAGACCCTGGGATCCTGACTTGAGCCGAAGGCAGCTGCTTAATGACTGAGCCACCCAGGCGTCCCTAAATGTAGCATTTTAAGCACCACTTAGATCATGTTTTTCTCCCCTTGGTCTCTTCCCCCAAATAACCAAACAAATGAACCAAAAAAAAAATATATATATATATATATATATAATTGACATATATGTATATATATGTGTGTGTGTGTGTGTGTGTGTGTGTGTGTGTGTGTGTATCTCT
Organism: Mustela lutreola; assembly: GCF_030435805.1. Lineage (NCBI taxonomy): Eukaryota > Metazoa > Chordata > Mammalia > Carnivora > Mustelidae > Mustela > Mustela lutreola. Next base: position 33,714,891 of record NC_081302.1, read on the forward strand.
GTAAGGAATGTAAGAAATATTTTCATGTGATTCCGTTTGATTTTCACTGGTATTTTATATAGAGAGGGAGGACTTCTAATATTCAGTTTAGAGAGAAAGAAATTGAGATTACACACGACTTACTCTTGTCACCGTCCACCCCCCGCCATCCATCCGCCCACCCACCCAGGAAATAACCTAGTGACTCTTGCCTTAGCCCCCTACCCACCCCTTCCGTCCTGTGCCTTATGTGTTCCTTAGCCCACATCCCCAGCCTCCTTGGCTCCTGGGTCCTGTTGGGAGCCCCCAGTGGGAGGCTCTGGGAAGAGACTGAAGGTAGGGAGAGAGCCCCACAATTACACTACCTTTTCTAGGAAAAGTGGTGACTGAAATGTGTGGAGCTCAAGGGAGCAGATAGGAGAGGGAAAATCATTCCTACACACTCCTGGTAATTTCTGGTAGCTACGGGCCGCGGGACAAGCCGGCTGAGTCCAGGGTCACCAGACGCCAGCATCTGCCTCCACCTGGAAACTTCAAGTGGAACAGACTCCCGCTGAGATCTGTGAATAGTATTACATCTCAAAATATACTAAAATGATCCCACTATGAACACCATTTCCTGGCCGAGGTAGCAAAATCATGCGAGGCAGCGTTCCTTGCCGCTTACTTCGTCATGTCATTGGACGGTTTCTAAAGCTGCTGGGCAGAGACTGCGCCGTGAGTCCGCACGTCGAGCAGAGGCATCCTTTGTGTGTGTGTGATGCCATGCTGGTGTAGGAGGCTTGTCTGAACTCAAAAACACGTTGCAGGATCTGGAGTTTACTTTTGCTCATCAAACGTAGAACACCCACTTCGAATACCTCTCCCGATTCAAGGCGTTGTGCAAACTGCCTCTTCAGCTCTCATTCCTGCTCCCAGACCTTTTCCTCTTTCTGCTGAATTCCAGATTCTTGCCCTTTCCATCGATTCTGAGCCTCCCCAGGAGGGGTTCTCATCTATCTCTCTGGCACTATTTTTGAATCAACTTCTTTACCATTTCTTTACCAAGAATGAGTATAAAAACATGAGGGTCAAAGAAGCGTGCTCCATCCTGTCAGTAGGTAATGAACAGCGATCACAGTCGTTAAGTATGATCAGGTCACGTGACTTACTTTTCATGGGAGCATTTCTGGTTTAAAAAAATAAATAAAGGAACAGGAAGCTTTTTTCTGTAAATCCTCGTATTTTTGAGTTATTTCTTGAACTTTCTGAGATACATGTTAGCCTCATTTGTACACAGACACCTCTGTTCCATTATCCAAGTGATGCATAGTGGATAGGAGGAAAGCAAACCCAGGACATTCGGGATTGTATCTTATAGGTCAGTTAACATAAAAATGAAAGTACGGGAGACGTGATGCATGCATTACCATTGAAAGCAGTATAAACTCTGAATGTTGAAGCATCATTAATTAGCTTAGGTTATTAATAAGATGAAATCATAGACTCCTAGGGTCCGCATCAACCATATACGCCACAGAGTCTACTTTGTTGCCCAACTTCGGAAATCCCTTGGGTGTCATTGCTCACAAGGAACAAGTCCCTGCGATGCTGTTTTCTGCGCACGTACATGTCTTCTGTTTTATTTGATCCCTCACAACACCCATGGTTGCAGCTGTCTTTATCCCCTTTGTGCAATGGTGGCTCCTGGTCAGGTATTGTTCCTACACGAGTGAGCTCACTCCTCCACAAGACAAGCTGGGTGAAATTTCTGAGGGCAGAGTCCTCATCTCCTCCATATCGAGTGGCCTGTTATGGCCTTGTTTGGCTCCCAGTACCTTCAGGTTGACTGGAACAGCCCCAACTACCTGTTCAACCAGAGCTCTCACTGTTACTCCCTGGCCCTGGTGCCCCTCCCCGGCATGAACCACTGGCATCTTCATTTCTCCAAATCAGGTACCCTCAGTGGTCTTAGCCATCTTTTTCTAGATATCGTCCCACTTGTCACTGTGTCTTTTCAAGTTTTCACACCACAAATTGAAGGGAGAGATCTTGTGAATGGGCACCTCTTAAAATGTAAAAATAGTATTAAGTCCTCTAGCAGTTGACTCTCTCTGTTAAGTCCTCTAAATCAAAGACTACCAAGATTACATCTTGTTCCTCCCTTGTACCTATACGGATTTTTTGTTAAACCTCAACACGCAATGTTGTGTTGATAGTTGACCTGCCCCTCCCTTGGGAGTAGTGCATTTCCTCTCACTGGACATGTTTCACTGCTGGCTGGCTGATCTTTTGTGGGAGATACAGAGCAGAGCCAGTCTTCTGAGGGCTGTGGATGCCCTTTCAAGTCTGGGAAATAATGAGTCTACATCCATTTGGTTGACTTGGGTCCGTTCTTCTAAAAAGCTGAAATGACTTTGAAACCTCTCCCCGCCTACCTTGCATTTAGTATTTTAGCTCTCTCCTTCAGCTTTTCCATTTTTGCCAGGTATTAAGTAAGACAGGTTAAAGGAAGAGGCTCTGAGATGTGACCCCAAAGACTTCTATCCAACTGGGTCCTAATTCGTTAACCAGTAACTAAAAAACCACCTAACTATCCTACCTTTAGTCCTTCTTTCTCAGTATCACAACTACATCAGCAAATTCCTTGTGAAATTCCTACTCCAAACCAAGACATGCCACATCCATTCATCCACTTAACAGAGAGAGATTTACTCCGCAAGACATATCCTCCTAAATTATAAAGTAATAGTCCTTTTAAAAATAATGAGTGAAACTTGGTTCAAAGTGAGCCCTGGTGTGTTTCTATTTATAATTCTATGCAAGGTTTCTCAACTTTTTGTTCAAAATGAAATCAAAACTAGTTGTAGAGGGATTCAGGTTGGCTTGCTTTGCTTTTAATAAGTTCTCAGCCGTACCTTTGCTTCAGGCATTTTGAGTAAGTTATTTTTGTGTGACCAATAACAATGAATGTAGAGCTTGGGATTATAACAGATGACTTATGAGAAGTACGCACGCTATGGGAGGTAAGCAAGTAGCAGTAAGAAATTTCCTTTGATAAAGTCATGTTAATTTTACCTTTACCACTTGACCTTTTGTGCTTTATTAGTATGTGATCAATCATCTCTTTAGAATTTGCACAGTAAATTAAATATAGTTGAAGAAGTGTGAAAGAGTGCCTTTTTAAATTTGGAAATAATTTTGTTTTAATTTGGAAATAATTTAAGTGTATTGTCATGGCCATGCAGTTTAGATAATAATGTAAAGATTTGAGCAAACACTTTTAACTACCTTTACTAACACTTGCCTATGGTGAATTATTTAAGGCGTGGTAAAAAGGAAAAAAATATATGTATCTCCCCAATCCTGTACCCATGGTTGTCAGCAGGTACATTGTTCCTATTCACTGGCATAAATTGTGTCTCCCCTACATGGAGCAATGTACAGTCTATTTAAGTACATACACACTGTAATTAAATTAATGGTCATTTAAACCTTTGTTACACATAACTAGCATGTACTGTGTATTTCCCTCACTTCATTTTAAGATTTGTATTGCTTATTAAATGACTTAAATATCAATTTTAGGAGGAAATAGTCTTATGAATCTGGTACTGCTGTTCACAGTTCTCTTATTTTCTAAAAATATGTGTCCCGGTATTTCTAAAATGCAGAACAAGCAAGCAACATTCAGGCATCAATGATTCCTGTAGCCACTAGATGGCGCACAACAACCAGCTGTTGGGTTTCGTCTGGGAGGGTCTGAAAGTCCAGGAGAGCTCTCTGGTGGCATGGGGGCCAGGACATAATGATCAGTGTCCTGTGAAATATGGCCATTTAATGATGAACAAAGAAAAGAAAATATAAAGATAAATTTAAAGCCAGATTTTTAAAGGAGTAATTAACATAGAAAAATATTCAGTTTTGAATGACTCTGGGAGCATTTTATATTCCAGCTTGATACCCTGGTCTTCAAAAATCCGTGAGGCTTGTTCAGTCAGTGTTGTCTAATATTCATTTTAATCCCTATGTAACGTATGTCTAAATTTTAAAAATTAGTAACTGTCAAGCAAACACATTTCTTATCTCTCTGGCTTCATCAAAAGTGAGTCGTATCTGAATTTTACACTTCAAATACGTTAACTCATATGGATGCTTTAAAATTATTAACCACCTGTGATTTAAGTCTCTAAAACGTGTCCTTCCCTACCTTTTATAAATGAAGGACATGCTGTATGATTTAGCTCTTCCCTTGAGAAATGATGCCTTTGTAATTAATATCAGATAATCACGGTGCCTTTGGAACACACCCGTGCGCACGCACGCGCGCACACACACACACACACACACACACATTCAGACACACACGTCAATCCTAAATGCTTGCAGATTCCATGCCTTCTCACTTTTTTACTTGCCTCATCACTTTTCACTGCTATTCCTACATTTCTTTCTTCTGATTTGACATTATGTTGAACTGGGTGAGATTCTGAAATGGTTTGATGATATTCCTACAAAGAAATTCACGAGCTCTGTGACAGCTGTGCATATTAGTGGCCTTTCTTCATAGGTCTGGTAGTTGCTCGATCAGGTGGTGGGGTGCTACTCCTACTCCCACATCTGTCTTCATTCATTAAATAACTCACTCGTATAAAACTGTGTCAGGTCTGCTGTCTAGATTTGTTGTTAGATAAAGCATAAGGCTTAGCGATGCCAAGATAATTAATCACTTAAGAGCAAACTGAATTTTTCAGGTAAAAAATCCTTTCCTAACAAGTTGTTGGTAAGTCTTGGCCAAACCACTCGTAAGTCTGAGCATACTGCTACTTGCTGAGAAACAGGAAACTGTAGTAGGACTAGAACCACCTTTGAAGGCAGCAGGTGAGAGTTTGAATCTGTCCTTGGCCCCTAACTGGTGGGCAAACTTAGACAAGCTACTTCACTCTGTGAACCTCAGGTTTTCTGTTTCATTATTATCTTTGAACATAAACATAGCACTCTTTGGTATAATTACTGCAGGAGGCCTCGGTTTTATATCCCAGGAAATGCAGTGACTAAGCCATTGGAGGGACTCGGTGTTCAACTGAAATTGTGTATATGAATATTGATACAGATATATGTTGTTGCTGTTGCGACCAGTAGATTCAAGGCAAAAAATTGTGCCTCATTTGGTATTCACTCATCACAAGTAGCTATAATCATGTCATCTCTGTACTTCAGACCCTACTAATTTAACATTTTTATAATTCAGAAAAAGTGAAGCGAAAGCTGTTGCCTAAACAAGTCCTCTTTATCATCATTTTGCCAAAATGATGATACACATAATCTTATAAGGAATATATTTAAAGTACTTAGTAAAAGACAGTTTTCCATTTGAATCTGTGTAGACAGAATTAACAGGACACACACTTCTCGAGCATTTTCCATGTCTAAGGCATGCTGGGTTTTTTCTTGAAGAAGGCAAAAAGAGACAAAGCCCCCATCTTCAGTGAAGAGGTCCATAAGTAAACTAGATAAGATTCACATGAACGGTCATGACAGAGGCCAAGAGTGCAAAGCTGTATAATAAAGGTAGAAGCAAAATGAGAATAGAACACGGAGCTGTCTGTTATGGCTAAGGAGACTGGGGACACCTTCCTACTGTGGGTGCAAAGCCCTTCTCATCTGACTTCTGTTCATCTGTTAAACCTCCTTTGCAGACCCTATCCCAATTTCCCTCTTTCCTCAGTCATACAAACGCATGAATCTCCAAATGTGCTAAACTCTATGGAGTTCAGTCTTTCATTTTTACTCCTGACCTGAAATGGCCTGCTTAGGGCCCTCCTTTCTTCCTACTTTTTTAGAAACTCTATTAATTGTTCAAAATTGTTTCAGTGTCCCCTGGTCTGTTAGGCTGTCTGACTACCCTCCCTCCCCAGCCAGGTAGAAGCCTCCATGAGCCTAGAGCTCTTGGGTATCTCCGTGTCCCAGCACAAAGGGAGCCATATGGGAAACAAGGCCGCAGTAGAAACAACAGGCCCACCGTCTGATGACATGAGGGTAGGAAGAGGGAGGCTTTGAAGATGTTGGTACGTGTGGTTTAGGAGTAAGAAATGCTGTGAACAGACATGGAGACCACAGATGGGAGGGAGCTGACATTTCCTGAGGACCTGCCAGATCCCGGGTACAGTGCTCAGCTCAGCTCTCTTAGCGCTTGACCTATTTCAGTCGCCTCTGTGAAGTCCCTGGAAGGTTAGAGCACTCACCCTCTTTCGTGCAGTGAACAAACCGTGGAGCTGGGATTCAAGCTCCAGGCTCTCTAGAACCTGTCCCGTTGTCACGACACCGGGTCTCAGACACGTTCGCTAGGAACCTGCCAGCCTCCTCTCCACGCCAGCCGCCTTGCCCCGTCGGCTAGCCAGCAGCCCGTACCTGTTCAGTGACGGTCATGCAGGTCCTTTTGAAGTCAGAACATAACAAGGGACTTTAAATGGTCTGTTTTGAAAGCTTTTCATTAATGTGAACTGGTCTTTCTTCTGAGTCTATTAAAATTTTACTTTGTTAGAAAGCCAGTGAGAAGACAAGGACCAGAAGCATTAATGATTAAATAGGCAGCTGTAGAGTGCTCGTTCGGTGGGAGGCTCTCTGCACAGGAAGGGGTCCGCCGTGAAGACAGCAGGGATTCCGAATGCGGTGGGGGAGACAGCAGGGGCCTGGCCGCCACGTGCAGCGTGTCCGAGAGCCGCGGGTGAGCGCGAAAGCCAGGAAGGGCGGATGGGCCCTGTCTGGCGGGCTGGTGGGAGGCTGGTGGGCCTCCCCTACCCCCTCGAGCAAGCACCGGAGTGCCCTTTCTAAAAGAGAACCTGGGGGTGCCTGGGTGGCTCAGTCGTTAAGCCTCTGCCTTCGGCTCAGGCCATGATCCCGGGGTCCTGGGATCAACCCCACATCGGGCTCTCTGCTGGGCAGGGAGCCTGCTTCCTCCTCCCTCTCTGCCTGCCTCTCTGCCTACTTGTGATCTCCTATGATCTCCCTCTGTCAAATAAATAAATAAAATATTTTTTAAAAAAATAAATAAAAATTTTAAAATAAATAAATAAATAAATAAAAAGGAACCCGAATCCTCTGGATGAAAAGCAAAGTGCTGTGGATGTGTGGCACTTGTTTTCATTTGTGGAGGTGTTACTTTAACCTATCCTAGAGAGTGACCATGTAGAAACATGCTGAGCTGGGATTTATGATTATCTGCATGCAGGTGCCGATGCCATGCATATTTCACTTGACTTGGTTTGGAAAGTGTTAACCTTATTTGGGTGTGCCTGGGTAACTCAGATGGTTAAGCATCTGACTCTGGATTTTGGCTCAGGTCCTGATCTCAGGGTCGTGAGACTGAGCCCTGCACCAGGCATGAACTGCACCAGGAGTGAAACCTGCTTAAGATTCTCTCTCTCTCCCTCTGCCCCTCCCGGCACGGGGCAGGTGCCTGGGTTCTCTCCCTCTTAAAAAAAAAACAAAAACAGGGCGCCTGGGTGGCTCAGTGGGTTAAGCTGCTGCCTTCGGCTCGGGTCATGATCTCAGGGTCCTGGGATCGAGTCCCATATCGGGCTCTCTGCTCAGCAGGGAGCCTGCTTCCTCCTCTCTCTCTCTGCCTGCCTCTCTGCCTACTTGTGATCTCTCTCTATCAAATAAATAAATAAAATCTTTAAAAAAAAAACAAAAGCAAAAACAAAATGTGTTACCCTATTTAAAATTTGTTTTAAAAATAAATTCATCTTTTACATAGCTTTAGAAAAGTAATGGCTTTTAAAACAGCCTTACCAATTATTACCTCAGTTAAATAAATAAATTACTAAATGAATTCCCCTTCTTAATTTTTTTTTTAAGGTTTATTTTATTTATTTATTTAACAGACAGAGATCACAAGTCAGTGAGAGGCAGGCAGAGAGAGGAGGAAGCAGGATCCCCGCAGAGCAGAGAGCCTGATGTGGGGCTTGATCCCAGGACCCTGGGATCATGACCTGAGCTGAAGGCAGTGGCTTAATCCACTGAGCCACCCAGGCGCCCCTCCTTCCTAATTCTTTTTGTGTTAGTGCACAAATCGTTAATGACAATGGAAAGTTCAAAACATCAGGGCATCTCATGACCATGCTCTGTGTTTTCCCTCTTTTACTTCTGGGTTTATTTTATCCATATTCCAGTCAAAATGGTGGTGTAGCAGGAGTTGGATAGTAGTATCCCAACCCTTGTAACTTTCTCGTGTTCCATCAAAGAATGACTAGATTGTTTTAGTCATCCTGTCCTGAATGGCAAAATTACTACTAATATGAAATTCGTGAGTTTAATGAAATCATTAAAGATAAAAGATAATGAGGAGCTGTATCTTTGCGGAAACAATATCCACCCCTAAATAATATATAAAAAACATTTATTGTGCTTGACTATTCAATAAAAGTCTTCATAACTAAGAATGAAAAGAATTATAAATATATTGTTTTAAAGATGAAAACAGTTAATGCTCATTTGAGCAGCAAAATAGAAGGCCCCATTACTCATCATGTTACTAATTTTAAAGGCTTAAAATGAGGTATTTGGGGCACCTGGGTGGCTCAGTGGTTTAAGCCTCTGCCTTCAGCTCAAGTCATGATCTCAGGGTCCTGGGATCGAGCCCCACATCGGGCTTTCTGCTCAGCAGGGAGCCTGCTTCCCCCTCTCTCTCTGCCTGCCTCTCTGCCTACTTGTGATCTCTCTCTGTCTATCAAATAAATAAATAAAAATCTTTTAAAATTGAGGTATTTGTTTGCAGACCAGAACTTTAAATGGCACCAGTTTTAAATGAAACCTCCCAAATTTATTTTCCTTCTCAAAAATACATATTCTCATTCATTAGACTAGAAAAGATGGTAGAATGGATAGAATGCTAGCAATAGACTCCCTGCCTCACAAAATACTTTTTTTTTTCTTAAAGATTTTATTTATTGGGGGCGCCTGAGTGGCTCAGTGGGTTAAGCTGCTGCCTTTGGCTCAGGTCATGATCTCAGGGTCCTGGGATCGAGTCCCGCATCGGGCTCTCTGCTCAGCAGGGAGCCTGTTCCTCCTCTCTCTCTCTCTGCCTGCCTCTCTGCCTACTTGTGATCTCTCTCTGTCAAATAAATAAATAAAATCTTAAAAAAAAAAAAAGATTTTATTTATTTATGTTAGAGAGCACTCGAGCTGGGAGGAGCATAGGAGAGGGAAAGAGGGAATCTCAAGCAGACTCTGCGTTGACACAAAGCGTAATCTCATGACCCTGAGATCATGTCCTAAGCCAAAAGCAAGAGTCGGAGGCTTGACTGAGTCACCCAGGAGCCCCTCTTTTTTTTTTTTTTTTAAGTAAGCTTTATACCCATTGTGGGGCTCAAACCCATAACCCCGAAGTCAAGAATCCCACACTCTACTGTCTGAGCCAGCCAGGCGCCCCCAGATTACTCTTTAACTTGACTGTTGTATGTTATCTTTTTAAAAGAACGTGAGGTATTTGAATTTAAGTAGTGTCCTCCATTTAACCAACAGCATTTGTTAGCACCGAGCTGTGTGGGCCCTGGGGATACAGTGATGAAGAAAGCGCAAACCCTCCTCAGTACAGAGCTGTTGAGTGGGGCAGGCAGACAGGAAAACCAGCAATCACAGTAGGGTGTGATGAGAGTTTAGCATAAGTGTGTCCAGGGTCCCAAGAGCTACATGATCAGGCTGTGTTTGAGAAAATGTTCCTCCAAGTAGTGCAGATGGTATTGGAGTGGGTAGCACATAAGGCAGGGAAACAGAACCATTAGACGTTGGTTTCAGTGGAAGGTGGCAAGAACCTAAAGAAAGGCCACCTGCCACGGCAGGGATAAACTGGAGAGGACGGCCGGGCAGATCCTTGGAAGGCAGCACGGACAGGTAGAATAATTGGGTTGCACAGCAGAGAGTAACAGTGAGGAGTCCAAGAAATCCTCCAGCTAAGAGAAGTTCATGACTTGACTGATACCTGAGGAAGTAGGATTGCCTTTCTTTCCACTTAGCAAAACAGAAGGAGAAACTTGTCTTATTCAGATGGTAGATGCCGAGTGGAGTTTTGGTCGCAATGGTTGAGATGGCTTTTGAACTGCCACTTGGGAAATCTCTATAATGCTTAGGAGAGAGATTGAGGTGTCGACTCTTAGGAATCTTTTCCTTACAAGTCGTGGTGGAAGCCACGGGAGCCAAGGAGAACATGGGCAGGTGAGAAGTCAGTCAAAATCGTGGCAAACCTTTATGTGACAGGTAAAGGAATGATACTGTGCAAAAGAAACGGAAAGGAAAGTATAACCAGAAACATGGGAAAATAAATATTGTCACTGTGTGGAAATAGAAACTCAGAAGAGCCAAACAGACCTTGAACTTTTTGCTTTCAGTAAAGTATATTTTTATTATAGGATATTTTGGTTCATTTATACTTGATTTCTACATAAGAAGGACTAGTATCTCTGTGTTGACATATTGTCTGTCCTGTAAGTACGAATTCACATTTTTAGCCTGTTTCTCCAGCTCTGACCAGATAGCCTGGTTTATTAAAGCAGTGACTTGAAGTGTCAGGAGGCAATATAGAAGAGAGGTTCAAACTGAGGGCCCTGGTGTCTGACTCCCAGGGTTCAAATCCCACGTCTACCACGTACCAACTCTGGGTGAAGTGGGGTTGGTTACTATAACTACTTCATTGGGAACTTCGTAAAGTTCGCCTCCATAAAGTTCTTTAGAACAAAGTGTGGTGCACAGAAAGTGCTATGTGCTTTGGCACATCCTGTTTTTATCAAAGATAGCCATTATGGAATTGCATGGGGAAGAAAGACCAAATCCACCTGATCTCATTTACACATCGTGAAGAAGACAGTTAACTCAGACCAGACAATTCACAATTCAGACACAATGTGTTTGATCAACTTGATAAGGTCAAATTGGTCCAACAAATTATTGAATACTACATTGTTCTCTTTGGCCTATAAAGTAGATTTATATTTTAAAATGTTAGGAAAATCAAGATCAAATTGGTATCCAATTACCAGAAATCCCTTAATTCGTTTTTAATAGCAAACAGGATCTGTTTTGAACTTTATTTATGTCCTAGGGAAAAAAAAAAAAGAAAGAAAAATCTTGAATTTTATAACTTAAAATTAAATAACCTATCATTTGTCAGTCACTGGCTACGTGGGCTTCTTCGTTTCACAAGTGTAGGAATAGTGTGTCCATTTTACAGATGGGGAAACAGTGCTTCAGAAAGCTGAACGCTTGAGCCTGAGGTCTCATTGCTGGCAGATGACTGAGCCAACGTTTGGCCAGGCTTTCTCCCTGATTTCAAAGCCTGTGCTATTTCCTACGGCCTTACCGCCACCAAGAGGGAAGGCAGCCTCAGTCTACCCGTCTACCCAGAGAACAAGTCAGGCACTGCATAATCTCAGCTCTAGGTTTCTGTGTCCTCATTTTAAAAGTAACTTATTTCCTCCCAGATCTAAAATAGGGTGAACTTTTATGAACTAATGTAACAGAAACCAGAAGACAAGATAGGAATCTTGATTCTGGTCCACTCCCCCCCACCCCCCCCCATATGCAAATACCATTCCTCAAGTGAAACAGATTGTCACAGAAAATATGTTGAGCCTTGAGTGTAATGAAGCTCATTTGTCAGCGTCTGGGGCCCCGTAACTTTATAAAAGTTAAACAGGGACACATTTCAGAAATGCACTTCTGAACTGAAAAAAAAAAAAAAAATGCCTCTGCTTCCTGTTGCAAAAGGTGTTCCTTTTCAGTTGCTTGAGAAAATATTAGAGAGAAGCTGATTTGAGAACATGGCTGTTTTGTTTGACCCAGACTTTTTCAAAGACGCATTCCTCTCCTCCGTCTTGCTCACACGTCATTTTAATATGAAAGGGCACCTGTCTTTTGTCTCAGTACACATTCACCTTTCAGCATTTCAGATGGTGAGATGGGAGGGACCTGAAAAAGTTATTTTTGTTTCGTGGGTTTTGGGAATCCATTCAATACCTGCTGTTTTCTTTAGACTTTATTATGCCTCTGCTGGGTAAATGTCATGGAAATGCATTTAGTGACTCTTAATCCTTTTCTTTAACCAAGATTGAAAGAGACAGGGGTTCTCATAATAAATCAGTTTGTTGACTGTTGCAAGGAAAAAAAAAAAACAACAAAAAACCTGACGTGAGTTTTCATTTTCTCAGGACACTTAATTAGACTTCTGTTTAAATAATGCCTGTGACTACAACACACACACACACACACACACACACAGGCAGTTTTGCATAAAAAATTATACTTAACTTGAACCCCGAAAGTGCAGTTAAAAAGAGTGTTTTAAAACAAAACTTTGCAAACCTCCTCATTTGTTCTCCCCCCCCCTCTCTCTTTCATCTTCATAGGACTGTTCCACTTTAAAAAATAGAAGCTCTTGCTATTAGTTTTGGTTTGCATTTTCCTTTTTCAGTGGTTCTCATAGTGTAGTCCAGGTTTTTTAAAGAACAGAGGAGGACAGCTTGTACTCAAAAAATGGCCAGATCCTTTCTTTTCTTCTCTCTCTTTATTTTTTTTTTAAACACAAAGTGTGGAAATGGCTTGGATTTGTTATGGGACATGGAGAACTTCACGCTTTAAAAACTGAAGACCTACAAGTTAGTAAACTGCTTCCCAAGGTATGGCATTGGATTAAGCTACCAATTGATCACCCAGATGGTGTCCTTTGGTTTTCCTGAGACACTGGCAACTTAATGTCTCAATTTAGCCAAGAAATACTATCTACTAAGACTTATTGGTAAAGACATACACGATACCATTTTCTGTCATTTCATTATTTCATGGGATTAGTAGAAGAAACAAAAATCAAAGATGATCCGATGTTACAGTCAAAACTTCCCATTATTTTGAGGGATATTAACCATGCTTTCAGAGATTTTGCCACTCAAGATTCTAAGTGTACTTGTGAATTAGACAAAAGGAAGAAGGTGGGCATGCTATTTTTATTTTCAGCTTATTTCTAGGGAAAACAGGTTTGAATAACACATTTACTGAAATCCAATTCAAACGCGTTGAAGGGCAGTTCACAATTCCTGCAGAAATTACTGGAAATCGTGTTTACCGTCACTGTCAATCAGCCTGACGCCCAGCAGCTATGTGCGGGAGAAGCACAGATTGGGAGATGATGGAGTCCTCTCTTCCGTCCAAGCCAACCTCTCTCCATAGGAAAATTGTCGTGGAAAATACACTTAACCATTCTGTACCTACCACGCTGACTTCTTAACATTAAATTTAGTTTTTTTATTTTCTAGGAAGATTTTAAAGGAAAGAAGACAGGGTGGAAGAAAGATTCTGTCTGCTCATTATATCCTTTCCGGGGTTCATTTATGCATACTGCAATACATCTTACAAACAAATTTATCATTTAATAAGTTTTTACTCACATCAGGAAGTTTCTGTTACCCTGATTTGCTTGTAAGATCATATCCTTTTAACTGCTTTAAGGCACAAGTGTAAAATACAATGTATAGTTGAATACAATACAGTGGCCACTAAAATTGTTGTTGTATCCACTTCTAGAACTTGACTGGCCCAAAAAGAGCATTGATTGATTTTTTTTTTTTTAATAAAATGCTAGGTAGTGGGCAGGTATAATCAAACCCTAGTTCTCTCCTGATTGAGGGGCAGAGGTCAGGCCAGTACCTGGTCAGAGTGGCCATCTCCTCCCCCACCCCCATAGCTCAGCCTCTAATTTTGAAGAGAGATTAGAAGATAATCATTTTCTTTTTTCCCTCTTTTTTTTAAGCATGAGGAGAGAATACGTACACTCCAGTTTTATTAATGCAGCAGTAGGGGCAAGGAATATTATGCTTAAGTTTTCATGAATATTAAAAAGAAAGTATACCTTCTTATAAGAAATTTGCAAGGCAAATTCACTTATCACTCAGTTAAGCTTACTCTTTTCTGATAGGCTTTCTCCCTCCCCACTCCCTAGTGGAAAAGGTTTACATTCTTCATATGTGCCTTCATTCGTCGCTTAGCCCCTTAATAACTTATCAACTTATTTATCATTTGCAGTGGTTTTATTCAAGAGCAGGGACATGTCTGCCTCTGGTATTTTTGAGAGCTATTCCTTGTCTTTCTTTTTTTTAATTGAGATATAACTGACATTAAATCAGCTTCAGGTGTACGACATGATTCAGTATTTGTATAGGTTGTGAAATGATTCCTACGGTAAGTGTAGGTAACATCTGTCAACACAGATACAGATGATTTTTTTGTGTGTGATGAGAACTTTTCATTAAGATCTACTCTCTTAGCAACTTTCAAATATGTAATACAGTGTTGCTAACTCTAGTCACCCTGCCTTTGCTGTGTATTCCCATGACTTTGTTTCTCTGTAACTGACAGTTTGTGCCTTTCGACCCACTTTTCCCATCTCACCCAGCCTTGTCTTTCCGGATTGCTTACTGCCCTGGATTCCACCTCACAGAATACTTGGATTTTGCACTCAATTTTCCTGCTCCGCCTCTGTGGGCTCACAGAAGAAAGCCTTACCATCAGTTACTGCTTCCCCTGTGCCCCACCTCCTGAAATGTCCATATTAGAAATGATGCCATACAGCTAAGCTGTTTCTGACCCTTCCCTCCTGTGCCTGCCTTCCCAGACTCAGTAGAATAGTAACTGGTCAAGGTTCGCAGTGGCTTTGTAAAGGGGTTGTGTAGAAGCATTGTTCTTTTGGTTACCAGATAAGAGTAAACTTAATTGTCTGAGTGATAAGTGAATATTCCTTGCAAATTTCTTACAATTTATACTTTCTGGGGCGCCTGGGTGGCTCAGTGGTTAAGGCCTCTGCCTTCGGCTCAGGTCATGATCCCAGGGTCCTGGGATCAAGCCTCACGTCGGGCTCTCTGCTCAGCGGGGAGCCTGCTTCCTCCTCCTCTCTCTCTCTCTGCCTGCCTCTCTGCCTACTTGTGATCTGTCTGTCAAATAAATAAAAATCTTAGAAAAAAAAAGAAAAAAAAAGGTATACTTTCTTTTGAATATCCATAAAAGCTTAAGCATAACATTCCTTGCCCGTATCACCTGTTAATAAAAGTATATAGAGACATTCCTGACCCTACCCCGTCCTGACCTTCCTGTTATAAGAAAGACCTTCTTCATCTTTTAAGGAGCAGGGAAGATCCTAAAGATATTTTTAAAACTCAGATCAGATTGAGTGAGCCTTTTCAGAGAGTCACTCAGTCCAGAATTCTCAATTTAAAGTATTTGCCATGAAATATCATATGTATTTATTACTGAGTAGGCTCTTAGAATTTTAAATGGTGTCCTATGAGGAGAATAAGTGGTTGTTTTAAAGCCCAAATATTCCCTCACCACCCATCCCAAATTAACAATGTGCATTATGTATCCCAATTCAGTAAGTTAACATAATCAGGAAGCCTGCGGAAGGCTCAGGTGACCCCTTACACCAGGGGTCAGTAAACTTTCCGTAAAGGGCCAGATAGTAAATTTCTAGGCACCACAGGCCATGCGTTCTCTGTCGCAGGGCTCGGTTCTGCCTTCAGTGCAGATAGCCTGAAACAGTATGGAGACTCCTGTTCCAACAAAAACATATTTATGGATGCTGAAATTTGAATTTCATGTAATTTTCACATGCTGTGAAATAGCCCTCTTGATTTTTTTTTCCCCAACCACGTACCAAGTATAAAAACCACTCTAAGCTCAAAGATTGCTCAAAAAGCAGGCCACAGACTAGATTTAGCCCCGAAGAGCCACTCTCTGCTGTAGATTTTCGAGTAGAAAGGACATAAGTGTCATTATTAAACAGCCGAAATGGAAGGAAAAGTTATACTATTATAATTGTGAGGAAGAAATTAGAGAATATTAAGTGTGTACAGGGTGTACACACACGGTGTAGTATTAAGGTGTACGAGGAAATTCCGAGAACACCTGAGACAATAAACTGTCCCCATGGTGGGCCATTCAAAACTCTACCATCCTTCCTGAAAAGTGACACTGGAGGATCTCATCCCCTCCTGGCCTCTGCTAACTTTCCAGGCTTATCCCACCTATGGGTCCCCTTCCTCCCTATCCAGAATGGCAAAGGGAGTCAAACATATATGACACTTTGAGCATCCATCCTTCAATTAAGAAAACCCACTATTCTTTCCTTTCCAAACCTTGCACTCTGGACTGGTTCCAGTCTGGAGAGGACTGGGAGATGCCTGTTAGTGACAGAGGCCACCAGCTGAGCACAGTGTCCCAAAGATGGATGTGTTTTTGAAGTCATGATTTCTGTCCAGCTCAGCTTGTTAGAACCCATGCTCCTGATGTGAATTCAAAAACACACAGGGAGGACATGTAAATAAAAGCATGGTAACAGTTGCCATTAATATACTATGCAGGAGACCCTCAATCTTTTTCAGTTAGGGGTTCTGATTTCTGTGTTTGTTTGTTTTTTTAATTTCTGTTCAACTTGGTCAGTAGACACCTGCAAATGAAGATTTTTGTCTCTGTAGGGCATCTAGAATGAGTCAGCGGTTGAGGTTTTGGGTTATTGCACTCAGTAGGCTTTTCCTTGAAAGGAGTCCTTTCAGAGTAAGCTGGAGCTTTCTGAGGCCCACAGTTAATGCATCAATATTTCTGGATTTAACTGGTCTGTGTTATTCACTCCCTTCTGAAAGGGTCACTTGATCCTAAAAGGACCCGTATAGATAGCATTTATTTCAGGGTTGAATGGAAGTTGTTGGGTCCAGTTCAGACTGGTTCTCCCATGTAGGCATCACCTGTCCGCTCATTGATAGGGCTCAGTGGTTCCGTGTGTGTGTGTGTGTGTGTGTGTGTGTGTCAGTTTCACTAATTCATACAAGCATTTGTTTGATACTTACTCTAGGCTCCAAAGATATTGAAATGGTAGAGGCACTGACCTCCATGTATTCAGAAACGGGTAGAGGAGAAAGGCATCTGAATAAAACTTTTATGATACATTGCGGTACATGATATAAGTAAGAAATGAATGATTTGGGAATACCTGAGAAAGTAGAAATAACTTTGAGGGTGTGACAAAGTTTACATGGGAAAAAACTATGCATTCCACTGCAGCACAGTGAAAAGCACTGGATTTGGAGCCAAGTACATTTTTTTCTTCTGACACTGGCAAGTTACCTTACTACATTGAGCCTCAGTTTTCTCATCTGTAAAGTAGGGTTAAAAATACTCACCCTCCAGCTCTATGCATAGGAATCTGCAAAAAGCTCCCTTTCCTATCTTAGGCCCTTTTGACCAAAAACTGCGTGTGGCCAGGATGCCTGTTGTTGACTATTTGATGGGAGGAACAGGAGAGATCACTTTTATGTGGGGTTGCATGGGGACAGGGCATCCATTCTGAATGAGAGCCAGGAAAAAAAAAAAAAAAAAAAAAACAACCCACACCTGGGTCAACCATTGTCTCTCTCCCCCTGGGAGTTCATTTGGACAGTGGATAGTGTATCTTTTCCAAGCAAAGCCTTTGCATATTTTACCTTCCTTACAAGTTGACTGAAGGACCTGGTCAAATTACATACTTCTTCAGACGGCTTTTCACCATGAGTTTCAACACTGAAACCAGCTTGATGATTCTTCAGGGCTCACCCTAATTAAATCACTGAAGAGAGTATTTAAACTTTACACTTGTAAGCTATCTAGGATTCTTTTCCAATAGACAAGCAAAAACTAGATGTTTATGACATCTGCTTCATTCATACCTAATTTCTGGTGAGCGGAGGAATGCTTTTGCCTTTCGACGAGATTTTGTGCCTATTCCCCATGACCGATAAATGGACATTGTGACCGATAAATGGACATTGTGTCCTAAAATAGCCTTAAACCATCTAAGTGATGCACATTTGGGGAGGGGTATTGAAACCAAATGTAATTAATGACCCTATATAGTTCTTCGTGAGTGTCAGAATTAGAGCCAAATCAGCCTAGGCAGAAAGCTAGAATGCCTCTTTAGTCAAGCGGTTGTGGTTATATCCCATAGTGATCAGTCTGGCCCTTTGGATGCTTTGACCATAAAGTACCATCGTCCCCATCACTGAGGAGGCAAGTGTTAAAGAACTAACTGGCCAGATGTCACCACGGGAGGGAGGCAATGGAACGCGCTCCCTGTCCCCACCTGACTGACCCCCACCCCACCCCACCCCGCTGGCAGGGTGCAGAGGCTTCCCGACCAAAGATGACCACACGGAAACCCCACGGAGAGGGACAGTGCCCCCACCCCTAGGGCTGGCTTGGTTCTTGGGGGCGAGTGATGGAGCACCCAAAGCGTGTGTCCCTTTTTCTTCCAGGAGAGAAACCCTACAAGTGTACCTGGGAAGGCTGCACCTGGAAGTTCGCCCGCTCCGACGAGCTGACAAGGCATTACCGCAAACACACCGGCGTGAAGCCGTTCAAGTGCGCGGACTGTGATCGCAGCTTCTCCCGGTCAGACCACCTGGCCCTGCACCGCCGGAGGCACATGCTGGTGTGAGGAGTGCTTCCCGTCCAGCTGAGCGTAAGAGCTGGGTCTCTTAGCGGCACCCCATTCAGCAGGGCTGAATCCCCTCCACAGTGTTAACGCAAAAGGGCGTCACCATCCCACGATGTCTGAAACCAGAGCAGGAACAAGAAGGAACCCTTCTCCTTTTCGGTCTGAAGGTAACCCCCATCGCGACTGCACGAGAAACGTCTTCACGCTGGCCTGGGAGATCCGTGACACAAACGCTGAAGAGACAGGCACTGTTTCCCCGTGCCGTGTACTCTGCCGTTTCAAGATGTTTGTAGCTTGTACGTTTTCTGAGCTGTCAGACGTTTTGTTATCGATCCCTTAAAGGTCACCTATCACCAGCCGATGGCTAGAGCAGGACCTTTCAGATTGGGATTCTTCTCCCGCACCCCCCCCCACCCTGCCCCCTTCTTTTTACTGAAATTTTAGTTCCTGTCTCAGTAAGCTAGAACACACATCCAGTCTGTTTCCAGCGAGCAGCATGAAAGTAGAGAAGAAGCAGCCTGTTGGAGAGTTCCATGACCTGAAAAGAAAGGGGCACTCAGGCGGCCCTTGGCAGTCGCGCCACCTGCCACTTGTCCTTAGGCCATGCCCTGAAGAGAAACCGACATTGAATCTTTCATTTGTTTGTCGTTGATTGTTTCTGTTTTGTTTCGATTCCGTTCTGTTCATCTGTCAGAGCAGAGGGGCAGCGACATTTCAGGTGGAGCGTAGTGCCAGCGTCTGCCCTGGCGTGGACCGGCACCGAGGTGTTCTGTAGTTGAATAGGAAGAGCCTGTCTTAAAAAAAAAACAAAAAACAAACAAACAAAAAAAAAAACTACTGCCCCACTTCAAATCGCAGTGTCCTGTCACCTAGGCATCATCTCTTCCTGCCCCTAGTATTTGATTACAAGGAATCAGGGGGAAGGAAAAAAAAAAAAAAAAACTTTCTTAGACACACTGGCACCAAGGTAAGAGGTGGGGCTGCTCGGGCAAAGTCAGTGAACATGAAAAATCAGACAAAGCAGAGATGGGATAAAGCGCCTCTTGAGGAGAAAAGCAATAATGAATAAAAGGACTTTCCTACAATAACTTCACTGAGGACTCACGTTACCACAATTTTCATACTTACTAAAGGGATTGTAAAAAACACCCCAGTGGTTTAGCGGTCTTGGTTACAGGGACAGCACTGAGGTAATCTTTCTGCTAATTTTGTTGTCCTGCTTGGTGGAATACCACAATTAAAGATTATGCTCCCCTTTTCTTGTTTGAAAACAGTTATTTGGTGAACAGAAAGGCCAAGGAGGCATAGCAGGGAATTAACCCTTGGGTTAAGGGGTCAGTCCTCCTTGGAACCGAGTCAGTGGAAAGGGAGTGCTCCCCGAGGAAAGCCTAACATGGTGCTAGTTTCCTCACTTGGAGAGCCAAGGCTAAGTGACTCTCCATTAGGTTCTTCTATACAGATTTCATTTTCTAAACTGTATCAGACCCCAGGGGTTCTGCGTTGACACAGACAGGGATGTTGAACCCACTCATTCCGTGCTGAGGGTGAGGGGAGATGACAGTCCCGTCAACCCCCTAAAATTATGAGCCTTTCTTGCGACTAGTGCAGTATACAGTAAACAAAGCAATACATCACCAACAAGCATTCTTTCAGAAAAATTATCATATTTTTTTTTCCCCCACTAAAAGCTGTTCTTCTTTCAGCTGTACGTGGCTAAGGGGCTTGGTGACTTTTTCTGTTATTGTTGTTGTTGTTGTTGTTAAGATTTTTTATAGCTTAGATATAAAAGTTTGCCAGCATAGACCTTTGCAATGTATTTTAATTACAAACACTTGATTTGGGGAATTGCACAAATTAACCTCACAATATTCCTAGCTCATTTTTAAAATGTTTGAACATTCTGAAATAATTTCCTGTGGCAGAACTGTCCTTTTTAGGATCATCCCCTAATTCAGAGAATCTTATTCTGATGAAGCAAGGAACGATAAATCATTGAAACAAGGACAATTCATGTTGGATGGTATTAAAAGGAATTGTTTTAAATGTTCAAGCAACAGCATAATGATGTTCAGGTCAAATTCTATCTTCAAAAACTATGTGCTCTGCATTTTCTGCCAGGTCTGAAAAACTCATCAGGCAATTTCCCTCGAACAAGGGCTTCGAGTCTATTGATAAATAACTTTTTTTGCTACATAATCTATTACCCACCAAGCACTGTTTTTTTGTGTGTGGTTTTTTTGTTTTGTTTTGTTTTTGGTTTTTTGGCTTTTTGTTTTGGGGGGGGGTTGTTTTTTTTGTTTTCTTTGGTTTTTTGGGGTGTTTTTGTTTTTTGTTTTTTTACCAACTGGAAAGTTTTTTTATCTGTACTGTATACAATTCCTACTTCTTATTGCCTGTGACCATTTTGGGTAGAAAAAGGTCTCTTGCTGCATTCTAGCACTGGTTCCTGGTCATTGGCAAAGTACACGGAGAGTGGCCAACACAACCAAGCCACCCTCGCTTTTCCTGGTCCTGGAACCTGGCTGGCAGTCAGTAGGCGAATCGCCCAGCAGCGGTGTAGACTTGACTCCATTCTGCCTGCTCTCAGAGGATGGGCCGATCTCTTCTGTGCAAAGAGATGTCTTGAGAGTGTCACAGGTAGAAATGGTTTTTAGAATTCATAGAACTGACAGGCAGTGGGAGTTTCCTGAGTGACGGCTTGATTTAAATTTAGCACAGAGCTAAATGGGCTGCACCTCTCTGATCACATAGGAAGGGTTCAGGGAAGTGAGCTTTTTCTCCTCACCCTCTGAGAGTGGAAATCAGACCGAGATGGTAAGTTAACCGCTGAAACTGTCGGCGTTCTGCCATCTCCCAACCCCCCTCTGCCCCCTTGACACGCTCGATACTTCTAAAGAGGGATCCAAGCACAAACAGTGAGTGAGTGAGTTGCTGATCTCACCCCAGGACTGGAACTTCCCCAGGGCTCGTCCTGGAACAGAACAAATTCTCCCTGGTGAGTTTTCTACTAATGTTTCCCCTCGGAAAGGAAAGCGGTTGGGGAGAGAAGGAATTGGGTTTTCAGGTAGGAGTATCTTCGGGCGTGGAGAAGCCTTCTCATTTCATCTGTGTCCATCCTAGCCTCTTTTAGAAAAGCACAGTAGGAGATGATGAACACCAGAAAAGGCACAGAATCCACAGGACTTGTCCATCCCCTAACTAGAAGCATTCTTTGGTTTTAACTCTGGAGCTGTTCAGTTCGCAGTTGGACATGGGCGCGTGTTTGAGAACTTCTCCGCAGACTGCCGTGGTGGCTTGAGAAGCTGCAGGAGGCCTGGAGGTCTCTGTGCGTTGTAGAGATGGGAGTTCAAGGCAGTTAACGTTCTTTGAAAAGTTACAGGTTACCCTGAGGTTCTAACAGATTCCCTCCCCGTATTCTGACCTTAAGTTGTTAGGAAGCAGCCTCACGCTTCCCCATCGGCCTCCGGCCTCATCCTGTCAGTTATGTGTGGACTCCGGGAAGCCTGCTTGATGGCTTGTCTTAAGTTCTATTAAGACGTTTAGACTAAACTTCCTAATGGCTTTCCCATAAGGAGTATCCTACTTATTGCCTGCCGTCCCTTCGACAAAACACTATAGGACATTTATTTTCAAAAGCAGTGGAGCAACAGTAATACAAACTGCATTTTTAAAAAGAGCACTTTTTATTCACTTGAGAGTTTAAGTGGAAAATAGGAAGAGGATGGTGAGGGGGAAAGAACTTATAAGATGCTACAGTGTTTACAAATGCCAGTTCTAGGGGATTAGAAAGGCCATTCTCCTTGTGGTTGAAATTTGGAATAGCTTATACAAAGATTGTGTTCCCTTTTATACACTTTTTTTTTTAACTTCAAATTTTGCCACTTGTGTTTTAAACGTAAATATAATTCTGCACTTTGAAATCAGTTCATTCGAACAGTGACATGTATATGGATAAAGATGCAGTATTCCTTATTCTGTACTTTATTTATTATACGTACCAAAGCTGCCATTGAATAAATCCGGTAAGGTGAGGCCTTCAGATATACTAACTAATCGCCTTTGTCCTGTTGTTATGACTGCTTAGAAATGTGGCCACGATGTTGTTATAAAGGTGTCCTCACACAACGAGGACGGACAGTTTCAGCAGTGTTCAGAATGCCAGCACCCACGACACGCTGAGTTTTCACATGAGGGACTGAGCGGGAGAGAATTCCCACGGATCACATTAGGCCCGGGAAGCCTTAATACTCATAGTCCATAGCCCAGCCTCCGCTTCCGCTCTGCACTCACGCCTGTACATGGAGGAGGTAAATGTATTCTCTAACTTCATTGCCCAGATCTCTTCCTTCAGTTTTTCCCAGGTAGAGCATCTCATTAAAACTAGTCTTTCCATTTGATTTGGTCTCATCTAGGAAAGGGGTTTGGTAAGTCGTGTCTTCCGTATGTATTTCTGCTTGTCCCCACACTGCGTTCCACTTACCCATACAGGCACCCCCAACACACATGCCAGCACACACATGGCAGCCAGTGGGCCAGCAAATATCAACAAAGAACTTTTTTTAAAAGAATGAATTTGTAATAATCCATGCTATCTAGAGATGTAAGTTATTTACCTTATTAGGGAATCAGCTTATGATGCTATATATGACTTTGCCTGCATTTTATAGTTAAGAGGTGTACATAAAAATTTAAAAATGCTATATTTTCACAGCTTCATTATAGAGTAATGTCTGTTTAGCGACCCATGTCCATTGGTACTTTATGCTGAATACTGTGCAGTTGCAATAGAAATTCAGATTTTCGTAAGAAAATGAAATAGGAGGATACTGCATCTTTAAAAAAAATAGAGTGAAAATATTTTGCTGTATTCGTAAACATATGTGATAGTGGAAAAGTATTTTCAAACTTGCAAATTTTACAGAGGTTGTAAATAGTTTGATGAAGTATGTTGGGAAAAAAAAAAGAGCTTCTAGTTTTCATCACAATAAAAAAAAAAGAAACTTGTTCAGATATGCCTTGTATATCTTACAATTAGCAATATTGCCATGGGAACTCTGTTCTCCTTTGGCAGAGCACATTCCTTGTGCTCTGACAAAACGGAGTGGCCACTCGTCTCCATTTAGCCAGGATGGTTTAAAACACAATGAAGTCATTTTAAGTTGCAAACAACTGATTCCAAATTCAAAATGTCTTTGCCTGGAAAGGGGGAAATAGCTGCATCGGATTTTACTTGTGCTCAAGAGAAGCTTCTAGCAATTGTTCTCTTTTCTCCATTATCTTCCTCCTCGATGAACTAGTTCTTCACGGACTGAGCCACCCAGGCTCCCCTTTTGAACTAGTTCTTGACGAGAACGGAAAACAAAACAACGGTGAGGTGTTTATTCTTGTTTAATTGCAGAGGGAATGAAGAGTTTGGAGAGTAGCTACATGTTGACAAGATGAAGAGCTATGGTTATGGCCACATGTTAAATGAATCTACACTGGCAATAGGAATAAGCTAATGCCCATTTTCAGAAATGAATTAAAAGCTGAAAGTGCCTGTCAATAGACATTATGACCAATGAGATATTCCTATACTTTTACACAGCAATAATTCTTCATTACACTGGGTTTTTCCTCCACACTTTGGACACACACACACACACACACACACACACCGACTAAATATATGCACGTAGTAAACTGAATATGTTCGCATAATCACAAAAATTCTTTTGTGACTTTTAAATATTCCTAATCTTGTTTATGTTAATATTTCTTAATTTAATCTTACTTACAGAACGTCAGAATGCAAATCTGAATGTTAAGGTTCTCCTCAACATACATTCTGGCATAAGGCAATTATAATTGTCAGATAAAAACTTCACGGATTTGCCCCAAACGTGCAAAGCACTGTGCGTGGCTCAAAAAAGCGTTGCTCAGTTAACAAAAGCCCGATTTATTTAGAGCAAAACACTAGAGAGATTTGTTTGTTCTACTTTGTTTTGTCCACTAATATCAAAGGCACAGATTCATCTTTACATTTCTTCATTTCCTTTTTCCCTAATATTTGCTGTTATCATACACAGAACCATTTTGGAATGAATATCCACACCATCATTTCTCCCCTAAAAAGTCTACTGAAGACTGCTGACACTCGGTCAGCCTAGCTTTAACCAAGATTTGGAGTTGGTCCGGGAAATTACCAGAGTTCCGTTCAGAACTTCCCGACTTTTTCCTATGATTATTTTACTTCTAGACATGGAGTCATGAATAGAAATATACACTGCGATTATATGAATAGACAAGAACCCTGGAAATGTCCAGCCTTACCATCTCAGAGCACAAATCCACCCAAACAAGCTATTGAGGGCTACCAGTCAAATTACATTCTTTCAGGGCCAAACATTTGATAAAAGCAATTTTTAAAAGTCTAACTGTGATTAAACACTCAGGCTTTAGACAGTGAAGACCACCCTGATAGGTAGTGATCTACATACCTCTCTAGAACCAGACCAGGTCTAGGAAATCATCAACCGTTTCCTCCTCTAAGTTTCAGAAAGAAGGAAATGTGTCAGGATAGAGTGTCAAAGAACGAATGAAATGTCAAAGGAAAGGTGCTGGGTTCTTTAATCTCCCCAAAGTCAAGTCTTCTGATTGGGCTGCTTTCTGCAAGGTGTCTAGAAGTACCAAGTGAGAAGGTCCAAATTTCAGCAAACCATGCAAACAATAGCTCTTCTTTCTTAAAGCCTTACTCTACACCAAGCATTCACCTAGACCACTTTTGGACACACTAACCCATAGACAGGTCTATATTTCATGGTTGGGAAATGGAAGCACAGAGAGAGTTGGCTGAGTCACCGGCAAACACAGAAACCCTGAACAGCAGAGTGGGAAGGTGAAGCCGCATACCTCTGGCTCTGCAGCCGGGGTTCTTCCCCCTGCACTACACTGTACCTGCCTTCCCAGCAGCCATGTTGTCCTGTTTTTCACTGAAATTGTTTTATGGCCAGGTAGTCCTATTTCCAAGTACAAGGCAGCACATGATAGGACAGTGGTAGGTAAGATTGAAATCAGTCCTTTCCTGGAAAATCATGCATGAAGGATCATTGTAAACAAACAGCAATGACCAGTCTCCCTGAACCTGTCACTTTCCTCCCAAATGTTTGGCCTAGAGATCCCAAATCATGAGCACTCTTCCCTAGTGGGTGGCATGTTGCCATAGTGGGTCTTCTCCATTCCCCATATTTCTCTGTAGGCAGAGTAAAAACCTTTCCACCTGCAGACCTTCTAGAATCTGCTCAAATTGCATTTGAAGTCTTCACCTCCTTCGAACGCATAGTTACTGACAGAGCCCACTCTTGGTGGCTGTTTTTGGGGTGGCAATCACAACCATTTAGATGCTGAGCAATGAGAGAGAACGGAGAATGCCTTTTCCGATTTCTCACCTGATGGAACCACCTCAGAATGTTTTAAATAGCCTTATGGATAATTTGATTATAGTATTGTTGTTAGTTTAATTGAATTTTGTGTAAGAAGCTGTCCAACATCAGAGGAGTCAACCCCCACCCCTTTTCGGTGTTACAAGCTCCCTGACACTATTGATTCATGGAAATACTAATGGGCTTAGAAAACATCAAGAGAATGTCATTTCTCATGGTGTTTCTTTCTTCTGAAAATGAATCTCCTGAATTATGGTCTTTCTCCCTGCTCCTTGGCGAGGGAAGAGATAAAACCTGTATAAACAAATTCCCTTCTATGCTGAGAGCAAGTGTTCTGTGTGCACGAGCTGCCGCAGGAAGGGGCTCTCTTCCCCCATTAATTGGGTTTCACAAGCAACAGTTTCTCAACAACCAAACCACAACTTGAAGTGAGTTGAAAGAGATGGATAGTGGCAATAGTCACATCAGGACTTTGTTTTTCTTTCTGGGTTTCATCTCTAGAAATTGTAAACGTTTGAGACCACAGAGTCTGCCCTTTGTGCAAAGCAAGAACCAGGGACTGGGTGAACACAATCTTCCTTTTTCCAAAGTGGGCCCACCAAGACTTTGACAGAGATTCATTTTTGGGGAGAAATGAGGGTGAAGAGGAGGATAGGATTTGGGTCAAATTCTAGTCAAAATGCTCAAGTATTCAAAAAGTAAGACATTTTAGGGACACACTAACATCTTCCCTTTGCTAATTTCAGGCTCCAAAGATAGGCATAAAACATTACAAAGAAATGCTTTTGCCCTACTTGTGTTTCTAGTTTTCCCGTTGCAGGATTTTGTAATTACATTAGACAGCAATATATATTTTGTTCCTCAAGCTTCATTACTTTGGATGGGTATTGTTGAACTGGGGCACTGGTGCCTATATTCAAGGCTCTTTCCTATCAACTTGTCTGTCCGCAATTTGTTGTGTTTAAAAATCCATTTTTTAAAAAATCACCATCTCCCCGCCCCCACCCCCCGCCCATGGAACGGTGGCTGTATTGTTTCGTCCATGTCTATGTGGGACACATTGCATCATTGGCAAACCAACTCTCTGTGGATGCGAGATCACTACTTCCAAAACCAGCTTGAAAACATCGTCTTATGTATTATGTCATCCTACATCATAATGCAATTATGTGTATCATAACATGCTCATTTAAAAAAAAAAAAAAAGAAAGAAACCAGCAGATTCATGTTTGTCCATTGAAGAATGTACTCAGAACTTTCTGTGTTGTGAAACGATGAGAACAGACCACCTTCAAGATACCCACCTGCCACTTAAAATGACCTAGTTATAATTAGTAGTAGTCTAGACGCTGCTCTTGGCGTGGGGGGGTCAGTTCAGACGTCACGTTCTTCTGAATAAATCTCTCACTCATATTTGAAAAAAAAAATAGATGGGAATAAAGAAAAATAGCATCTTTGGCCAATTCAAGCAGGTATCTTTTTTTTCCTTTTCCTTGACACTTTGCTCATTATACATGATGACTGGATCACAAGATCCATCTGTGGAAAAATACAAAAACGTCCTTTACTTTACAAAACAGTTATTCTAGGCTCAAAAGCCTCTGAACAGCAAATTGAATAGATGTGCTGCGTCTTACTCACTTAACAGATGTAATTTCACAAAAGACTCTTGGGTCTCTGATCCCAGAGAGTTAGAATGCCCACAGGAGGTCCTACACATTAAAGGACACCACCACTCCCCCCTCAGTGATGCTGGCAAGCAAAGGTGTTCATTTCTTAGATCTTCATTTGGTTTTCTGTTCAGAGTTTTAATTGCAAATGAATTTATTTCTCCAGCTTATCTAAAGATCTAATTTCCCAATAGTTTCCTCTGCATTTATATACTCTGTAGTGTTTAGGCAACCCCTGTTATAAGTTTATTAATATTATGTAAGTGTTGTTCTTGTATTTATGTATAGTGTATGTATTGTAAATATATTCAGAGCTTTTTTCCTTTTACTGTAAAATGGTGATTTTCTTTTTTTTTTCTTTTTTCTTTCTTTTTTCTTTCTTTTTTTTTTTTTTTTTTTTTTTTGCCCTATGATGATGTAAAGGGAGACCCTCCTAATGAGATTCTCTCAGAGGATGATTATTCCAGTCTATTCTCAGAGATTTAAATGAACAAGTGTTATCGTTTTTAATGGTGTCTCAGACATATTCTGTTGGTGCATTGCTTTTCTGTATTCAACTTTCCTATGAATTGAGCTGTGAACCGAAATAGAGTTTAAACCTTAACTGTATGCATTTGTATAATTATCTGAATGAAGGCATGAAGGTTAAATAAAGCATTTTGTATGGAACAAAACTCCCTAATTATTACTAAGGCTGACTCAGACACTTTGGAAATCATAGTTATTAACCATTCTAATTAAACCTTTGTTATGAAAAGTTTTACCACTTGTGTATAGTGATTTGAAGCACAGAATGAGATACAGCGTGTACCCAAAAATGAACAGGTTTGGGTTTTTTTTTTTTTTTCTCATAACAACGAGCACCTAAAGAAGGATTCCTAATGTAATAGTTTACTGAATATAAAACTAAAAAGTGGTCCAGAAATATGAAGTGATATGAAAAAGTTAACACCTTTCAGAGCCGAAAATGGAATCTCTATAATTGAATGAATTATTTTTTTCAGATTTTTTGTATCATCTACGTACAGAATGATCCATCTAGCACATGCCAAAGCTAATTTCTGTATATTTTTAAGAAAACTGGATTATGAGGCTTTGAAAATAAGACCATTAATGAGTAGAAAATCTTTGGAATAATAGCTAAAATAAGCACTTGAAGAATCTATGTAAGTATCTTCCTGCATGGTGTCTTTCCATTGAAGATCTACAAGAAAAATCCATTCCACAATGAGAATGCCAGTCAATACTACTAACAATTCTACAGAAAGGTGATAGATGATAATTAAAATTGTAATAATAAAATAAAACTTCATAGATGCTTGGCAGTGTTCTAAGCATTATATTTGTTCCTCTTTATTCATTATGAAAGTTCTGAGTTAGGTTCTGTTATTTCTTAATTTTTACAGAAAAAAAAAAAGTGAGGCACTGAGTTTAGGCAATTGCTCCAGTCAGTCTGGTTGCAGGACTGGTGTCCTACGGGGCTGGAGACAGGGTAGAAGGTGGGGAGCAGGGGCTGAGGTGGGAGAGAGAGAGAGTTAAGAGCATTCAGTATCGTCGAAGCAGTCAACAAATACCTTTGATTATATATGTACATACAAATATTAAAAAAATGAACAAAATACTACCCTTCATCTCAGACTCCACAAACCAGAGTGTAATTTAAGAACTCATAAAAATCAGAGACTGAAGTCATTTGGGGCTCACTTTATTACTGACAGAACTCCATTTCCAAATGAACGTGGAGTTCTACAAAGTCGCTTTGTGCCACTCAAAGACCCTGTGGAGAGAGCCACGGGGGAGTGCGTCCCACCCCATCCCCATCCAAACACGCTTCTTTGGCATCAGGATGGAGATTCTGTGCCCTGTTGCTCCGACCTTCCCAAAGCTGGCTGTTCTGAGCACTCTGATGGGGTCTCCCCCAGTCAGAACTTTCCTGATACTTCCATGGTGATCACAATCCCAACTCGGCAAAAGAAATCACTCACTAAAAGATTATAAGGCTTTTTTGAAAATCGAGGCAATAAACCATAAGTGCATTTTTGCTAAATTATTTGTGAAGATTCTAGCTGTGCCATGTTAGACATACTCCATTAAGGCAGAGCCCAACAAATTAGAGAGGTCTGTCTTGTTCTACACTGTGGTGAATGAAGCATGGTAGTAACTTGTAAGGCTGAACCTAATTCATTCAATTACTTCATTTTGGGTATGACTTTGTAACAAAACAGTAAGTTCGACGTTAAATTTATGTCTTCGACCTGATTTTCCAAAAGTCCGCTTTAGGCCAGCTAACAGTCAAACCAGCTCCCTAGTTACGTTTTTTGTTTGTTTTTTCAGTTCATCCCAGGAAACTTTATCATAAAGATAGACCAATGAGACAAATCTCATGGAAGAAATCACATGATACTGTTTGACTCTCAAGGTAACCTCTTTGTTAATATTTCTTCTCTTGAGTGATTCCGGGATACTTCCGCAATAGGTGGGATTAAATGGGTGCTAGATAATTCTGTATCTTCCTCAGTCCTCTCCCTTACTCTGGGTGTTTCATCAAAGCTAGGATTTCTAGTCCAAGTCTTAATGATTTCATTGTTTCTTACTGTCTGCAATATAACGACTACAAAACAACAGCATGAAGTGGTTAAAAGTACAGAAACGGCAATGTGCTTAGAATTGAATACCTTGGGGCTTTATCAAAGAAGAAAAAATATATCAGTGCTAGAATAAAATCATGCTTCCTAAAAAATAATTTTAGTCCCAGGTGGCCACTGATGGTTTTCATACCATATAGTGTATTGTCTTCCCACCAAAGTTGCACGGTTTCTTTCTACACAATGAATTCCTTGTACTTTGTCTGACTGCTGTCTGGATGTAATATATTTCTCTCCCAACAGTGTAATAAGTGTAATTTACATCACTTCCTGTTTAGTCTAAATTCACCAATGAACGCCTACACAGCTCATACACTTGAGTGAATATCTATTTCTGAAATAAATCGCATTTTCCCTGTAGAGGAACATTTTTTACACGATCTTTTTCTTTTACAGTTTCATTGTGTTGAATTCCTGCGTGTGTGTGTGTGTGTGAGACAGAGAGAGAGAGAAAACTGTTTTATGAGCCCATGATGACATCAGCAACATTAGACTCCAGCAGGTATGCTAAAAACAGGTTCACTCAGGAATGTCCCAAAATTGCTTAAACATATGGATAGCCATCATGATGCCCCCTTTTGTTATAGCTACAGTTCATGTGAATATATTGGAATCCATTACCCTGGAGAGGATTGCAAATCTGTGCCACGAGCTACTGTAATATCTGTGTACCTTGGAGCTTTCAGACCATACCAAAGACTCTGGTCAGTTCTAGCATCTGGAGAGTGGCCTTGCTGCTGCCCCAGACTCCTCTGAACTCTTAAGCTTGATCATAGCCCAGGTTGGGAGGTAGATGCGGTCCTGAGGATTAACGTGGTTGATCATCCTCATGGCCCTTTAAGTTGACATTAACGTGGCCGGTACATTCTGTGGCTGATCTAGGATCTCTGGAGCCTACTTCACCTCTCGTTGCTGATCTGGGGCCATTGATTTGTAATATGTTTGACATGAATTCACATAGTCACTCAGGCAATGATCGTTGGTTCCTTGGTAATATATACAACAATATTCTGTAGCTAAAGTGAACATTGAAGTTAGAGTCAATATATCTACAATAAGGGGAGTGGTTGGGAAATTTCATGGTTTATTTGTTCAGACACTCATGCATGACACGTCAATGTTATTATGTTTACTAGGAACAATTTTTACATGCATAAAATAAGGAAAAGCACATATATGAGTTGTTAGTCTGTGTAGGTATTATACTAATTAAGATATAAAATTTGTACCTAAGACATAATCTCTAACCACAAGTAAGTTACATCCTACTAGGGTAGATAAATACACTAGGGTAGAAAATATAAATGAGGGGCGCCTGGGTGGCTCAGTTGGTTAAGTGTCTGCCTTCGGCTTAGGTCATGATCTCAGGGTCCTGGGATCCAGCTCCCCATTAGGCTCCCTGCTTCTCCCTCTCCTGCTCCCCCTACTTGTGGTCTCTCTCTCTCTCTGCGTCGAATAAATAAATAAAATCTTTAAAAAGAAAGAAGGGGGGTGAAGGAAGGAAGGGAAGGGAAAGAAAGTAAAGAGAAAGGAAAAGAAAAAAAGGATAAAGGAAGGGAAGGGAAAGGAAAATGGATTAGCACCACTAACACTGGCTACGGTGTCCTGGAAGTCTAGTTGTAGACAGAAGCTTTTCCATAACACAGGCAATCAGCTGGGCCTCCATGTTCCCTGAGATCTATATAGCATGTGGATGCTCCAGTCCCTAATTTCATACCCAAGCCCTCCCCAAGATTTCTGTGAACTTTGAGGGTATACGCAGCACTGGGAGGAAAGGACTCAAGGTTGCTTGCGTTATCACAATCAACTCCAACTCTTGGTTTTGGGATCATTTTAAGGTCCGTCCTGTCAGCCTCTTCCTTGATTTACTACACAAATGTACACACATACAAACACAAGCATGTGTAAATTGTGTAGTTATGGTTTGCCATTGAAGCGTTGTGTCCCACTACTGACAACTGAATTCATTTAATGGGTCAAGATGAACATTTTCCAAAATTTGGTAAAGAATGAAATGGGACGGTGTAGGATAAGATGGAATGGAATGGAATGGGGGAGAAGAAAGAGCGGAGAAGATGAGGAGTAGCTTTTGTTTTTGTTATGTACACATGGGCATGAGAGTGAGGAGGCCCAATGTAAAAAGTAAAGTTTGAAAGTCTCTAGTTGACTGGTCTATCTCTCTCCTTTTGTCCTGCCCAACATCTCCCAGGACAAATCCCGGTGGGTTCATTTCTCACACTGAGCAGGGTATCCATTGTGATGATTAATTTTATTTGTCAGATTCGCTGGGCTATGGTGCTCAGATATTTGGTCAAACATTATTTGGGTTGTTTCCATGAAGGTAGTTTTTTTTGTTTTGTTTTGTTTTGTTTTAATAAATTAAACATTTAAACGGTGGGCTTTCAATAAAGCAGATTACCCTCCATGATGTAGATGGGGGGCTTAATAGGACAAAAACTAACTGCCCCTAAGAAAGAAGGACTTCTCCCAGTAGACACCTTTGGATTTGAACTTCAGCCCTTCCCTGAACCACTAAACCCCTAGCTTGGTAGCCTGCCCATCATATTTTAGAGTTACATGCCTCTGCAATTATGTCAGCCAATTCCTTAAAACAAATTTGTCTACAGATAGAGAGATAGAGGTTAGAGATATAGAGATACACACACACACCCACACCCTGCTGGTTTTGGTTCTCAAGAGAAGCCTGACTAATGCTTCCTTCTATTTGATTTCTCAGGCTAGTTCTCATCTCCCCGACCTTACCTTTTCTCCTATGGGACCAACCCAGATATTTTGCCAAATAAAGGTAATTCTTTCCTCATGAAAAATTCTGTGGCCAGTTACAGCTTGGAATGGAAATGGGAAGGTCATTTCATGAGGGATGGAACTCGTATCAGATGCTATGTTTGGCTGTAGTATTTCAACTGACTTAAATTAATTGATTTCCATAACTGGAAGAGCAAAGGTACTGTCATCTTTTGAGCCTTAGTTTATCTCTGAAACTCCTGTCATCCTTGCTCTTTTTGGCAGCTTCTACCTCAGGCTGGCTGTGAGATGGTTGCAAAAGTCCCAGGGCTCCTACCCACGTACAAGCATAACAGAGGAAAAGAGAGACTTGCTCCCAGAAGCAGCAACAGGAAGGAAAATCTGTAGCAAACCTCTCTTCCTATTTCATTGGTCCAAATTCTGAAATAAGCACAGCCCTGAGCCAGTCTTTGGCAAAGGAACCCTTAAATAAGACTTGTTCCCTTGTGCCACAGGTTGGAGTCAACTTCTCATGAGGCTCATGAGCTTCCTAGGGGAATAAAATGGGTTCAGTGTGACTTGTGGTTTTTAGTCAATTGTTTGTTTTGAAAATTTAAAAACCTTCAGAAAAGTTCAAAAATACAATGGTGAACATCCGTATACCCATCGACAAGTCAGCTAGCGCACTGTCTATACACATTTTTTAACTGTTTAAGTGCAAATTGTGGATGTCTTTTAGACTTCTTCCCTGAGTATTTCTACACCTATCCCTTAACCAGGATATCATCCCATCCGAGTTGTAAAAATATCTCAGTAAAGACCTCTACAGATTTTTAGTTTTGGGGATCCAGATCCCGTCAAGGGAAGGGTCACACGATCACTAGCCTTCCCCACCTTCTCCTTCCTTTTTCCCCTCTTCTTTTTGTTTTTCTTGATTATTGTTTTTGTTCATTTAGGTTTTTGCTTGCTTGTTTTGATGGTGGTCTTTCATGACTTTGACAGTTTCAAAGAATCTAGGCCAGTTGTTTTGACTGTGTCCTTCCATTTAGATTTGTATCCTTATGATTAGATTCAGATTAAAAATTTGTCAGAGGGAACACTAACCGGTAATGTAGACTGAGTGCATTGCATAGAAGGGATATGGAGCAGGTTTCTCTCATGGTTGACAGTGTGAAATTTGTTCACCATTACAAAACTTTACTACTACTACTTCCATGTAGATTTCATTATATCCTTGAGGGTTTTTTTTTTTTTTTTGCCCTTGAGGTTGACTTTACATCTTTAAAAGAGACTCTGCAGAAGTTACTTCATTTTTAAAGTTAATATATAATTATTAATGTAAAGATTCCAAAGCTTAGTTCTTCCTTAACCTTTTCCTTCAACATCCTAATAGTATTATTGTATTTATTAATCTAGCAAATGTAACACTTGTTGTAAGGTGATGAAAGCAATTCAATTCCTTGGAACATGAAAAACTGAATTTGTAAATTTAATATATATACTTTTTCTTTTATGAAGTTTAATGGATGAACAACAAGCCATTCCCAAGAACTAAATATTTTAATTAATCTATAAACTTTAGATATGATGATTCTTAAATTCTCTAAATGTTCTGACTTTGCATATAAATTTTTTATAAGATTCAACTTAAAATTTAAGAAATTTAAGCCATTGCTTAAATTTCATGTTTCCAATTAGATTCATAAGGTTAGCTTCTAGCAGGACATACTCTGTTATACTCTTAGTTGCTGTAAGTGTCAAATATGCACAAATTTCTTTTTTTTTTTTTAAGATTTTATTTATTTGAGAGAGAGATTGAGAGAGCGATCATGAGCAGGAAAGGAAGGATAGAGGAAGAAGCAGACCCCTCACTGAGCAGGGAGCCCGATGCAGGACTCTATCCCAGGACCTTGGGATCATGACCTGAGCCAAAGGCAGACGCTTAGCCGACTGAGCCACCCAGGCGCCCCTAGGCACAGATTTCTTACACAAAAATATTAACACCATGATTATGATTCTTAAATATTTCTATACTTAATCATAAACTGTCTTGGGGTTAAAGGGAAACAATTAGAACATTTCAAATAGTTTGGGGTTTACCTTCTCAGATAATGAAGTTGCTTGAGACTGGAGATCTCATTTGAGATACAGGTATAGTATTAACACGGATGGAAAACCTATTGGGTTATAAACATGGACCCCTATTCATAATGTGAACTATAACTTAGCAAGAGTACTTGGGTGGTTATGTACTTCACATCCCCAGGCTAAATTTTTTTATTAGCAAATTTTTCCATATTCTCAGGGAAGTCTGTACATACCCACATATACACACGTACACTCCCAATGCAATTCTACTTGATTGAATTTGCATTTATTTGGGTTTATACACTTGATTATACGCTATACTCCTGAAGACTTTGGAATAGGATGGATTTTTTTTCTTATAATCATTCCTATAAAGTAGGGTTATAACTCTCGCCAATATGAAAGTGACCATGCGAACACACAGATCTAAGACAGTGGTTCTTAATAAGGGCACAATTTTCATGGCCAAGGGATATTTATCAATGACTGGAGACACTCTGATTATCATGACTGGGACAAATAGCGCTACTGGCCTGTGGATAGAATCCAAGGATGCTACTTAACATGTAGCAATGCTCAGGACAGTCCCCCATAACAAAGGATTCTTCTGTCCAAAGTGCCAGAAGTGCTGAAGTTGACAAACTCTGGTCTAAGGTTATGTCAAAGTCATTAGGTTCCCAGACGCAACCAACTTTATTCACTCTAACCTGCAGAAATGGCAGTGGGAGCAATTAACAAAGAACTGAATAGATAGACAGTACTGGGGAGATGGTGAACCCCTGCATTCTGTGTTCCAGCAATAGTCAGACCTCTGTACTGGAACGGACCTACATTCCATGCCTGCATACATGTCACCCTAGCCTAGAACTTTGTTTTCTGTGTGTCTACTTAGTGAATTCTAATGTATTCATTACTTCCCCTATATAATCTCGGAATCTATTACCTATCCGGCTAGGAAGTGACAAGAATTTCCTCTTGTGCCTTAAACATACATCAAATATTGCACTTATAATGCTGTAAATACCTATTACATATCTTCTTTTTAGCTACATTGTAAGCTGTTTGAGAGCAGAAGTTGTGTTTTCCTTGTCTTAAATCCATAGAGTCTGGTACAACCTGCCACTCAATATATATTTGATGGGTACATAAATGATCCAATTTATAGATAGGACTTTAACAAGGAGAATAGAAATAATGAATTGGAAGAGTACCTTTGAACTAGATCACAGAGGACCATAAAGGCTAAATTCTGGAATTTGGTCTTTATTATTTAGGGAATAGAGAGTGAGTGATATTTTTACTTCTGAAGATGAATGTTCTGGTAAATTTTTTGGAAAATTAAGTCATATTTTAAATGCACTCTCTTACACACACATAAATATATTTGATTTTCTTAAAGAAAGAGCATAATAATATAACTAATAACTTCAAATTATTCACATCAAAATTAACATCAGTAGGAGACTTAGCAAAAGTATTCCATAATCTTTCACTGCAACTTCCTGATATGTATTGTTATGATAAAATATGAATTTTTTAAAAATAGAAAATGGATTTTTATCAAAATATTAAAGCACTTTATGGGTAGAAATACTGTAAAAAGTTCACAAATTATTAAAATTACCGGGGGCGGGGGGCACCTGGGTGGCTCAATGGGTTAAGCTTCTGCCTTTGGCTCAGGTCATGATCTCAGGGTCCTGGGATTGAGCCCCGCATCAGGCTCTCTGCTCAGCAGAGAGCTTGCTTTCCCCTCTCTCTCCACCTGCCTCTCTGCCTACTTGTGATCTCTCTCTGTGTCAAATAAATTTTTTAAAAAATAAAATAAAATTACAGGGTGCAAATTTACCTGAAAGTTTCTGCTCAGACTCTCTCCTAGTGCCCACACTTGTTAGCATTCGATATTGTTTTCACTATTTCAATCCACACAGTCTTGTGACAATAAAAAGTCTTTTAAAAAAAAAAGATTTTATTTATTTATTTGTCAGAGAGGGAGGGAGCACAAGCAGGCAGAGTGGCAGGCAGAGGCAGAGGAAAAGCAGACTCCCCGCTGAGCAAGGAGCCCGATGTGGGACTCTATCCCAGGACCCTGGGATCATGACCCAAGCCAGAGGCAGCAGTTTAACCAACTGAGCCACTCGGCGTCCCAAAAAAGTCTTTTTATTTCTGTTACTTTAATACTTCTGCATCTTTCCAAAGAAAATCTTCAATACAATTCACATGTGGAAAGCCCTAAATTGATGCTATACCTGATATATGAGTCTTTATTTAGAAACAGCTTTCAGGGCACCTGGCTGGCTCAGTTGGTGAGGTGTGTGACTCTTAATCTTGGGGTTGTGAGCTCGAGCCCCACATTGGGTGTGAGATGACTTAAAAATAAAATCGTTTTAAAAATGGCTTTCCTTTTATTATTTGCTTATGAGTGGTTTTAAAAACATATTATATAATAAAGAATTTTAAAACTCAGAATGACAGCTGGTATACAAAATTCGCTGCAATCAGAAAATAGTGTTCTTCAAGGAAAAAAAAAATGTGTTGACTATAGCTCTTGCTGAGTGGGTAGAATTGTAGATGAGAAGTTCAATTTTCTAGTCAGAAATGTTGATTTCCCTCAAGTAGTAGCATCACAGGGCTGGGGAGCTTGCCCCTGTGGTAGAAGGAGCCTCTGGAGCAAGAAGGCATGAGCCTACACAGTACTTCCTCATAGACAAGGCAAGTGAGAACAGGCCATTTCCTCACACCATTAATTGTTGTTTTCTTTCTTCTTCCAATATTTCATGTATTTTATTCTAGAATTGTCATTTCCTGTCTTCTGTGAAGGTTTCTGTAATATTGGACTCATTCAGCCCAGATGGGGCCTGAAAAATTTTGCATTTCCTTTTTAAAAATTCATCTTCCACATTGATGTGGCTGCCTTTATTCACATCAAACCAAAATAATAGTCCCTTTTTTACGATGTGTAACTGTGATATATTTATTTACCAATATGTCGGCTGTATCGCGTGAGGTATTTAATTAGCTTTTGTGCATGTGCAATGAAATGCTAATCATGGGCTAGTTATTTTTTACTATGACCCTGGAGAGCTGCTACTTCGATGGTTTCTTTGCCTTTATCTGGGGACTGTGCCTCGTGAAATGCTTGTCACCCTCGCAGGGGAGACAGGTGGCATTTTCTGTGGATCTCTAACTGGTAGAAAGGTATGCCTCTCTATTAAAACCTTAAGACATTAAAGATAACAAAGGAAACCTTTTGACTTCTTTTCATTGGCATTCTGTGTATA
The DNA here is from genome assembly GCF_030435805.1 of Mustela lutreola. NCBI lineage: Eukaryota > Metazoa > Chordata > Mammalia > Carnivora > Mustelidae > Mustela > Mustela lutreola. The sequence goes on from NC_081302.1 coordinate 33,753,201, forward strand.
TAAAGACTATCACTGGACAGAGAGCAGTAATAAAGTCCAGAAGCAGATAAAAGCACAAATAGTGAAACCAAGGTATTTGTAAAGCTCGATGAACCTGTTAACCCGAAGTTGGAGTTTGATCTTTACCTATGGTCAAGTCTCAAGGTTAACTGCTCCATAAAGCTTCATGAGGCACTGGTGTTTCTATCTCTTCGCTTCCTTATCACCTACAGGGCTCTGCTGTCGTATTTCTTCTAGTCTTACTTCTTTTGAATGTATTATCGATGAGAGATTCCTCTACCTTAGATTTAAGATAACGCCACCGGCCTGTTGGCATCAATTGACAAATTGGACATGTTTGATATCAGTGTAAAGAGCATTGTGAGTGGACTCGTCAGTTGCTGATAATGGTGTAGTCATAGCATTTTTGGTTTTATGATGAGAGAGGGGAAAAAAAATACAAAAACAAAACCCAACTGTCTACCAAACTTGGAAATGGATTTTCTCCATTTGTGCCGAAGGCAATAAGTAGAAGGTTGTAGCTGTGCATGCTTTAAGGATAGAGGTTAAAAAAGAAACTTGTGATGAAATACGTTGGTAGAGTCTTAGTCTTGGTTACAGAAGGTTGAAGAGGTTCAAGATGTCAAATCAGTGAAAGAGCAATTGCTTTAAGGCCAGGAAAAGCTGTTTTTAGATCTTGTTTAGTCAGTTTACCAGCAGAATGAGGCATACCAGTGGCTTGCCTCAGGAGACACGTCTTTACACCGAGGGTAGGGGCACCACCCTCCTCCCCTTCCAAGCTATACACAGGAGAACACAGGCAAAGCACCCAGGGCAGGGCCTGTCCTAAAGTTGGCCTTCAGGAAGGGGTTTGTTGTTATTCTTGGCTCCTCAACTCCTTAGAGGGAAGGGATTTCTACTTTACTCTGCAGGAGGGAAATTTCAGGAGGATTAGCTCCTGCCCTTCTCTACCCATCCATGTTTCCTCCCCGGAGGAGCAGGAGTCACTTGTGTGTTTTGTGAACTTGAGTGAGTGCGCACACTCCCTCCGTCTCAGAAGACCCTGCCCGTAGAGTCCCAGGTTCTCAATCCCATCTAAAGCAGGGACCCTTTTATCCTCATCCTAGTCTTACGTGGAGTGTGGGGCCATCTCCCTGCCATCTCCAGGAAGGGAAAAGTGGTATTTTTCCTTTGTAAGGGTGGGTTTTAAAAGCTAGAACAAAGAAGATCATGATTACTAAGTATGAACTTACACAGATTAGTAGCTGCTTTGCTGGGGCTCGGCTAGAAATACCCTTGCCAACCCACCTACCCAGTAAATGTGTTCCATATCTGGGCACGTAGTGTTTGAAATTACACATTAGACCTCACTTACTTGCCTAAGGCTTCTTATCACTTACTCAATATGCCAGGAAGGGCAAAAGTGGTAGCCTTATCAACAGTCACACCTTCTTATGAAGGAGTCTATGAATGTATTTAGAAGAGCAGGTTGGAGTCAAGAGGAAGAATGAAAATGGTACGGTACTGTCGTCGTGGGACTGTGCTCTGCCTGTGATGGCGGTTGTGGTAGCTCACGGTACTTGGGAGTCACAGAAGTGGCACGAGGTAAAGGGAAAAGTGTACAAAGGTTTGTGAAGGAGAGATAAGAGTCCTGGAAAATAATCTTTACCTAGTTTATGATTTTGCTCAGGGAAATTCGCCCCGAAGAAGGAAAGGATATATTACTCAACTCTACTTCCTGTTGAGTAGGAAGAACTGACAAAATACACATTCGTGCACCAGCGTCCACACAATCTAATGCCCGAGTGGATTACTCCACGAAATACCTGCAAGGAAAATGTTCAGAAAAGAAGTTTACTACAAATTGCTTTATTCAAGGTATATCTTTTATTTGAGGGTTCTGGGCAAATCAAACCTATTTTGATACTAGTTTTCACTACTCAGTCCATTACTCAGTTGCAGACTGTGACCAAATACCTTTTCTTTTCTTTTTTCTTTTTTAAAACTAATGGGAAAGAGACTAGAAACACAAAAGCATAGGTTTGGAGAATTGTAGAGTGCTCCCCCCCACCCCCGTGACCTTCTGTTCTTTCCTCTAAAAGAACTGAGTATCTCTCTCAGGGGTGTGGTTGAGAACAGGTCAAGGCAGCAAAAGGATTAATAAATTTTTTTTAAATTTGCTAATGTCTTGCCAAGAATTATTGACATTAGAACTATTGCATCACAAAACAGATTTTAGATTATATATTTTATCTATTTGTCTATCCCATACATATATTTATTCTTATATTTGAAGAGTAAATTCATATTCATGAATTTATAAATAAATTCACTCAGTGTCCTTCTTAACTTTCTCAACCATTCTGTGTCTGTCATACGGGAGACAAAATTTTTGTCTCCATCTTTAAAAAAGAATTTCTGTGTGATAATATTAACGATCTGAAATTCAACGGGATGAATTTTAATGCTGTAAACATTCCATGGAAAGTGGTGATTGTTTTTAGATATGTAAAACTCACATTTACTCAGCATACAAATTCCAGTCCTCCCAAATGTCTCTTCTCTGTATTAATCAGACTGCTAGGCTATATCTAAAGGCAAGTTCCCTCTATTTTCTCTCAAATTTCCTTGAGGACAATAGTCTTTTTCAGCTTTTATCCTCTATAAGGACCTTACCCAGAGCCTTGAGCACAGAACCCCCTTAGAAGCAATGGTTAACGTTTCTTGGGCATTTATCACATGCTGAGCTCTGCATAATTGTTTTTTTAATCTGGCCAACAATCTTGTTCCCCATATTATCCCATTTTATAAATAAGGCAACCGACATTCACAAAATTTAACAAATCTGTCCAAGGTCGCACGACTAGTAGACAGAGCTAGAATTCAAAGTCTTGTCTAGACCCCATGCGCTGATGAACTCTCTACTGCAGGTGTTGAGTGGTACAATGAATACACAACACACATGTACCCACATTTTTTTTTTCAAAAGAAACAAAGCATATTCACCATAGAGAGGAACACTCAAGATCCGACCAGGCAGATAGACCCAAGCTTGGTGACAAACCTGAGGCTTACTAGCTGTGGGAGTCTGAGGCAAATAAATGGGCTTGCTGGTCCTCGGGTTCTTTATTTGTAAGGTGAGGAAAATGTGTATGAACAGCTTCAGAGGATGTTAAGTAGTTTAATAAAATATGAGAACCGAAGTTTGGGGTTCTTCTCCTTTTCTCCTCATTTCAATCCCTTTGACCTTCTACATCCATGCCGAGGTCCTTAGTTCTCTGTGGCTCTAATAAAAGTAGAAGGCACCCTCGGGGTCTTGCCTTTTTGTTGTTGTCACTTACCTAATTGAGATAGCTGCTTTTTTATTTGCAACGCAATAAGCCATTTTTTTGTTTCAAGACAATGGAGTTTAAAAAAAAAAAAAAAAGTTGAAATACTTTGGTACACGCTTGCCAAAACTTGCCATCCCTCTCTTGCTTTAGATGAGTTTCTGATTTTTTCCAGTGACCTTTATTTAACATAGGAGTGAATAAGCCCTGGACTTTCCCAGATTAAAAATACACATAAACCTGGAAGCGGCCACCACAAAATATCGCTGTGTAAACATGATAAAATGCAGAAGTAGATCATTTACATTCAATGAGTAACAAGGTATTTGCAGGAATTCGCCGTCCTTGACCAGCTCAATTCTGTTCATACAGCTCACGCTTTCACTTTATTGATGCCTATAAATGAACGTGTCTTGTCTCAATGTACCCTCGGCGTTTGGCACACAAAGGGCTCTATTTTATAGCTGAGGGCCACAACTCCACCTCCGGGGAAACTCCACAGCTCCTTTCCTCTGGCGCAGGTTGGTGTTCACTGTGGAGGCTGACATCCTGAGACTTCCGATTAGAAGCAGTAATTTGTTGCTTGTGAGCCAGTTATCCGCAAACCAGCCCTCCCGTCCTTCTGTCCCTTGCGGCCATCTTTTGGGGATTCTCGCCACTCTGCAAGGCACCCATTGTTCTGGAGAAAGAAGTGGAACTAGCATCTCTGAGAGCATAGGTTTGTGAGAAAGGCGGAGGCAGAGTAGGTGGGAGATAGTTTCTGGTTTTGTTCCTGGATAATCAGGAGTTAAACACAAAATGCAGAGAACCCGAGGAGTCCAAGCTCATATTTTGAGGATAATGTGATCAACAAAGACACCAAAACACAATGAAGAGTTTGGCACCAAGCTCTACTCACGAGTCTAAATAGAATTTAGAAATACTCTATTAACTCTTACTTCCACACATGGAGCACTTAGTAGGTTCAAAGCATTCTGATACATGCCTGAAAAATATTGTGTCACTGAAAGCCTGATGTATCCCTATGAGGCAGACATTACTACACACTCCTTAGAGCTAAGGACCCTGAGGCTGAAGGAAGTTGAGGAGCTGAGGAGAGACACACAATGAGTAAGTGGCACTTCTGGAATTGTCTGCCCCCAACCAGGATCTTAACCACACCGAAACTATATATAGTCATCAGGTAATCCAGTCTTAGTCAGAACCCACATCCTTACCCCAGTGAAAAAAATCACCCAGTTTACACAACGCGCAGCCTTCATACAGCGGTTAATCAATGGCATTATCCAAGTTTCCCTAGTTTTATTTCCCCCTCATTTTCCTATAGTTATAACATTTGTCTGGTTTAATTTGGGGACTTTTCAATGAAATTAGTTCCTTTAAGAAGAAGAAATAAAAAATCCAGGAAGTATTTTTTTTTTAAGATTTTATTTATTTATTTGACAGACAGAACTCACAAGTAGGCAGAGAGGCAGGCAGAGACAAAGGGGGAGGCAGGCTCCCTGCCGAGCAGAGAGCCCGATGCGGGGCTCCATCCCAGGACCCTGGGATCATGACCTGAGCCGAGGGGAGAGGCTTTAACCCACTGAGCCACCCAGGCACCTCTCCAGGAAGTATTTCTTGAGGAGGAAGGATAATCACCAAGAAAGTGGAAGATGTGATTCCTGCCCTAGTGCATTGGTTCAACAAATGCTTACGGAGTCTCCTTTCTATGTGCCAGGTTTTGTTAAGACATAAGGAAGGAAACAGTGTATATGACTGGCCTCCCACACTCAAAAAGACTGTAATTCCATAGGGAAGACAGGTCAGAAGAGATAAACTGGAACACAGTGAGACAACAGCTCTGGTTGCCACAGGTACATGGCAGAGGCCCTTATTCCAAACTGAGCAATCAGAGAAAACTTTTGGCAGGAGGTGATACCTGCAACTGAGTTGTGAAAGGCGAATACACCAGTCAAGTAAAGAAAGGAAAGGTGAGAGTGGGGGAAAGCAAAGGATTTGGTGCAGAATAAGAGAGTTTTGTGGTTTGGGAGAATCAGCAAAAGCAGTTCAGTATGGTTAGAATGTAGATCAGTGGTCTCAAAATGGCTCAAAGTTAGAATCACCTGGGGAGCTTTGAAAATGCCCCAGTGCCCAGGTTCCACTCCATATTAAGCCCAACTTCTCTGGGAGTGGCATGCAAATATCAGTCATTTCCAAGGCTCTTTGAGTGATTTCTTCGTATAGTAAGTTTAGGCAACAGTGATAGAGCCAGCAGTTCTGAGAGTGCTCTAGAGCCAGACAATATCAACAACACTTAAAATGGAAAACCTGTGCCTTGTGTTGGAGGAGAAGTGACAAAGCCATTAACACACAGATTGCTCTGGGTGTTTATTACAAAGATACAAATGCAATGATATGAAGGGCCACCTGCGCCCCAATGTTCATAGCAGCAATGTCCAATAGCCAAACTATGGAGAGAGCCCAGATGTCCAGCGACAGATGAATGGAGAAAGAAGATGTTGTAGCTATATACAGCGGAATACTATGCAGCCATCAAAAGGTGAACTCTTTACTATTTACACCAATGTGGATGGAACTTAAGGGTATTATGCTAAGAGAAAAAAGTGAATCAGAGATAGACAATTATACTATGATCTCACTGATATGTGGAATTTAAGAAACAAGGCTGAGGTTCATAGGGGAAGAGAAAGAAAAAATGAAACAAGATGAAACCATAGAGAGAGACAAACATAAGAAACTCTTAATCATAGGAAACAAACTGAGGGTTGCTGGAGGGAATGGCAGTGGAGGATGGGGTAACTGGATGATGGACATTGGGGAGGGTATGTGTTCTAACGAACGCTGGGTATTATGTAAGAGTGATGAATCGCAGACTGGTATCCCTGAGACAAATAATACATTACACGTTAATTAATTGAACTTAAATTAAAAAAAAAAAAAAGATGTGAGAGAAATGAAAAAAACAACAACAACAAAATAAAACACAGATTGTTGGGAACACCACCCCAGGATTTCTGATTCAATAGGTCTGGGAAGCCTGGGTGTGTGTATTCCTAATGAGTTCCCAGATAGTTGATGCTCATGCAGCTGGTTCGAGAGCCATGCTTTGAGCACCACTGGTCAAGACCAACACTTCTCAAACTCTAATGTGCATATGGTCACCTAGGAATCTTATTGAAATGCAGATTCTGACTAAGCAGGTCTAGGGTGGGGCCTGAGGTTCTGTATTTCTAACCAGTTCTCTGGTAATACCAATGTTGCTAGTCCTCAAATGACACTAGAATATAAGAAGACAAATAAGGAGGAGTGCCACTGGAAAGGTAATTAGGGACTAGATTTTGAAGAGCCTTATGATGTTCAGATTGATTTCAAACCAGCTTAAAAAAATAAGTCACAGCATATTCAGGGTTGGTTGGTTTCTTCCATTATTTTATTTTGTTCTTCACAGTATCAACTTCAGCCTACTAAGATAGCAGCCAAGAGTAATCAAGAGTAAGGTAGCAGCCTATTAAGATGGCACCCAAGACTACTTTTTTTTTTCTTGTTTACTGCAACATGGGAAGAGAAAGAACTCTCCTAATCGTGGAATGAAACTTTTCATTTCAGTCTTAGATTGGATCCACTTAGTCACCATATCAACATCTCCATCAATAAATGTTACCAGCAAGATGCCCTGCATCAATTGTCTCAGCTCTGGGAATTTCAAATCAATCATTGGCAAAGGTGATAGGGCCATCATTTTGGAGTAGACTAACCAGGATTTACCTCTGAAGTAAGTGTCCATTCCTAAAATCACTTTGCTGTATAATAGAAGGTGTCAAAAAGAAAATCACAGTTGCAAAATGGAGTCACTCATGCTAGGCTACATCACCCTGGGACTCAATTCCTAACCTACGTGCAGTTTCAACCTCCCTCAGAAATGTACTCTTAACCAGTCAGTCAGAAATTTTCTGGTCAGTACTGGTAATTTGTCACAGGGGTCCTCTCTATCCCCACAAAAGAGGACTAGGTAACCTGCATGAAAAGACCCCCTGCTCTTCCTCCTTAGGGAGTTGCCTGAAAAAATCCTTTGTTTTCTTTTACTAATAACTCCCTTGCCCACCCTCCTTCCTATAAAAACTTTGCATTTTGTGCCATTTCTCAGAGAGCCTTTGAATTTGCGAGATGACACACTGCCTGATTCACATACCACTTAATAAAGCCAATTAGCTTTTCACATTTAATCAGCTGAATTTTTGTTCTTTAACAGAGGATAGGATTGGGAATGGATGTTGAGGGGTCAGTTACAATTAGCAATAATGACAATGGATGTCTTGCTAAAGTATATTTTTAAAATATTTTTATATTTATACTTTATAAATTTTTATAAATTTTATAATTTTATAAATATTTATATTTTATATTTATATTTTATAAATAAATAAATATAACATATAAACATATATTTATATGTTATATTTATGGTTTTTTCTGAGCACTTTTGGAAATTATTGAAATTAAGTAGAAAGATAGCAATATCAGATATGCCTTTGAACAAGAACCCCAGGTTTGAGGGTAAATAACTTGTAGTGGGGCAAGAAAGTTAATGAGGAAGAGTCAATGGTGTCTTCATCTTAAGCCATGGGATTGCAAATAGAACAATCTAGGAGACTAGGTGATAATTTGATGTGGGTTAGGGAAAGAGAGGACTTAAAAACTGCTCACATTTTTCTGGTTTTGATAAAGAGAATAAAAGGAAGGTTTTGACTTGGGATGGTGGAAGAGGGTAGGGGACAGAGCAAGGAGTAAGACGAGTGGAAAGTGATAGTATTAAGCATGTCAATTTTGAAGTTCCAAGGAAACTTCCAGGTAAAATCCAAAAACAGTTCGATGTACTTGTGTAGCTCTGGGAATCAATGGCAAGAACAAGCCTTAAGATGTAGAATCAAGGGGCGCCTTGGTGCTCAGTGGGTTAAAGCCTCTGCCTTCAGCTCAAGTCATGATCTCAGGGTCCTGGGATCGAGCTGCGCATCAGGCTCTCCGCTCAGTAGGGGCCTGCTTCCTGCTCTCTCTCTGCCTGCCTCTCTGACTACTTGTGATCTCTGTCAAATAAATAAATAAAATCTTTAAAAATTCTAAATCTAAAAAAAAAAAAAAGATGTAGAATAAAAAGTCTATATTTTATAGATGGTAGTTCAGAGTATGAAGAGAGGCCAAGATGGAGCCATGGGGAATTGTGGCATTTGAGGGGAGGACAGAAAAAGGGAGGCTTTATGAAAGAGACCGAGAAAGGCCAGATTGAGAATCAGACAGACCACTGAAGAATGTGGCATTGCAGACACTAATGGAAGAGTTTCATGACACAAAAGTTTATGGTAGAAAATGCTACCATAAGTACAGAAAAGTGTTCAGGGAATTTGGCCACCACAGCCTAATTAGCTAATGTACATTGCAGTGGATGGACTTAGAGTAAAAATGAGGAATGAATGATTTGAGGTGGTGGAGCTAACAGGCATAGACAGTCTTTCCATTACAGACAGCTGTGAAGGGCTGTAACTAAAGGGGACAGGAGATTTTTTGGGTGGAAAAGGAGAAATCAAGCTTATAATGATCATTCTATTTATTGCAATGGTTTTAAGGAGCCAGCTCATACCAACTCATGAGAAAGGATTGAGTTCATCTCTTCCCAACCGTGTGTTAAGAAACATCACACTGGTAGTCCGAAATTCAGCATGATAGGATACTGTCGCCCAGAAGTTGGCAAATGCTGCAGATTAATGCCTTTCCCCCACTGGAGTGCCAATTATTAAACACTTCCTAGCATGTTCCTGCCTTTTAGTAAAATTTTAGAAGCTACAATGGTTTTTTTCATGTTTTTGGCTGCCCAGCATCTGAACTCCCATTGCTGTTTGGGGAGTTCCTGATTTCAAAAGCCCTAGTGGGGACTAGAGCCCATCTCCCACATCCAAAGCGAAAAAGATCCATGCCTGTGGCAGCTAGGGTTATAACACATGACACTCCTTTCTGAACTTTAATTTTGAAATATAGTTCTGAAAATATAATTTTTTTCTATGCAATGAATAAAAAAGGACAGTGGAGGGTCTCTTTCAGTAGGGGAGGCAGCAACATGTGGAATCCATAAATTCGGAGGCATTCATATAAATGAAGATGCTAATTTTTGTAGCAATGTCCTCACTGTATGTTTGAGTTTGGCCATGACCCTGGCTTCCAAAACTTTTATTTTTTTCTGCTCTTCCAAGCCTATGTCTCTGGTTTTCCCTACCATTTCGGAGCCATCCTATATGCCCTCAACGTAGTTTTTTTTTTTCCCTTCGTGCATGCATATGGCACACTGGTACATTAAAGAGGTGAACATCCCTGTATTCATGGAGCTTACTTTCTGCCTAGACAACCTAGAGACATTCTCTGTTGCTTGTAACCTAAATTCTGATTGATAGGTATTCCATTCTAAGCTCCCAGTCACTGTATCATAGTTGAAGTTCTGGGAATAGACTCTGAGATAGATTTTGGCATGCCAGATCTTCATTAAGAAGTGCCCTTGGGGGGGCACCTGGGTGGCTCAGTGGGTTAAAGCCCCTGCCTTCAGCTCAGGTCATGGTCCTGGGGTCCTGGGATCGAGCCCTGCATCGGGCTCTCTGCTCAGTGGGAGCCTGCTTCCCCCTCTCTCTCTACCTGCCTCTCTGCCTTCTTGTGATATGTCAAATAAATAAAATCTTAAAAAAAAAAAAAAAGGAGTGCCCTTGGGGTCAAGACCAATGAGAGAGTGGGGAAGGAAGAATTATTGGGTGAGGGAAACATTGAACTGTGAAGTAGATCCAACAACAGCCACAGCCTGGGAAGCTATGGAGCTAGAATGACTCTTCTGATTTGTCCCAAGCTGGACAGATCCATACCATTGGATGTGGTAGGGTCCAAAGAAGAGATTTGACCTTGGACAAGATGGATCTCTGTACCTGAAGCAATCTTGGAAGGAAGGGGCTCACCAAGTGAAGGTTCCCTGCTGGCAGTGCTCCCAGCAGGTGGAACAACAGGTTCGTCCTTGAAGGGGCATCTGGGCAACTCATCACAGTGTTTTTATACATCACTGCTATTCAACGTGGCAGCAGACAAACAAGTACAGGAAAAAGAAGTAAGATAGAGAAGGATTTGAAAACTCAAATTGTCATTTGCAGTCAATAAGATTGTATACATAAAGAACCCAAAATATTTTTGAGGCAGTAAGACTTTACAAGATTTGATAAGTATCAACATATGAAAATTGATAGCCTTCTTTAGCTCAGTAATAACCAAGTAAAAATCACAATAAAAGGATCCAATTTGTGACAGCAATAAAAGCTACAGATACATATCAAAGTATAAATTTTAAAATTCTAAAATTATGTGAAGGATCATCATGAAAGACCCAGATAAATGCAAACTACTCCATATTCAAGAGAGGAAAGGCTCAATGTCTTAAAGCAAAGATGTCAAGGAGTCTACAAATTCAATGAAGTTACAGTCTCAACAGAATATTTTCATCAGACTTCACTAATTGATGCTGGAATCCACATGAAATAGAAAAAGTCTAAGAATAGTCTATTCCAGTTCTAGAAACAAAAAACAACTTAACATAAGCAATGAAGCTGGAAGCTGTACCCAGTAGTACTGCTCAAGAACTTACAAATTTAAAAGACTAGCAACAGACTGGGAGAAGATACTTTGTAAATAGAGAAAAAAGAGTATTATACAGAATATATTTTGAAGGCCATCTATAAATCAATGAGAAAAAGATAAATACACCAACACAAACATAGGTAAGAAATGTGAACAGGCAACTTATGGAAGAAAAAAAAAAAAACAGAAGGGAAGAATACATGACAAAATGCTCCACTTCGCTAGTAAGTGGAGTATAAACGAGTATCATTTAAAATGTAATTTCACACTGGATTGGGAAAAATGGAAATGTCTGACAATACCACGTAGTGACAAGAAAGCAGAAAAAAAGTCTTCCCATACAGGTAGTATAGGAGATAGGTCCTGCTACACTGGGGAGCAATTGCGCATTACGTAATCAATTGTGAGATACGCATTCCCTCTTACAGGTTTTCTACTTCTCACCCTAGAGCTACAGCTTTCCACTGAAGCTGTTCATTAGTATTATCTGCAAGGCTTTTAAGAAACAGCCTTGGAGATTTTATCTTGATAGGCCTGGGATAGGACCCTTGAGGACCTCTGCCCTAGAAAAACTGTCAACACTTGTGGGCAAGGACACAGGAACATGTTCTTAAGAGCAAAAATGTGTTAATAAACCAAATGGCTATCGACAAGGGAATGTCTAAATAAGTTGCAACATATACGGGTTTGTATATGTATTAATATGTATATATGTGTCCACACACATATGCCCATTCCCATCAGAGGAAAGAGCCGAAACATGTTGATTTGTTAATGGGAAAAACTGGAAAGAACCAGGAGAAATGGAAGCTAGGCGAGAGAAGGATTGATTGAGGGAATCAGGTCCCCAACGAGGGAGGACCCAAGAACTGCTTTGGAGGATGGAGCTGTACCCAGCTGTATCCAGCACAGGTGGGGGGCTTGGTCACCAGGAGTCTGAGCTAAGCTCAAGGAGAGGCTCTCTTTTACTGAACAGAAGGAAAGGAGTGGAGAATGGGGCTGTGCATTCGCCTGTCCATTACTCGTCCAGCAGCCATTCATGGAGCCCCTGTAGGTAAGGTTTGGGAAATGAGTTTGAAGGCATTTTGCCTGGGGTGGTCTATTTTCTCAGGGAAGGAAGGTAAATGATCTACCGAGGAGCAGGGAGGAGAAGGAAGGTGGTTGGCAATTGTATTTCTGGAACTCGAGAGTGTTTTAAATTAATTTTTATTGTTTTTCAATTTACTTCTTGGTTAAATCCAATAAAAGTGCTTTCATTTTTAAGTTTAAAATTAACCTTCTGTTTTTAATTTTTTTCACGTCCAGAGCCAAGTTTTGTCTCACTTGAGCCATTGGCATTTCGTAAACTGTCCACAGGACAATCGCTTACAAAAGAATCCGTTTCTCCATGTGACTCATAACATCAGACACATATGCATTTCTGAGTAACACTACCCAACTTGACTTCATAGTTCCTGATACAAGGACTTCACAATTACTCTGAGACAAAAATAGATTTATTTGGGCAACACTATTGATGTTTTCAGCTTTATTGGCATTGGAAAATCAAACCAAAGCAATTGAACATGAGTCGGAGGCAGTCATGTTGAGAAGCTACACTTCCTGACTCAAAACCGAGGCCACACATCTTTCCCCAAGGGCACATACAAAGGTTTGAGCTCTCTGAATAGGAAAGCCAACAGCATATGGAGAGAATGTATTAAACAAAAGAACCAATAACGTGACTGCAGTGTTTGAAGTCTCCAAAAAGAGCAGTTGCACTAATTTTGGCATCGGCTACTTTGCAAGAAAACAAACTCTAAGAGAAGGGAGATCTAAAAATGTTCTTTCACTGGAGACCTATTATCAATTGCACACACAGTTACTGAAGTTGCTCTGAGTTCTACACCTGCAGCATTGTGTGAGATAATTATTTTATTCTTTGCTCATTAGAACAAACAGACCTCCCACAGAGTAATGTGCATTCTTATTTTTTTTAATGGATTTATGGACTCAAAGTATTGAATACCAGATTTTCTGTGGGTTACTGAAAAGGCACAGAGGGATTCTAGAACAGACTGGTTGTCAGAGTCCAGGCGCTTTGTATCCAAGGAAATGGACTTAATTTAATCCAGGTGACTGGCTATTCAACACAATCTTTTCTTAATTAGTGATACCTTGACCTCTTCTTGTGGAGTCTCTTTCATGAGCTACATTTCTTGCAACCAACGGGTCTTATTTTCCCACATGACTTCCCACAGTTTAACTGTCATAGAAAAATCTATTTTTTGAAATAACAAGATCCTCTATTTGAAGAATATCCAAGTGGCCAAAAAGAGGCAACTTTTCTCTGCAGTAGTTTTGTGAAGATAATTTTTCCCCAAAATGGATAGTGAAAGGCAATTCTTGGATCTTCAAGAATCTCAGCAGTCACACTGGTAGGAACAAATATTTAAATGTTTTTCATTTCAAGTGTGGGGGTGGAATTCTAAGACAGCCCCCAAGATGCCTGACTTCTAGAATGTCCACATTATCTCAGTTATTCAGTCAAACAATATCTAGGTATAGCTGTGAAGAAATTTTTCACATATAATTAAAGTCCCTAGGAGTTGACTTTAAATTAAGATTATGTGGAGCTTGACCTTTCCAAGTGAGCCCTCACAAGAAGTCAGAAAGATTCTCCTGTTGGTCTTGGAGAAGCAAGCCGCCATGATGTGGAAGGAGTCATGAAGTAGGGGACTGTGCGGGTTCTAGTAGCTGAATACTGCAGTTCCAGAGCCACCAGGAACTGAATTCTGCCAATAACCAGTGAGTTTGGGGAAGGACCCTGAGCCTCAGATCAGACCCCTGGCTGGCCGACACCTTGATTTCGGCCTGGGGAGACCCGGAGTGAAAACCTAGCTAAGCCATTCCCAGACTCTTGAACTGCCAGCACTGTGAAGTTAAAATTTTTGTTTTGTTTTAAGCCACTAAGTTTGTAGAAATTTGTCATATAGTAGTAGAAAACCAATACGCTAATGAAGTATCAATCTAGCTTCTTGACTTAAAGAGACAATACTAAATTTTTACTTGTCTTCTGGTTTCCGGAGCAGGTAGAATCCAGCCTCAGGATGAAATATGTTTTTTAGAGAGTGTAACTTCCAATTGTCATCTGCATAGCCCTCTCAAATGCCTGACTGAGAGAAATGACAGAGAAGATAGTCTAAGACAGAATTCTCATGATGGGGGAACCTCACCTTCTAGTTACCCTCCCATGACTGTTCCCAGTTCAGTTCCCACTCCCAGGCTGGAAGGACACCTCTTTCTCTCTCTGCTTAAATAAGTAAGTGATTGAAAGCAACATCATAATGATGCTAATCTTGAATCCATTCTGATTTATTTTTTTAGAACAATTTGCTTTCAGTGTTATGACAGACCTCGCAACTAGTTTCTTCATCAGGACTGAGAGCTGCTTCTTTTTTCCCCCCAAAGATTTTATTGATTTATTTGAGAAGGAGAGAGAGATATATTGATTTATTTGAGAAGGTGGGGGAGAGGGAGAAGCAGGCTCCCCACTGAGCAGGGAGCCTGATGTGGGCTTAACCAACTGAGCCACCCTGGTGCCCCTGAAAGCTTCTTTTTTTAACATTCAGTGAAGAATGATTGAGAATTTCTGGGTAAAGGATTATAGTAAGTACTATAAAAGTGGCTTCTTATGTTCGCTACCCTAAAATATTCTATGCATAGAATCAGGAAGATCTGCGATCTCCAAATTCTTTTTCCACTTCTCAACCCTGTCCTCAACTTTCTAGTCATTTCTTGTCTTATCAAAACCCAAGGTGGGGCAACTGCAGACCATAAGCTCCTTTAGACTTCTCTTATTTGTCACTGGAATATACACAATATTTGAAAAATACTGCTTGGCATGAATGAGTGACTGAGTGGCTAGTGGCTTTCCCCAGGAGGGTCTGTTCAGAGATTTTTGTTTGATTGTTTTAAAGCGTTTATTAATATTTAAATAAATAACAGCATGAACGTACACTATATACTCTTTCATCTACATGATTCATATACAAGAACAGAAAAGAAAAAATACATAGTCATTGAAATGCAGTAGAAGAGTGGTTTCTGAAACCCAAAGAAGGCATGAACATGGTGTTTTGAAATTAAAGGTGTTCTTTAATATCAGGGAGTGAAGTTGTAATGCCATTAAAAGCTTGGATTGTATACAGGAACTAGGTGATTGAACAGAGTTAAACTAATGCTTAGCCTTTTGGCATGTTTCATTAGTTATTTAGTAATATTTTCTAAAAAGAAAGTCATTCCAGGGGAACAACATGAAACAGAATAATATTTCCATTCAACACATCCAAAGCAACAGTTCTCTCATTCTACTCATTTTTGGGTTTCATTTCTGTTTTTGTGAAACCAAAGTAAAAGAAGAACAAAGGTGTTTGGAGCAAGAATCAAACTTATTTTATGGCAGAATTTTGAGAAAATACTCTTCTCAATGACAATTATTCTGGATCCTTGGTGAAGTTTTTTTTTTTTTTTTTTTTAAAACCACTTTATTGAGGTTGATTGACATACACAAGGCTGTACATATTTAATGTTATGCAGCTTGATGAGTTTGGAGATAAGTATATACTCATGAGACCACCACCATAATCAATACCATAAACATATCCATCACCTTCGAAGTTTCCTCCCTATGTATGCATGTAAGTATGCAACAGAACACAGAACACTTAACAAAGGATCTGTCTTCTGAAAAAATTTTAAGTACACAATATTGTTAAGTATGGGCACTGTGCTCTCTAGGACTTTCTCATCTTGCACTACTGAAATTCTGAACCTTTTGATCTAAACCTCCTTGCTTCTTTCCCCTCGCCCACCAGCCTACCACATTATCCTGCTGCTAGTAATAACAATCCTATTCTCTGCTTCTATGAGTTTATTTAAGATTCCTCATGTAAGTGGGACCATGTAGTATTTGTTCTTCGGTGTCATTACCATAATGTCCCCCAGGCTTATCCGTGCTGTCACAATTGGCAGAATTTCCTTCTTTTGAAAGGCTGAATAATATTCCATTGTGGAATGGATAAAGATTTTCTTTATCCATTCTTTATCCATTCTCCCATAAGGGGACATTTTTGTTACCTCCCTATCTTGATTATTGTGAATTGTGCTGTGATGAACATGGGAATGCAGATATCTCTTTGAGATCCTGATTTCAATTCCTTTGGATGGGTTTCCAGAATTGGGATTGCTGACCATACGGTAATTCTATTTTTAATTTTTTGAAGAACATCCATATTATTTTCTATAGTGTTTGCATTGATTTACATTGCCACCAATAGCGTACACACATTCCCTTTTCTCCACATCCTCACCAACACCTAACGGATGTGAGGTAATATCTCGTTGTGGTTTTGATTGGCATTTTTCTGGTGATTAGTGATGTTGAACACCTTCTCATGTATCTATTGATCATTTTTATGTCTCCTTTAGAGAAATATCTATTCAGGTCCTTTGCCCATTTTTAAAAAAAATATTTTATTTATTTATTTGACAGAGAGATCACAAGTGGGCAGAGAGCCAGGCAGAGAGAGAGGGAAGCAGGCTCCCCGCTGAGCAAGGAGCCTGGTGCAGGGCTCGATCCCAGGACCCTGAGATAATGACCCAAGCTTAAGGCAGAGGCTTAACCCACTGAGCCACCCAGGTGTCCCCCTTTGCCCAGTTTTAAATTGGGCTTTTCATTTATCTTTCTACCGAAGAGTAGGAGTTCCTTATATATTTTGGATATTAATTCCTTATCAGATATAGGATTTGTAAACATTTTCTCTTATCCTATAGGTTATCTTTGCACTTTGTGGATCATTTCCTTTGTGCAGAAGCATTTTAGTTTAATGTAATCCTCTTCACCTATTTTTACTTTTGTTGCTTATGCCTCTGGTGTTATATTCAAATCTGGTCAAGGCCAATGTCAAGATTTGCCCCTCTGTTTTCTTCTAAAAGTTTTATAGTTAAGCCTTATATTTGAGTCTTTCACCCATTTTGAATTAATTTCTGTATATACTATAAGATAAGGATCCAATTTCATTCTTTTGTAGGTGAATATCTAGTTTTCTCAATAGCTTTTATTGAAGAGACTATTCTTTCTGTATTGAATATTCTCAACACCTTTGTCAAAGATCAGTTGACCATACATGAGTGAGTTCAGTCCTGAGCTCTCTGTTCTGTTCCATTAAGCATATGTCTGTCTTTACGTCAGCACCATATTATTGATAACTACAGTTTGGTAATATAGTTGGAAATCGGGAAGTGTACTGCCATCAGCCTTGTTTTCCTTGCTCAAAATTGCTTTGGCTACTCGGGGTCTTTTGTGGTTCCATATGAATATTGGATTGTCTTTTTCTATTTCTGTAAAACATGCCACTGAGATTTTGATGAAGATTGCATTAAATCTCCAGATCACCTTGGGTAATATGGATGTTTTAACTGTATTAATTCTTTTCATCCATGAACACAAGATCATCTTTACATTTATTTGTGTCTTTTAAAATTTCTTTCACCAATGCTTTATAGTTTCCTTTTTTATTTTTTTAGGACCTTATTTATTTTAGAAAAAGAGAGTGGGTGAGCCCATGACCAGGGGGAGGGGCAGAGGGAAAGGGAGAGAATCCTTAAGCAGCCTCTTTACTGAGCATGAAGACTACCCTGCAGGGCTCAATTTCAGTATCCTGAGATTATGACCTGAGCTAAAATTAGGAGTCAGACACTTTACCAACTGAACCATCCAGCCACCTTCATTGCTTTATAGTTTTCATCTATAAAGTTCACCTATACAGTGTTCACCTTGTGAAAGACAACAGGGTCTTTCACCTCCCTGGTTAAGTGTATCCCTAAGAACTGTTCAGGGAAGAAAGCTGGTCATAATCTTTCCATGGTTTTCTTATGGAACCTGAGTTGTAAATGGAAGGAGGAAGGATAACAGAGGAATCTTAGAGCTCAGAGCTAACCAGGGGATGTTTCAGTGTGATATTGTCTTGACAGGCCCTACACACAATGGGGCATTGGATGCCTGGGAAATGCTAGCACTTGAGATCTGCTAAAAGGCTGGAAAGAACACAGTCCACAGGTTGGGTTAAAAAACAAGAAACCTTGCTGTAAGAAAACAGATTCAGTGGCTTTGAAAATTGGCTAGAGGGAACATGGTCCAAAACCCATCCACTAGTTCTTTCTCCACTGAACAGTGGAGTTGCTGCTACCCATCAGGTTGTGGTGGTTGGAGCTGGGAGAAATCTGAAGAAAGTGATTTTTTAGGCAAGGATCAGGGTTCCACAAGACTCAGTTCACTGTACAAATGCTACGTGAGCAAAGCTCTGGGTCTGAGTGGGTTTTTCAGGAGATATGGAGGGACAATCCCTCCAGGGTTTTTAAGGAAAAAAAAAAAAAAAAGAGAGAGAGAGAGAAAGGAGATGTGGCCCCTCACAGTAAGGGCTGAGCTGAGACAGAGAACACCTAACTTTGCAGGGACTGGATGTCTGGGGCCACAGTGCATTGCAGGGATATATCATTGAAGGAGTGCAGAGTCATGGTGAAGCAAAGAGAAGAGCTGGAGGGGTGGGGCAGATATGAGCGGGTAGGAGCATGACTGGATGAGAGGAGCAAGACCAAAAGGAGGGAATGGGGTGTGGCTATGGTGGGAAGAGAGTGACCATGGACAACACACGTACTAGCAGGAAAGGGGCTTTAGAGGGAAAGGAATGGTAAGTGAAGGAAGGGACATGGTTAGGAAAGAGAACATTTGCCAAAACCCAGTAGGTAGGGACACGGCCCTATGGAAGGGGTGTAGTGTGTTAGAGAGGGCATGTTTCTGATGGAACACAGGCAGTGAGGCCCAAGGGGCATAGATGTGCCCACAGCTGAGTTCTGGAGACCCAGCCAGGCCATAGTAAGAGGGCAATAGGAGGTATGGAACATCCTAAGGGAATGAGAGCAACTTTGTCTGGGAGGTTGTGGTAGGACTAAGGCAGAATGTGGAGAATTGGTCTGGACAAGAGAAGCATAATATATAGGAAGAAGGGTGTGTCTCAGCTAGAAAAAGTGTAGCTCTGTGGAACCAAGGGGCATGGCCTCAGAAGGTTAGGCATGGCTATGAAGAAGCACAAGAGTATATGGGTGGTCAGTGCCCAAGCCTAGAAAGGAGTGGGTGGGGGCCTAGAATGAGTGCAGGGGTATAGCTGTACAGGAGGGGATATGGCTCCTACAGGAGGGAGCACACAAAGCACAGAAAGCCGTTTATCCATATCTACAATTTCTTCTCTTCCCAAAACCTGTTTCTTCCTTAATTCTTCTTACCCACAAGTCTTTGTTCTCTCCCATAATTCTCTCCCCAAACAAAATTCTCTCTGTTCTCCCCTAATTCCATGTCTTTCCTACAGTTCTCCGTACCCATGCCGGAGGGCTAGGTATAGCCTTGGAAAAGCACTGTGTGTGGTCCCAGCAGGAGGAGTTGTGGGGCTGGAAAGTAAGTGATCAGGAAGGAGCCAAGGCCGTGTGGCTTGGGAGGGAGGCACATGACTCACATAGACTGCGAGGGGAGTGTGTGTGCAGTGGGTGTGTATTCTATGGGAAAGGTGGGGAGAAGAGTAGCAGGTTAACTATTTAATCTCTCCCACAATACTTTTTTTCTGTAATTCCCTCTTCCACAATCCTCAGTGCTCTCCCACAATTCTCTGTACTCTCCCACAATCCTCAGTGCTCTCCCACAATTCTCTGTACTCTCCCACAATCCTCAGTGCTCTCCCACAATTCTCTGTACTCTCCCACAATTCTCTGTACTCTCCCACAATCCTCAGTGCTCTCCCACAATTCTCTGTACTCTCCCACAATCCTCTGTACTTTCCCACAATCTTAGCTGTTCTCCCACATTTCTCTTTTCTCTCCCAGAACTCTTTTTTCTCTGAAAATGTTCTGTTCTCTCCCCAAATTCTCTATGTCTCCCAACGTCCTCTGTTCTCTCTTACAGTTCTCAGCGACATCTCAGTAGCAGTTGTGACTTCAACTGCTAGTGATCCTGAATGGAAGGTGTGGCTATCAAAACACCTGGTGAAGCGGCCCTAGTGGGAGAGGTAGGTTTGCAGCATTTGGGGTCATGATGGTCATGAAGGCTCAAAGATGACATGGCAATGCAGGAAAAGCAGGTGAAAATACCCAAAGCCCCAAACTTCTAATTTAGGAATCATTCCCTCATTTCTCTTTTCCTTAAAGTAGATATTTTTTGTATTTGATCTTCAAAGGCTACATAGTTGAAGCAATAGGATCCCTTCCATATTTAATAGACTTGGGCCCAGAATTTACAGAGAAACGGAAGTAGTTCTTCAGATCAGCTCCATGGGGTCTGCTTCTGCATGTGTGGGGAACACTGCCATTGAAGACAATTATTCTTTCTTGCAATAAATATTTACTGAATGACTGTCTGTGCCAGACATGAGACTCCGTGCTGGGAACAACTGCTGAATAACACACATCTCTAACTCAAGAAAATATGATTCAGTGCGTGATAGCAGTCTTTCAAAAGGCACATCCAGGGTGCCATCAGTGGTCAGATACAGTCTGGTCATCTTGGAGATGTTTAGGCTGTCTTGAAGAAACAGTATTAACTAAGAAGACTTGAAGGGGGTTAGCAGTGAGCGAGGACATAGGGAATGGGGGAATGCAGAACATGAAGGAACAAAGATGATGTCTGCTTGGGGACTGGCAAGTAGGTCTGTGTAGCTGGAGAATGGGGGAAGCCTAGTGGCCAGTGGTTGGAAATGAGACTCTAGACATGGATAGAGGACTGTGATCTTTGAGATAATGAGGAGCCACTAAAGTTTTTTCATTCAGTACCTGACACAATCATATTTGACTTTTAGAAAGGTCATTCCTACAGAAGTGCAGAAGCTAGGAAGGAGGGGTAGGGTAAGACTTGATTGAAAGAAACCAGTTATAGTTGAGCCCAACAGCATATCTAGGCAATGATGAGGTCTGAAACTAAGGCAATGCTGTATGTCATGAAGAAAAGAGATATTTAACAGATTTAGAGTATCCTTGACTATCCTCTGTATAACATTTTAGAAAAACTTTGTCTGCTTTGAATTGAAATGGGCATGGATCTTAGAATTGTACAGTCCTTGGTTTAAATTTCAGCTCTCCACAGATTAGCCAAGTAGGGAAATATCTCAAGTCTTCAATTTCTTATCCATAAAATTGGAATAGTGATATCCAGCTCACAAAGCTATAAACATTAGTAACAGCAATATAAAGTGTTTAGCATGTAACTGGAACTTTGTGGTTGACCTGTCTTAGTTACTCACAAATTTTAATTGTTTTTTGGTTTGGATTTCAGGCACTGCAGAGTTAAATGTACAGGCATACCTCAGAGATATTGCAGATTTGGTTCCAGACCACTGCAATAAAGTAAATGTTGCAATAAAGTGAGTCAAATGAATTTTTTGGTTTCCCAGTGGCTATAAAAGTTATGTTTATACTATTCTGTAGCCTACAATGTGTGCAATAGCATTATATCTAAAAAAAAAAAAACAAAACTAGTGGATATACCTTAATTTAAAAATACTTTATATGCTAGCCATCACCTGAGGTTTTGGCATGTCATAATCTTCTTGCCTCCAAGTCGATGGCTGCAGACTGATCAGGGCAGTTGGTGAGGCTGGAGTGGCTGTGGCGATTTCATAAAATGAGACAACATTGAAGTTTTGACACACAGATTGACTCTGCCTTTCACGAGCTATTTCTCTGGAGCGTGGGATGCTGTTTGATAGCATCTTAACCACAGTAGAATTTTTTTTTCAAAATTGGAGTCAATTCTCTCAAACCCTGCTTCTGTTTAATATTTGAAATTCTTTGTGGTTATTACAGCAGTTTTCACAGCATCTTCACCAGGAGTAAATTCCATCTCAAGAAACCACTTTCTTTGCTCATCCATAAGAAGTAACTCTTCATCTGTTAAAGTTTTATCATGAGATTGCAGCAATTCAAATATAATAATAATGAAAAAGGTTGAAATACGGTGAGAATTACCAAAATGTGACACAGAGACATGAAGTGAGCAAATGCTCTTGGAAAAATGGTGCAGATAGTCTTGCTTCACACAGGGTTGCCACAAACTTTCAATATAAAAACACCTTATCTGTACAGCACAATAAAGCAAATTACGCCTATAATGTTAATCACTAACAATCCTATTAGACTCCAAGACCACGATATATGCTTTCTCTTATCTTTAATATTTCTATTAACTTTATTGAGTATCCAGTCCTTTACTGTAAACAATCTCATGTTCTTTTTGGGGGGAAAAAAGTAAGTAAGAAGTAGGAGTGTGGATGGATAGGCAGATGGATAGCAAATCTATGGATGTCATTCAGAATAACACTGATTATAAACCAATCCCAAATGTAGTGGTTTAAAACAAAAGAGCTTTTTTAGCTCATAATTCATTAGATCAGCAATTTGTGCTGAAATGGCCTCAACTAGTTCATTTGGGGTTAGACCTAAATGGCCTCACCTGTTCATTTGCGGTTAGCTGGAGCCAATCAGGCTTCGTGGTCAGTTGGAAGCCAATGTCCTCACTCATATTTCTGGTTAGCTGTTAGCTATTGGCAGGGACAAAGAAAGTAACTGAGCTACCTGAGGCTCTTTTACACGGTGGTTGTGGTAGGGTTCCTAAGAGTAGCATAAGAAAGATATTCCTACTGGAAGTACTTTTTAGGTCCTTTCATCATGTTTGCTACTGGGACACCAGCCAACACACGGAACATGGTTAATTCTAAACTCCAGAGGTAAAGCAAAGAAAACTTTGCCTTTGATGGGATGAGATGCAAAGTCATACTGCAAATAGATGGGAAGAACTGGTGGCCATGTTTTGTAATCTACCATCATGTGGGCTTAGCTTACACTCTTTCCCATGGTGGCTGTTGACGAGTTTCTTGGGCTGTTTTCTTAGGTGTTAACCAATAACCTTTCACCCTTCCATCTGCTTTCTGAGGATCTCCAACTTTTGTAAAGTCCTGAGAGTCCTTCCTGGGGTCCCCAAAGAGTGTCTCATGGTTTTCATTTGCTTCATCTCTGGGGCACCTACACTTCCTCTCATCGGGTGTCCCAGATCTGCCAGACACTGCTCTCCTCAAGTGCATTTAATTTTGCTACCACCAGCTCCTCTACCACGGATGCAGCAGTCTTTCAGGCATGAAGCTACCCATGTCTGTGGTGCTGCTCTTCTGAGGAATGCTCTTCTTCCCTCCATGGAATTCTAATACTCCTTGATCCTCAGTGTCTCAGAGTGTTTTGAAAACACCCTTGTAGATTTTCCATGTAACTTTCCTCCCACGCCAAGCAACTACAGGTCCATTGGCTGTAGATGAAGAGTTAGAAGGAGCCTTGAATCTGAAGCTGAATCCAAGTTTATGATCGATTCATCTTCAGGTAGCCCCGTTTGATGACTAAGTTTTGGCCACCATATTGGTCCATGTCACAGTAGCAAACAGGATGAAAAGTCCTCCAAAGTGCTTTTGGTAGATTTTATTTGTTTCTTTGTGGCCTATAGATTCCTTGAGAGAATGACATCAATTCATTACATGTGGCTGGACATGTCTGAAACTCTTTCCTCAACCTGTAGATGAGGAAGACGAGGCCTAGAAAGAAATTCAGAGAATTGCTCTGGGTCTCCTAGCAAGTACACAACACAGCTGGGATTTGATCCCAGGCACTGTGACTCCAAAGTTCGTTCACTTAATGGCCTCACTGTATTCTGTCCCTTAAATGTAAGTCATTCCATGAGGTACAGAGTTCAGAATTTTTGCTTTAAAATTTAAGTATAATTATATTGCAGGAGAGTTATGATTCCTTTCTATTAAAACAGGACAACTGAAGCCAACCTGAGTAAAGACAGAAAAGTTTAAAAGGATAAATTCAGATGTAACTGTCATAATAAAATGGAACCTGTTTGATATGTGGCTCTGTATTCTGTAATATAGTAAGTGGAGTATAGCACTTATAAGTTTGCTACTCTGGGTAGCCAGCCATGGACGAGATGGCCTTGCTAGAAAAGAGAAGGAAGAAAAAGGAACTATTTAGGACATGTCTCCAAATTTTAGGGCCTTGTGTGGTATGTTTAAAAAGAGCATTGGGCATGAATTCAGATTCTTGTGGGTCCAAAAACAGATTTGGCCATGACTAGCATTTAAACCCAATTTTCCTCTACTGAAAAAAGAGGTTACATCACCTTCTGTATATGGTTCTAAATATTAAATAAGTTAATGCCTACAAAGCATTTTAGCTCAGTATCTGGTCCAGAACATGTTCTACTCAAAAACCACAACTATTATTATAAAACTTAAACCTTTTGAAACAAGGTGGAAAAAATAAGTAATTATTATAATACCAGATATAACTAAAACGTTTCCAGCCAAGAAATGCAGCCTTTTTCCTGCTTTAGTGCCCTTATAGTCAATGTGTTCTTAGCCTGTTTCCTATATATTCTTTTCCATATTTTTCCCCCAGTCTTTGCTCTATTCATCCATAAGTTAGTTCTTATTCACTCTAAGATCAGTAGAATTTTTCTTTTACTTTCCCTTTTCTTATTTCTCCTTTTCTTCAAATACTACCCCATGAAGTCCTTCTTTTGATGGTAACAATTTCACTGGTTCCTGAAGAATTTCAGTGGGTAGAGGATGCAACAAATCTGAGCATCTGTGATATTTGCAGAGACTATGAGCAGTTTAGTGTGTCTGGAACACAGGATATTACTGGAGGAATTTTTTGTAAAGGTAATTAGAAGCAAAGCGATAAAGGACTATGAATCCCAAACTAAGAAATACAGATTTAATGTAGGCAATGAAGGCTTTTGAAGGTGTCTGAAGAGGCAAATGACATGACAGATGTGCATATTAGGAAGGTAATTTTGGCACCTGTGTAAAAATTAGATAAAAACGAATAATGAATTCTAGGGCATCTGGGTGTCATAGTCGGTTAAGCGTCTGACTCTTGGCTTGGGCTCAGGTCATGATCTCAGGGTCGTGAGATCGAGCCCCACATCGGGCTCTGTGCTCAATGTGGAGTCTGCTTGGGATTCTCCGTCTCTCCCTCTGCCCCTCCCCACTGCACGCCCAATCTCTCACATAAATAAATAAATAAATTTTTTTAAAAAAAAGTGAAGGTGAATCATGAGAGACTATGGACTCTGAAAAACAATCTGAGGGGTTTGAAGTGGCGGGGGGGGTGGGAGGTTGGGGTACCAGGTGGTGGGTATTATAGATGGCACGGATTGCATGGAGCACTGGGTGTGGTGAAAAAATAATGAATACTGTTTTTCTGAAAATAAATAAATTGAAAAAATTAAAACATATATTATATATAAAAAAAAGTGAACAATGAATTCTAATGAAGGGGGACTGGAAGTAGGGGAGATCATTTAGGACCATTTGGGGTCATGGCAATGGTCCTGACAAGCTATGAAGGTGACATGAAGCCAAGCAGAACAGCAGGAATGCAGAAGGCACCATGGATCCAAGAGGCATTTGCCACATGGAATTCACGTTTATCAAATATCCACAAAGTATCCATTCCCTTTCAATGAATGTTCTAGGTACCAGGGATAGAATGGGAACATAGTTGCTGAAGGTCATGCCCTTGGGAGAGGAGGACTAATGTGCTACAGGCTAATGGAGCTGGGAAGGGGGAAAGACAGCCCTGTCCGGGGAGCTCCTCTGGGAGAGGTCACTCAGAGGGGGGAGTCTTTCATGCAGTGACACAGAGAAACTGTGAGGGAGCATCCGTGGGGACGCACCCAGCTGGGAGGTGTTTCCAGGAAATCAGCCAGCAGGTGCCAAGCCAGAAGCTTCAGTGTGAATTTCCGGATCAGCAAAATGGTTAGACTCTGGGATAGGGCGTAGGATGGTAGGGGCACTGGGCGAGAAGCAATGAGGCATGTTTAGAGGCCAGTTCTTGGAGGTCATTTAAAGGCTATTTTGGCTTTTACTCTGAGTGTGATGGCAGTCGTTTTGCCTTACAGCTTGTCTTACAACGTCCTATGCCACTAATTTGTTTAGCCATGCTTCGGTATATAAAGTGAAACTTTCTGAACCTTAATTTTCTCATCTTTGAAATGGGCATAAAACTATAAACCTTATTTGGTTGGCGTGAGCCTTAAGTGACTGTGCAAAGGCACCTGAATGTTGACTGGGTGTGTTGACTGAACGGGCCGGGCCGGAGGATAACCGTTTCTCCACTTCTGGCCAACACAACCGGATCGTGGTAATATTTTCTGGGAGGAAACATAGGAAGGAGCCAGTTGGGTGAACAAGAGGAGGAGATCATGAGCTCATGTTGGATCCTGGGGTGCTGTGTTGGATTCTGGGGTGCACTGGGGAAGGGGGTAGTGCCTTGTGTTGTGGTTTTCATTAAACCACGGCAGAGAAGCAGTCAATGCATTTTTACATCTCTTTCTGTTTACCTTGTGCACGGGGCCATAAACAGGTGTCCCGGTGGTGGCCTGGCCACGGAGAAGGCTGAATGGACTTTGCCCTCTTTTCTATAGCAACTTCCAAGTCCCGCTGCCCGTAGGTACTTTTTCCATTTGTTTGTTTCTATGTCCCCATGTCTCTGTATCTTCCCCCTTGTAAAGTGTACACTAAAGAACCAACTACTCTTCCTCCATTCTTTCTCTGACGCTATCACTGTCCCTTATTTTGACGGACTTGTCTTATGTTTAATTGACTCCCGGTCTCACAGGTCACTGTCATTCAAATACACATACATAAGTATTTAAACATTAGGGCATGACGACACCTGCCAAAGACACCAGGGAGTGGTGTCCATGAAAGATTTCCTTTCTTTAACTTTCCCAGGCGGTGCCCTCAGTTGCTCGGTGGGGTGGGGACTGGGGTCGGGGGGGAAATCCACCGAGCCCAGAGTCAGGAGGCTTTTCCTCCTGAGAGCAGATGCCCATCCGTCCTCTGGTTTAGCCACATCCCCCATCCTCCTGCAGTTTTAATCCCTCTCCCTGGACAACCTTAGTTTGCCTAACAAAAACATTTTCTTGCTCGAACCATAATAAATATTCCTCCCACCTCTCTTATTTAAGTAGACCACATGATTTTCTCTCAACCTCCATCTCGAAGTTCTGCATCCCATGATTTTATAACTACTATCTATCCGTTTCTATTACCTTTCTTCTCTGTCTTTTTCTACCCCTCCCCTGCCAGCCAGGACAGCATTCCTTCTGTCAGGAGGCTGGTCATTTTCATCTTTTTCCTTGGTGGTTAAGGAAGTGGCTGAAGGTGTGGGCCGGTGGGCAATGCTTCGGGAGGCATTCAGCCATGGTGTCAGGCCACCCTGGAGTCTGCTTCTCTGTGGGGATTTCTGCTCCTGAATCATTTGCTTTCTCTTGTCTCCGATGCCTTTGTTAGGAGCTTGAGCCAGCCTTCCTCCACCCCCAACCTGCCTTAGCCATTCTTTCTTTTCTTTGTTGGGGTAACTCTCCCTTGCTCTCAGCTTTTGTAACCTCAGAGAAGCCTTTGCCAGTAAGTTCAGCATCCATTCCCCTCCCCCAAGGCTGGGATAGGTGCTTCCGCCCCTGTGCGCAGAACACTGTGTGTGTGTGTGTGTGTGTGTGTGTGTGTACATACATCCTCCCCAATTGCCCAATATCATATTGTCATTGTCCTTGGGCTCATCTGACTAACCAGGCTCCTCAGCACTAACCCCACTATTGACCATGAGTGGATGTTGAAATAAATGCTTATTAAATGGATAGGTACATTTCCTCAATCTCTCACCATCATGCTAATAGAAATAAAATGTTGTATAATAAATACTTCACCCAATAAGACTTCTCTTTATTCTTTTACCTACTCTTGATGTCTTTTTCCCTCCAAAAATAATTTCTTAAAGGAATTTTCTGTTGTATGAAGCTTCTCTCTCAATGACACCATAATTTGTCTATTTTTACATCTAAAAATGAGCGCTCCTTTTTTTTTTCTTTTTATTCTTGCATACTTTGAAGTATTTTGAGGTATGCTTTTATTTTTACCTGGGTATCTTCATCATCTGATCACCCTGAAACCAGTGTCCTCAAACAGTAGAGTAAGTTGTCTCCAAATCATTAGACTTTTTTAAAACCACAGAACCTCAACAAGAAACCTGAGCGTCTCCAGGATTTCCCACCCCCACACCCTGCCCCCTTCCGTTCCACCCAACCCATGTGTTAGAACGAGCCATCAATTTCAGATCAAAGTTCGTTATAGCTATCAAGTGTGTTGGGACGAAAAAGGTAAAAAGTTGAAAAGTGCTCAGTACTGTATAAATGTCTCCCGACTGAACTTTCAATTTGTGAATGATTATGAAACTCAAATCATAACTTCAATTTGCAAGAGGAAAATCTGTCCTTGTTTGTTTTCATACAAGTTCCTTTGCTCTAGGAAGTCAAGTGTCATCTCTCTGGGGTTCCATCCTTTTTGTTCCAGAGCTTGAAGGAGAAGGGCTTTGGCTCCTCTGACATTATCCCTACATTTATTCTTTGAAGAAATACCTATTTAGCACTTACTATGTGCCAGGCAGTGTTTCAGGCTCTGGGATGGAGCAGAGAACAAAACAGTTTCTGCTTTCATGGAAACAAATATATACACACACATGCATATATAAGTAAATATTGTTTAAAAAAACAAAATTCAACTGAGTTAACTTAAAGACTTAACTGGCTTTATTCAGTGATTCAGGGATCAGGCAGCAGCTCTCTAGCAAACAGAAGGGAACTTTGAGGGTTGCACAGAACAGAAGGCTTATAAAGGCAGAAAGAAGGTAGGTCAAGGAAGTCATAAATAAAAGGATTATTTCAGGCAAAGTCACCTTCCTTTGGGGGACAGAATGGGGTCCATCATGCTTATTCCCTCTGTAGTGCTGATCAGGTAATTCCAGGTTGACTGCTTAAAGGTTACATTTCTGGAAGCGGCTAAAATTGCCATTTAGTCTTGTTCCGCTGTCTGTCACAGGGATAAGTGACTCCATGTTGGGTCTTTAAAAGAAAAACAACAATAAAAAATAATGTACATGTATGTACTGTCAGGTGCTGATAAATGCTGGGGGAAAAAATAGCTCAGGGTGTATGGGGACAGGAAATTCCGGGTGGGGCTGCTGTCTCAGGTAGGTTGTCAATTCTCATCCAAGGAAGACAGATTCTGATTTGTGTCTGCGTGATTCCAAGGCACTGAGTGGAACGTGTTTTCTGCACCCCCCCCCCAGCCATCTACTCTCTGTTCTTCCCAGCTGAGGCCAGCCAGACCCGCTCACTCAGGGGAGACTGTGGGGTCTTCTGATCGGGCTCTGGTTCTGGCTCTCTCTCCTTCGATGGTATTCTCTTGCTCGGTGCTGTAGCCAGTCCGAGACTCCTGCTACTTCCCAGGTTGGGCCAGCCTGGTCCTGGACACTCGAGGTAAACAAGGTCCTTGTAAATTTTGCTTTCTTTTTTTGCTACTGCTTATTTTTCTTCCTGATTTCCGTTTTCCCTGTTGCTGGCAGAAAGACAAGACTATCATCTCCTTCCATTAGCAGGAGAGAGCTGAGTTTTGGCTTTAGAATGAGGGACAGTGAAGAAAAGAAATAACCTCTGGGTCTGCTGTAAACCAGACCTTCTTATTTTTAAAAATTTTTTGAGATATAACTCCGTAACACAAAATTCACCATTTTAAAAGAGTGGTTCCGTGGTTTTTAGGATAGTTACCATGTTGTGCTGGAATTGACTAACTTCAGGACATACCCATCGCCCCCAAAAGAAACCTGTTATCCACTACAAGTTCCTTCCCAATTTCCCCTCCCTCAGCCCCTGGTTATCACTAAGCTATGTGTCTGTGGATCTGTTTGTTCTGGATTTCACATCTAGAGAATTATATATGGGGGCTCTTTGCATCTGGCTTTTTCTAGTCAGTGTAAGGTTTATGTCTTATTAGTGTAGGGCGAAGGAGCCCTCTTCTGCCTGGCCCTGTGTGGCTCATTAGAAGTCGGTAGTGGAGTTCAAAACCCAAGACTCAGAATGTCAGAGGGCAGCACTGTGCACACATTGTGTTGTTTTTTTGCCATTGTTCTGTCAACGCCAGTGAATCTGCAGTGGAGGCTGGCTGTGCCTTTGGGTGTTTGGGGATTTCAGTACAACTTGACCATAACAAAGGATACCCTTTCTGACAGAAATGAAATGCTTCATGCCTTCTGTGGAAATCACTTAAAAGAAGAGCATAAGTCCATACCATAAGTCATACTTTGAACATTTTTTTGTTGTGTATTTTAATGTGTCCCATTCTAAGAGGATTTCCTCATCTTCCTAAATCTTGGCTAAGTTTCTTGGGTTTAAAGAGAAATCAATGTAATTACATGTTTGGAAAGTGTAGTCTTACTACTTTCTATTTTATACAAACTTGATTTTTTCCTTGAAGCTTTCCAACAGTACTGGACCACTCACGTATGACATGTGACTTGTGTGTTTACATGTATGTATTTCCTCGTTTGAATCTACGTAGCATACATTGTTTGTTTCAGACATGTCTGCTCATATGTGACAAACTGGTAGGAAAATCCACACAAGAAAACTGTCTTACATAGAAGCACGGGTACATCATGAGACATGTTAGCCAAGGACTTGGTCTACTAAGAATGCCTCTGGTGGTCAAAAGCAGGCATGTTTGTGCTTCCTGGTGGTGGTCTACCTGGTCCATGACCCAGGAATAGTGCCAGCAGCACTGGCAGCTTTGAGGGCACCAGAAGGCCATCTGTGCTCTCCAGGTGGGCATGGGTCCTATGAGGAGAGTGAACCCAATTCAAGCAACTCTGCTTGTAGAGCTGAGGACCCAGCTGCTGATGTCAGCAGAACAAGAGGGAGGAAAATGGTGAACGCCACACAGCAGATGAGAAGACTTGCTAGTGAGCTCACAGGAGATACCCTTGAAGACTCTATAAGAACTGAAGGTGATCATGGGGTGCCTGGGTGGCTCAGTGGGTTAAGCCGCTGCCTTCAGCTTGGGTCATGATCTCAGGGTCCTGGGATCGAGTCCCACGTCAGGCTCTCTGCTCGGCAGGGAGCCTGCTTCCCTCTCTCTGCCTGCCTCTCTGTCTACTTGTGATCTCTCTCTGTCAAATAAATGGATAGAATCTTAAAAAAAAAAAAAAGAACTGAAGGTGGTCATAAGCGGGCTTAAAATAGTATCTGAGTATGAAAGGCAAAGAAAAATGATCAGTATAATCTCCCTTTTACCTCCAGACTGATGCTCTTGGGAAAACACTGATCAGTTTTATAAACAAAAGAGGATTCGTATGTATATTATGAATTATATATATTCATATGTATTATATGATATATATAGCATTTCATATATAATTATAAATAGTGATTATTTAAATTCACAGACTCCTTTTAATTATGTCCAACCAGAGACCTAATCAAGCTCCAAAAAAGGTCACTTAAAACAGCAATAACTCAAGTAAGTGGAGAGGTCTGATCTCATTCAAGCATTCCTTATTCAGTATGAGGAAGTAGCCTTGTCCCCTAAAATTCCCTATTCTCCTTTCTTCCTCCCATCATTTAAGAGATAGCATCTACTAGAAAAACAAAACAAAATAAAACAAAATGATAGAATCAGAGACAGCTGAGTAGCTCTACTTCTTACCAGCTGGTCATCTTGAACAAATGAATTAGTATCTCTAAATCTCAGAGTCCTCATATATAAAATGGGGAATGTAATACCACCTACCCCTCAGATATTTGGGGAAGTTCTACCAGATTAGATCTGTAGAGTGAGCAGCAAAATGTCTCTCATGGTAGGCACTCAGTCCGGAGTCACTCTTTGGTCTTTCTCACCGCTGTGGGTTGGGCCCCAGAAGAAACCACCTGGAATGATGTCAAAAAGGCAAGTCCCCAGGAGAACGCTTAAAGAAGCCACTGCATTAGCATAGTTTTTTCTTGGCTGCTCCATTACCTGTTGCTTCCTGGCCATGACCCATTTGCTGCCTTTCTTGCCGCTTCTTTGCATCAGTCATGGCGCCATGGCCGCCATGTTGCCTTAGACTTCTTGCATCCAGTCAAGTCAAGACGGTTTGCCCAGGTGCCCACATGCAGTCCCAGGGCAGCCACCTGCACCTTGACTGCACCCTCTCTGCCATGACTGTCTCACCAGAGGGGGGGTCTCCATCTGCCTCACCACTCCTGACTTATCACGGGTGACACTTCCTACACCAGCAGTGAAAGACTGAGGGTAAAGCCTCGTCTTCTGACTTCTTTCCTCCTCCCTTCCTAGATCCTGCCTTAACATCTTCCTTTCTCCCATTTCCTAAGCTCTCTTTTGAGATTGATGAGGGCGAAAATAAACCTCGAGAAACAATGGAAACCATTGTCTAAGTATTTCCAGAAATGACTGATTAGTAGCAACTCTGCCAAACTGAAAATAATCATAGTTTTTGGCACTCACCAAAGTTTGTGTAGACAACACTAAACAGTCTCACCCTTGCATGAGAAAAGATCCGAAGATAATTCCTGAGGAAAAATCTGACTCCAACGTTAGGCATCCCATGACCCTTCTCTATAGAAGGTGCTTAGCTCTCTATCAGAATGGGGAGCTGGGTCAGCTGCAGAGACTTGCTCACACGTGCCCCTCACTGTATGGCTGGGATCCAAAATGCAAGGGGTTTACCTTCAGCCAGGGGCTTGGCACCCAAAGTCTCACGCAGTACTTGAAAGCCCAGCCCTGGCACCAAGCTGCTGATATTTGAAACACTAGCTTATTGGCCATAGGAAAATACACTAAAATCCTGGTTTCTGGTATATAAAATAGATAAGATTTGTTGTCTTATAAGTTTGCCTGAGATTTCTGTGCTACAATCAAGGCCTAGAGCATGGTAAGTACTCAAGAGCATTTGCTGTAATTGTTGTTGTAGATTTAATTATTATTCTCTAAGATGAAGCTAGACAACATCAGGCTGACTATATTTAGCTTAGCTGAGAGAAGTAAAAGAATAAGTACATACTACATAAAGAAGGTATGTGAGGACGATTATTTGAGACAGTGGTTCTCAAACTCAGTCCACACTAGAATCACCAGAAGGCCTGTTAAGATACAGATTGCTGGCTTCCAATCCCAGAGTATCTGTCAGTGAGTCTGGGGTGGAAAAAGAGAATTTGCATTTTGATCTTGTTCTCAGTTGATGCTGGTGTGACTGGTCTGTGGGCTATACTTCAAGCAGCACAAATTTAGAGTATTTCTCTTTTAGAAAAGTAGTTTGATTTCTTTGCCAATAGTTGACTCCAACCATGGCCACATGCTTCTATATTTTGTCTTCTGAGAAAGCAGGGTTGAGGTGTTGCTCACCTGTTTTCAATACCCTGAGAAAACACCCACATTAGGTTGAAGCTTCTCATTTAATAAACTTACAAACAGAGCATCTGTGATGGGCCAGACACTGCATTAGGTCCTGGAAATGCATCAGTGGGGAAGACAGACACTCCCTCCGCCCTCAGAGAGCGAATGGCCTCCTGCAGTAATTAAGCATTAAGCACATGACTACATAAATGCAAAATTCCATTCACTATTGTGAAAGAAGAACTTGAATTCCCATACCCACTCTGTGAGACAGATGGTAACGATATTATGCTTCCTATTTACAGCTAAGGAAGCAGTATAGAATCAATTTTAGTTTAAGTCTAGCATTTGCTCTAGACATCATTGAAACTCTTAATGCAGATAGAGTTGAAAGACTTTCTTAAAGTCAAGGAGTAATTGGCGTCAAAGCTGAACTTAGACTTTTATTTGAATTTTCACACTGTCTGAAAACTAAAAACATGGCCTTAGTGTTTTATAGCACATATACTATATATAACCTCCCAACTATGTTAGTAAGAACAAAATAATAACAAGGGAGCTAGAAAGCAACATAAATAGACTTTTGGCCACACGGATATAGACTACTGTGTGGTATTTGTAATGTAACTTCATGTCTCCTCCTCTTGGTGGCCCAGAAGACAGTCATTATTCTTTTATTATATTACTTGCTGGGTGTTTTTTTTGCTGAAGTTTGGAATGTATTATCAGCAGTACCCTTGACCGTGTCTGATGGATTAGTGGAAGTCCTTTATTCTTAAAATTAGAGACTTTGTTTAAAATAATTCACAATTCCAAAAGCAAATCACTTTTCAAATGTTCATAATATAATTGTGATTCTTTTGTAAAACACCTCTCGGTCAGGTACTTGTCAGTTTATCTCCCAGTTCTAAAAACAAGGAAACTAAAAAGTTCATACAAAGTAAATAAGAATTATTACTAATACTATTACTAATACTATAACTAATACACATTAAAAGAAGGTGATGAGAAACCTAGGTATATTTGAAGTCCCAAATTTTAGAGAATTTAACTTCTAAGTTACATTGGACAAATCCATTATATGGATTTTTTCCATTATGGAAATTAGATACTAGCTTTAATTTAATAATTCAGAATGTGGGTGAGGGGATCCTACTTCTACATGCTGCATATGGGTGGGAGTCAAGTGTAAATCCCCTGAGTATATGATCACAGAGTTTTAAGGGCACAGAACTAGATAAAAACTTTCCCCCCAAAAGCAATTAAAGTAACATTTCTAGAGTCAAAAAAGAACATGGAAAATTGTCTCCCCTTACTTCTTATGCTATGAATGAAGAAACCAAGGCCCAGAGAGGAAATGATCACATGGGAAATGATCACCTCCTGATTCTCTGATGTTTATCTCTGAACTATGACAGTGACACAATGTTTTGCAAGTTTGACGGTATCCCTGCATCCTCCTACCCCTATGGCTATTCCTTTAGCACAAGAAAGTTGAAAATTTCATGTACACAGTGTCAGAAGAGACAGGAAATTATAAAGTCGAAAAAGTCTAATCTTGGCCTTGGTGTTTCATAAACTTAGACCTTAGAATGAAGCAAAAGATTAGGAACAATGCATAATTATATAAGAGCCAGACTTCTTGCCCCACGCTAGATAAAGATGCTCTGGGAGGAGGAAGGAGAAATTCAAAATGTAGGTGCAGGGAAGCTTACACATTGTTGATTTCTGAGGGGGGCAGGGGGGCAGTGATCTGCTTTTCTTTAGCCAAACACCTAGAGGAAAGGGTGCCACAGAAACCAGGGATACAGTTGGAATGTCTAAGAACAAGTGGATCTGAGTCCTCAGCCATTGGATAGGGAGCAAGTTTCCAGCATCTCTAGCTTTCATGGCTGGATGTAGAAGCAGTGTTGCACAGACAGGCCCCAAACAGCTGCACCAAGTTCTCCATTGTCCAGTGGAACAACTGTTAAAAGGATCCTCGGCACCCAAGAGGGATGGGCATGACACAAGAGTGGGAGAGACAGAAAGGGTGTGAGATTGTGAATGAGGAGGGAGACAGCAATACCTACACAGATAGATGTTGACTGGAGGCAAGATTGAGACAAGGACATCTCAAAGACGCCAGTGTTGGTGTTGTTGCCCTCTCTTGCCCTTCCTATGCCTCAACATCATGTCAACCACCATAAATGTAGACCTAATCCTGGGAGAAGCCAAGAGTAGGTGAAGTGGGAGTAGAAGACCTCACTGGGTAGACTGAGATCAAATTTCCAACCATTGGGCCCAATGAGAACTGAAGCATTAAGTTCAGTTGTAACAAATAGAAATAAACAGTAAGTTCACTTACAGAGAAATTTCTCGTACAAAAGAGTCCGTGGGTGACTTTTTTGCCCACTAAAAATATTACTGCTTATTTGGCATGAAATGTAGTTTTCCCAAATGGCAAAAGAGTTGCTTTTCTGAATTCAACTTAAAAATAATGATTTAATCCAGTAAGTTCACATGTAAAATGGCCTTAAATATCATTTTAAGAAATGTGGCAACTCCTCTTTTAAATGAAAAACTGTTGTGAAGAACAATTTATGTCTTAAAACATTTTAATGCAAAACTTGTGTTGGTATTACATTTTGGAGCTGAAGACCAACTCAGCCCCCATACATTCCCGTCTTACATCCTGTGTTATGAAGCTTCCAGAAACTCTACTGTAGTGAAACAAGACCTCCCAGCTTCCTTTGGGACACACCCCCTGCTCACTGAGTAGAGTACATTATTATTTTCTTATTTTAATCCAAATTTTTCTTTTTACTTTGCAATGTTATTATTTACACATTTCCGATGTTTCTATATTTATTCCCAAAGTACATGCAATTAATTTTCAGCTAACATTTACACATGCCTTGAAGATTACCTTTGGTATCTTCTCTTTTTCAAAAAGGCACTGGGGGTCCAAACTTTCTTTTTTTTTTTTTTTTTTTTTTTTTTATGTGGAGGAGGCGTCAGGAAGCAGCATGTCCTGATGGGCAAAACCCAAGTTTTGTAGCCCCTCCAGACTCCATCACTGACTGTCTCTGGGTCTTTAGGAAAGTCACTTACCCTCTCTATGCTCTTCTTGCCTCATTTATAAAGTGAAGAGTGTGATGTGTCTACATCATAGAGCTGTAAGAGATAACTCTAACTGTGAGATACTTAGTGCAATTTCTGACAAATGGTTAGTGTTCAAGAAATGTCAACTATTACTATCACGTGACCTGGAAAGATGTGTTTGCCACATCTATTCCCCCACCTACACACACACACCTGCACATGTACACACACACACACACACACTCTCACACCCTAATTTTCCCCCCTTTGAGCTGTTTTATTCCTTAATAAATACTTGTTGAATATATTATAAGTGAAACATTTGCTTTCAGTTTTCGGTTCAATAAATTTTTTTTAAAGATTTTATTTATTTATTTGATGGACGGAGATCACAAGTAGGCGGGGGGGGGGGATGGGAAGCGGGCTTCCTGCTGAGCAGAGAGCCCAATGCGGGGCTCTATCCCAGGACCCTAAAACCATGACCTGAGCTGAAGGCAGAGGCTTAACCCACTGAGCCACCCAGGTGGCTCAGTAAATTTTAATTAAACACATACCATGTGCCAGACATTATGGTAGTGAGGCAACAGAGTAAATAAAATATAGTCTCTGCTCTTCATCTTACAGTGTAGGAGAGACTTAATTAATAGCTTCAGATATGCACACATTGAGAAGGAAGGGACTCTGGAGAGTCAGCAAAAGCTTCCTGGAGGAGGCAACCACTGACCTGAATCTTGAAACATGTGTGAGAGTTAGCCAGGTGAAGAATGGAGGAAACCATATGAAGACATGGTATGGGAAGAAAAAACACCCTTGACATTCACAGGGATCAGGGCAAGGGTAAAAATGGAGGCTACATACCTTGTGTCAAAATATTTAGAAGTAAAATCAAGCCAGCACCCTGCTATGTAAAATAAGTTTTATCCTCCTACTTTGACAAATGTACCTTCATAACAATGTAGAAGGCCAAGTTCTATGTTGGAATACTAGAACTTATTGGAATCCCAGGCTAGAAATATGATGGCGAAGAGTGAGTCAGCCCTTAATCCATCACCTGCCATTCTCTTTTCTCACCCTGGCTCCATCTCCCTCCTCCCTTTCTTTGGCAACAATGGTAACATTTGCCTTTGGCTAGCCCACCTCAGACATGCCAAGGGTTACAGTCTAGTCCTTGGAGCATAAACTTAGGGGAAGAGACCCATGCAGGTGCTGGAAGGGTTTTGGCCTATTTGTCCAGGGAATCCAGGAGACCAGACATTAGTAATATGGACTACAAGGAGGAAGGATGGATCCCGTTAGTCACATGGATAACTCACCTGTGAGGAAGACCAGGAGAACCAGGCCCCCTGAAAAGCAGAGATCTTAGAATAGATTCCATGTATGCCCACGTCTAAGAGTGATACTTACGGAAAACCACAATACTCCATCATGAGAATGTTAAGAATAAGACAGAGAGTGGGATAGGAGAGTAGAAGGTGGGGGGGATAAGAGCCATGTGATGGGCATTTTTATATCCATGAAGGCTGAACTTGTATCTGTTGATTTAGTAGAATTATTGAAAGATTTCACAAAAAGAAATGTCATGATTACATTTTTTAAAGTGAAGTATTGACAGTAGTTTGGAGAACAGATTAAGGATCAGGAGTCAAAATAAGATTAGAGGTAGAGGGTCCAGTTTCGGGACTGTCCAGTTGAGAGATGAAGTTAACTTTTGCAGAGATGAGAAGATGGTCAATGCCTGTTTTGGAGGTAAAGTTGATAGGAATTATTGATTTTTTGGAGTTGAGGGTGGGGGAGTGTGAAAGATTGAAGACAAGGGTAGAGGATGACTCTGCTGTTTTCACTCAGTGGCTGTGTGTTGGTTTTCTATTGCTGTCACAACAAATTACCATAAGCTCAACTTTGAAACAACATCAATTTATTATCTCCCAGTACATCTTGGCTGGGTCCCTTGCTTAAAGTCTCATAAGGCTGGATTCCATTTCCTTCTGGAAGATTCGGAGATAAATCTGGTTCAGGTGGTGGGTTAAATTCAATTCCCTGAGGTTGTGTCACTCAGGCCCCCATTTTCTTGCTGTCTGTTAGCTTGGGGCTGGTGGTCTTTGCTTCTAGAGGTTGCAGGAATTCCTTCTCATGCTTTC
Organism: Mustela lutreola; assembly: GCF_030435805.1. Taxonomy (NCBI): domain Eukaryota; kingdom Metazoa; phylum Chordata; class Mammalia; order Carnivora; family Mustelidae; genus Mustela; species Mustela lutreola. The sequence goes on from NC_081302.1 coordinate 33,791,745, forward strand.
CCTGAGGACCTCTTCCAGCAATAGCAGATAGAGTTCCTCAGGTCCAGAATAATTCTCTGCTTTTAAGATTAATGCAATTAGATTGCATCCACCTAGATAATCTGGGATAATCTTCCCATCTCAAAGTCCTTAACCTTAATCATGTCTGGAAAATCCTTTTTACCCTGTGACACAATGTATTCACAGGTTCCAGGGATTAGAGGGGGGCTAAAGATTAGTGGGGGGGGGCAATTTTTAGGGGAGCCATTCTTCCTACCATAGGCTGTAAAAAGCTCCTGGAATTATTTAGTTTAACCAAGCTGCTCATTTCACAGGTGTCCCTTGTTTAAATCCAACAGTTGGTTGGTGGCAGAAGTTGGGTAAAAATCCAGCCTTCCTGATTTTGTCTTCCTGGCCAAGCCTTCCAAGACCACACAATTAGTAGCTTCTGACTCTACCTCCTTCAACCCTACCCAGTTGCTGTCTATCAAATCACCTTGATTATTTCCTTCACTGAGTCCATGAGACCTTCAGATAATGTTATTCGTTACTAGTTTATTTACTTATGGACTATCTTCTCTTACAAGTATTTAGCTCCCAATTAACGTAGAAGTCTAAAGTAGGGATTTTTGTCTTTTTCCTTTTTTTCCACCATTGAATCTGATGTGCTGAGGACAGTGTTTGGTACACAGTAAGCTTCAATAAATGCTAGTTGAATCAATAAATGAATGAATGATGGTAAGATTTGGACTGAGTTTGTGAGTCTTTGGAAAAACAAGTAACATTACAGTCCAGAATTTTTTCAGTCTTCACGTTGTTTTACTTAAAATCCAAACATGTCCAGTCATTCTCTAATTCATTTGGCAAATCCTCTTGATTTCAAATATGCATTTGCAGTATACCCACTCAAATAATAATGTCAACATCCAAATCAGTTGAGATTGACTGTGGTTACATTTTCCTAGACTATGTATTAATTTGTGCATGCAAAGCAGGCCATTTTAACCTTCTACAGTAATATGTCTTCCATGAGTGGTCTTATTAAAATAAATCAGCAATATTAAGGCATAATTTTGCTTCATATTTAACATATCAATGAGAGTTACTGGGGCCAGCTGGACATTTGCATGTGTTTATATTTCCCATGGTGTTTTGTTATAAATTTTACCTCTATTTAAACCTTACTTGTCACAGGGGTTTGGCAAAAGCTCAAGAGGTCATCTTGTCCATACTCTCCCTTAACTCAAAGATATATGTAAACCATAAAGTCAGCTGAGTTGCTATTTCTGAAGCAATCTCCAAAAAATATGGTTCCTTACTAAAAGTTCCACGTTGTGTAAAACAAGTATATTCTTTATAAGGCTTACTCTTTCTTCTTTGCATTGATTTTTAAGTTGCATTGACTTAATTATCCTCTTGTATTTATTCCAGTGAACAGAGTAACATAATTTATATCCTTTATTCTTCTTCAGGCTTCCATTGTAGATGATAGCTATAAAGTTACTTTTTATTTACTAATAGTTTCTTTTTACAGAAATGATTACACAATCTTCCAAGTTACATCACATTTATGAGACCTCAAGTGAACATAATACTTTTAAAAGATTTTATTTATTTTAGCAAGAGGGAGAAACAGAGAGAGAGGGAGCAGGGGGAGGGGCAGGAGGGAGAGAGAGAGTCCAGAGCAGACTCCACGCACTGAGTGGAGTCCCATCCTGCAGGGCTCCACCCACCGACTGTAAGATCACTACCCCAGCCAACACCAAAAGGCGGACACCCAACCTCCTGAGCCATCCAGGCACCCCCTGAACATAGTATTTCTCATGAGATCCTAGTTAATGGTGTGTGTAGTGGGTGGGTGCCTTCTCCTCTCCAGAGACAAATTCCTCAAGAAATACAAGCATTTCCTTGTTGATCTTTGACTCTTCTTTTTGTCTACTGTGGATTATAAAGTAACAGGGCCCCTTGAAGTGAGTTCTAACTGCTTTTAGGTAGCAATTCATTCAAAATAAACTCCAGAAGCTAAAAACAATCAGCACAGTCAGTTCATCAATATTTCCTTGAATATCTGCTGTGATCCATTCTCTGCTTGCTTATAGGCCAGTTTTTAAACCTCAACATTTACATATAAGTTTTCTTCGGAGAGAGAGGGAAGCAGGCTCTCTGTTGAGCAGAGAGCCCGACGCAGGGCCCGATTCCAGGACCCAGATCATGACCTGAGCCAAAGGCAGAGGCTTAACCCACTGAGCCACCCAGGTGCCCCTTCTGATTTCCTTTTAGTAGGTGTAGGCTCAGAATTGGAAACTCGTTAAAGAAATGTACACAGCTTCTTGTAGGGTGGGATCTCACCACTGAGGGGCCACTAGGGAGTAGCAAACATGCAGCGTTGATGCAGGAGATGTTCCTTGGAATCTCCATGGTCTGAACAGACTACTCCAAGAATAGTTTTGTAAACAGAATTTAGATTCGGATTTTTTGTTTCTTTGTTTAATTGGCTGTTTTAGAAGCAATTTCAGGCTTATCTGGAACTATCGTTCCTGGACACCCCCCCCCCCCCCAATTTGGCTCTAATTTTCTTCCTTGTAGCTTTACATTCCGCAGAACTGAATTTCTGCTATGTACTATTAAAGAGACCACTAGAATGCAAGCAATGCTAGGCTTGGAAATAACTCCACAGTTCACTAGTTGATATTACTGTAACCTGCTTTAGGAATAATGTACAGAAAAAAAAGGGAGATGGGTCTCAGAGCACCATCTGCAGCCTTAGGTTTCTATCATGTTGCTGGATCCCCGCTTTCCTTACAGATGTCCCTTTAATTTGGAAAGTGACCACAAAATAATCAGGTACAAATTTTGGCTGAGTTTCACTTTTCATATGTAATTAATTCCAATTTTATTAGGTTCCACAAATTTTTAAAATATGAAGTTGTTATGATTTCTTGAACTCCGTGTTGATCTTTCCAATGACAAGATGTGCTAGCTACTATTATGGATTAGGTAAAACACTGTTTGACCCAAAATATGAGGAAATCTGTGCCTTTACTACACAAATATTCTGGATTCTCCTTATTCCTCTTTAATGGAAGATTCTGATTCAAAAGAATATATTAATTCTATTCCTAAATCCTTTTTCCTTCTGGGAAGTTAGTTAGTGAAACTTTTCCTGCATTTTGTATGTTGCTGAACAATTCCTACTTAAAAGTTTTGCTTTTGTTTAATATTTACAACTTCTCACAACTAATGCCAAGACTGACTTTCTTTTTATATATCTATAGGGCTATGTGCCCAGAACTAGAGTACTGCTTGTTATCAAAAATGTCCCTTAGGGAAATCTAATATATGGTCTCTTTGTAAATAATATCTTCACCTTCAAAACAAGGTTCTTTCCTATTGAGTAGATAAAATATACACAAGAAAATGCCATGTGCACTCTTTTTGTACCCACAATCAGCTAGTATTTTTTAAAAAATATTTTATTTATTTATTTGATAGAGAGAGATCACAAGTAGGCAGAGAGGCAGGCAGAGAGAGAGAGGGAAGAAGCAGGTTCCCTGCTGAGCAGAGAGCCTGATGCGGGGCTCGATCCCAGGACCCTGAGATCATGACCCGAGCTGAAGGCAGAGGCTTTAACCCACTGAGCCACCCGGGCGCCCCTCAGCTAGTATTTTTTAATGCATAATAAACTACAGCCCCTAACCTTCCCAGATCATGTGAAAGGAGACAAGATGGATAAACATTACAGACATAGACACCTATCATGAACCCCCTTTGAACCATAATGTAGCATATTATTACTTGCATGTCACTAATTGTTATACTTTTTTCTATACCTCAAAGCTTCTCATACCCTCATGCTTTATCAGAGAATCTGGAATAAATTAGATTAGAAAGAAAAAAAAAACTACTGAAATCTGGAGAATTGGGTAAATAGGGCAAAATGTTTTTACCCTGTTGATTAAAAAATTGGGAAAATGTACCTTTTTCTGAACCAATTCATATCCCACTAGTGTTTTCAAATATTTCAAAACATAAGATAATTAAATTATTATTAGAAAGTGCCTCTCCCTCCCCCCAAAAACCCACTTCAATTTAGGAGTACAGTTGTAGAAATCATTTACCAAAGAGGACAAATAAGTGTTGATATTTATTGAATAAAAAAGTGGATAGCACCTTTAATTTCACTAAGACAAATGACTGAAAGAGTAAAACTTGCACCTTGCTCTTTCTCATATAATTATTTTAATTTTTTAAATTTATGTAAATTAGATTAATTAACATATAATGTATTTTTAATTTCAGGGGTAGAGTTCAGTGATTCATCATTTTCTGTAACACCCAGTGTTCATTATATCAAATGCCCTCTTTAATGTCCATCACCCAGTTACCCCATCCCCCCACCTCCCCTTCAGCAACCTTCAGTTTGTTTCCCATGATTAGGAATCTCTTATGGTTTATCTCCCTCTCTGATTTTGTCTTTTTTATTTTTCCTTCCCTTCCCCTATACTCCTCTGTTTTGTTTCTTAAATTCCATATATTAGTGAAAACATATAACAATTGTCTTTTCTGATGGACTTATTTAGCTAAGCATAATACCTTCTAGTTCCATCCATGTTGTTAGAAATGGTAAGATTTCCTTTTTATGGCTGTGTAATATTCCATTTATGTTTTCCTATCTATACAAACATATATATATATACACACAAATACAGACATTTATATATATATATATATATATGGTATATATGACACACACACACACACACACACACACACACATTCCACATGTTCTTTATGCATTCATCTGTCGATAGACCTCTGGGATCTTTCCATAGTTTGGCTATTATGGACATTGCTACTATAAACAATGGGGTGCAGGTGCCCCTTCAGATCACCATATTTGTATCTTTAGGGTAAATACCTAGAAGTGCAATTGCTGGGTTGTAGGGTAGTTCTATTTTTAACTTCTTGAACCTCCATACGTTGTCCAGAGTGGCTGCACCAGTTTGTATTCCCGACAGATTTCTTCACATCCTCACCAACATACATCGTTTTCTGACTTGTTAATTTTTGTCATTCTGACCAGTGTGAGGTAGTATCTCATTGTGGTTTTCATTTGTATTTCCCTGATGCTGAGTGACGTTGAACATTTTTTCATGTGTCTGTTGGCCATTTGTATGTGTTCTTTGGAGAAATGTCTGTTCATGTCTTCTGCCCATTTCTTGACTGGATTCTTTGTTCTTTGGGTGTTGAGTTTGATAAGTTCTTTATAGATTTTGGATACTAGCCCTTTATCTTAAAAGACATTTGCAAATATCTTCTCCCATTCTGTCGGTTGTCTTTTGGTTTTGTCGACTGTGTTTCCTTTGCTGTGAAAAAGCTTTTTATCTTGATGAAGTCCCAATAATTCATTTTCGCCTTGGTTTCCATTGCCTTTGGTCATGTGTCAGCAAAAAGTTGCTGTGGCCGAGGTCAAAGAGGTTGCTGCCTGTGTTCTCCTCTAGGATTTTGATGAATTCCCCTCTCACATATAAGTTTTTCACCCATTTTGAGTTTCTCATGTAATTCTGAAAAGTTACACATGAAAATGAGATGCTTTAAAGGTGGAAGGTCTGGATAGAGAAGAGTTGGGGTTGGATCTTGAGAAATTGGATTAACTGGGCTCTATCTTCTGATAATTGCTGATACCTGTGGATGGTCAGGAGCTGGGACAAAGAGAGCAAAATGGATACTACCATCTGGTTGATTGAGTCCTGTGGTCTTTAGCACCTGGTCTGTGAGGCTCTCCCATCCAAATCTGAACATCCTTCTATCCCTCCTAATGTATTAAGTAGCCTTCATTTCCCAAGACTCATAAAGATAAAAAACTAACAGTTACAATCCATACTAGAAACAATATTATGGATGAAGGAAGGTGAACACTGACACTGTGAACTTGTGACACACCCATGACCGATCGTGAACATCTCTCATGTGAATGTGGAGGGGACTGGGTTGTGTTCTGACATGGTTTATCATGTAAGATGTACAAAGGTCAAGACTCACCAGTCAAAGTCAGGAGTGGATATCACATAAAAAATATAAGGTTTTTCTTTCTGTCCATCATCAGGGGGAGGTGGATTCTACATATAGGAATTCAAATACATGAGACAAGTCAGACTTTAGGGGGATCTGGAACCTATGACTGTGTTTCCAACTACTAGAAAATCCTCTACCTTTAGGAACTATGGCTTTTTGGGTCCTGTGATTAAAAACAAGACAAGACAAAACAAAACAAAACCAAAAAAAGTCCCACAAAAACAAAAGTAAAACAGATTTTCCTGAACTGAAGACTCTTGGAAGATTTTGTTGACTTACTTAAACCTTCTTTCGTTCTAGGAACGGGCTGTGAATGTGTCAAATAATACTTCCAAAGAATTTATTTTCTATTATCTCTCTTTCTTTCTCTTATGCATACATGGACACTGCACATAAACAAAATAATAATCCTCCCCTCATTTTAGCATTTTCCAGTTTCTCTCAGTTCCTCACTCACCCTGTCACCAGTATAATGCATATCCCGTAATAAACAGCAAGTTATCAGCAGAGATAACAATGTGATATTTACCACCAATTTGACCTCAGAGATCTTTCTTATCTTTTTTCTTGTGGGCTTTGAGAATCTCATTACAGAGAATGCATGTCCCTGACCATTGAAAATATTTCCAGATAAATCTACACCTGAATCTTTGTACTAAAGATGTCTCCTGGGTTCTGCCTTGTGTCCCACATCAGGAGATCAAGTGAATATCCAAATTACATTTATCTTACATGCCACCTAGGCAAAATGGGAAAGCAACTGTTCTAAGAGGGAGTACAGCTTATCACTAACAGATAAGTACAAGCAGTGTGGAAACCAGTTGCTACAGTGCTGGACTTGAAGAACATCAGGAAGATAAGCCAATTCAGATCTCCCCACTTAAGCAGCAGAGCAGCAGAGCAGCAGAGCTCTTCCAATTGTAATAGAAGCCCCCCCACTCAGCACTGCTCCAGCATGGGAAGGGATGTCAACCACTGTCAATGACACTAGAAGCTCACGGGTAGGAGACTCAAGCAGGATGCGCTTTTTCTTCCTAGAGTCTCATGTATAGGGGAAATGCAGCATACCTCTTGGCCAGGAGAAAATTTTAATATTCCATGTTCTAGTGTCTGGAGTCAGGTGCTGTCTGTATTTATTTCTCTTGTTTTCATTCCTTAACCAGTGGTTCCTTCTCAACCAAGCCTGAATATCAGGGAGATGCCAAGTGAGATTCTTCACAAGCATCCAGAATCCTGGGCCCCAGCACAAGCTTACTATATCTCCGTCTCTATAAAGTCAAAGATTAAATTCTGTTATGGGTTGAGTTGTGTCTCATATATAGGGTATGTTAGTGTAGTAACTCTTAGTATCTCAGAATGTGATCTTACTGAGGGATAGAGTCTTTACAGAGGTAATCAAGTTAAAATGAGGTTATTAAGGTGGGTCTTAATTCAGTATGGTTGTTGTCCTTATACAAAGGGGAAATTTGGATGGAAGCAGACAAGGACAGACAAAGACAATACAAAGAAACACAGTGAGAAGACGGTCATCACAAGTCAAGGAGAGAGACCTTGAAGGGATCATTCCCTCACAGCCCTTGGAGAAAACTAATCCTCTGATGCCTTGATTTTGGACTTCTAGCCTCCAGAATTGTGAGACAACAGATTTTTGTTCCTTAGGCCACCCAGTTGTGATAGGTTGTTACAACAACCCTCGAAACTAATACAAATCTCATTTTAAGCTTTATTTCTAGCGTCGACGTGGTTTCAAATGGAGGAAAAATGTATGATTACAAGTGCAGTCTACTTTTGTAGAAGTCAGGTGAACTTCTGCTAATGGATCCATCGTGTATCTTGAATAGGGAGATTGTGAGCAATCCTGGATTTCTCTCTCACTTTCATTTTCTAGCTAAGTATATTCAGGAAATGACTTTATTTCTCAGGACATTAATCTGCCTGCCTAAAAGAGGGCTAAAATCCCTTCCTCTAGGTATTTCTTTGGGTTTCAATGAAGTCCTGAATGTACTCTTCCTAGCAGGTACTAGACACTCAATGCATGTCAGCTCCTTTTTCCTTCTGTTCCACCTTTCCCACCAATCCAATTTAATAAACACTCAAAAGTCTCTCTAACCCCACTTCCTCATGTCAGAATGACGGTAATAATGGAACTTATTTTGGGACCCCTGGGCGGTGCAGTTGGCTGAGCAGCCGGCTCCTAGTTTCAGCTCAGGTCATGATCTCAGGGTCTTGAGTGGAGCCCCACTGCAGCTCCGCGCTCAGCTTGGAGTCTGCTGAAGCTTCTCTCTCCCTCTCTCTCTCTCATTCTCTCTCAAATAAATAAATAAATCCTTTTTAAAAATTGAACTTATTTTATGTTTGTAGTGTGGTGTAGGAATGCATGAGAAATTATACGTAAAATACATGTAGCACCGGGCCAGGGACACTGGAGCACTCAGGGGCTGTTCACTGATATACTTTCTAGTGTGGCCCCTGAATGACTAGCTCTCAGTGGATAGAACAGCCGCCATTTAATGACACAGCCATTCATCTGAGAATGAAACTGTCAACAGGAAACATCTAATGAACTAGGCAAATTAACGATTATTTCTCTAGATGGGTATGTCCTTTACCTATTCATTCAGCTAAACTTTATTTTCCTGTGTCAAGGACTGACAACACTTGATGCCTATTCAAGATAAACAGAGAGTCCAATATCCTACCTTAGCAGCCCTCCCAAGTCCTTTTAGTAAGATTTCACCTGTACATAAAGAGAAGGGAAAATCCCGTGGCGTAATGGATGTGGGGATCCTGGATCCTAATTTCTATGTAAGTAGACTACGATTATGGTAAGAATTTCTTCTTCATTGGGAACCAAGTTTGCTCCAAAGACTGAATGGAATTTAACACATCCTGTGAGTCTAAGCCCCAGGACCCAAAGCAAGACCTGGAAGTTAGATCTCAAGTTAGATTCCAGGCAATTCTTCTAGAAAATAACTAAATGTAAACATCATCTGTCAAGTGTGGAAAACTTCCCTGTAAAATATTTTTCTTCTTTCTTCTTGATTCAGTTCTATTAAATGGTGTGGTTTGGAAATGTCCACATAACTGCACTAATTTCCATAACAAAATTGAAACGGGAAAGAAAAAATAAATAATCTTGAATGAAAAAGAAATGGAGGGAAGTTTCAACAGTTTTAATCTCAGGTGGAACTACTTTTGCAAAGTTACGTGGCTTTGAAAGAAAAACATGAAAAAAGCTGACTTGCTTTTGTTTCAAATAATCTAAATACTAACCAGAATGATGGGTAATTAACTCGATTCTCCTTTTTATTATTTTCTTTTTGGTTTATTTTTAGCTGATATTTAGGTAGGCATCAATACGGTGGGAAATCTTTTCCTAAGTAAAGCAAAGAACGTTGCCCACAATCATGAATGAGCATCATTGCCAAGGGATGAAAAGCCCTCATGGGTAGTGTTATTTAGGTAGATCTATCACCATGGGGACGTCAGAGCGGAGAACAGTGGGCATCTTGTGAGATCCTCACCTGAGGGAATGAACTTTGCCAGCGCCTCTGCAAAGGAAAACATTGAGCATTCTACTTGCACAGGTCAGTCTTGGACACAACAGGGTTTTATTCCTTTTTCAAGTCTAAAGGCAGCCTCTGTGTTTGAGATCTTCCATACATCACTCAGTCACTTCAACATGGACTCTGCTTCCTCATGGAAACTTCTCCTCAGGTTACAAAGTACATGAAAACAAGAGGGAGGGCGCCGGGGGGGGGGGGGGGAATTGCACTCTATAGTTGGTTCACTTGCAGAATTTCAACAACAGTGACATTGATCAGGTTTACTCCTATGGGAAAATTACAGGAGATGGAATTATTGCCCAGTGGTATAGGCTGACTTCCGCTTCTCTATTTTGGGAATAAGTACTCTTTGAGAAATCATTGAGGTGAATGATTAACACACGCAGATTGCCAAACAACAAGACAGAAGATTTGCAGACCTGGGCGATGGAACTTCCCATCTGCTGGCTCAGGTTAAAGGGGGCGGTAAGCCGCTCCGAGTCGCACAATGCATAATTTCCCCCACCCAGCTCCCAAGGTACTTCTGTTGACCTGAGGTTTCCACCAGTAGTATAAAGAGACATAATGCTTTACTGTTTGTTGGAGTTTGTCTCTGATTCTTAAAAGGGTAATTTCAGTCCAGCTAAGAGAGCATTTTCCAGCATGCTTGACCAAACAGGGGGCAAGTGGAACATGAAACTCTGGAGAGTTCCATTTTACATAATTTTATGGTAAAACTTCCTTATGAAATATTTTCTTTAACATAATTCTGTTCTGCAAAAAGACATAAATTGGGAAACAATGTGAAAGTGACGAAGCCGAGCCTAGTAAAAACTGCCAATTTCAAAAACCGTTTTTAAGATAAAATTAAAGCAGTCTGAAGGATCCCCTCATCGACTTCCTGTGTAGCCATGATACGCACTCTTGGTGTGTGACCTTGAGGAGATATTTAACCTTTCGTGGTATCCGTTTCTTCACCTGTAGGCTGGCGACAGTGCGAGAACTCCAACCCGGGGTTGAGAGTATTGAATGAGATGAGGTCCTGCAAAGGACTTAGGAAAGTGCTTGCTATGTGGAAGGGGCTAAATAAATCCTTTCTAATATGATTCTTTTAAAATATGAGAATCAAGTCTATTGAGAATATCAATTGACTTGCCTAATGGGAATGTGAGATGTAGCTCATCTTGGGAAAATAGACAAATCTAGCCAGTGATGCTGTGTGCCCATAGAATTCGGCAAATCTGGACATGTCTGTGGGACCACAGAGGTGAGCCCTTTAAGGTTGAATGAAGGGCCAAGGGGGACCCTATGAAAAAAGACTCATTCTAGATAATAGAGAATGACTCAACGGCACAGGGCTGATGCTGGAGAGGGAGAAGGATTGTGAGAGCCACACCATGCCTGTTGTTCAGATATTTGGCCCAGTGCCTAAAGAGACCTTGACCCCCAAAAAACAGGATGTGTCAATAAACATTTCAGAAAGTCAAAAAAATACAAAATCATCGGGGAAGGACTTCCTAAAAGTAGCTGGAAATATTAGGAGAGCCAAGTGGTAGCCCCTGTTTAACAATGCTGGCAATGATGAAGGACCTTGCCAGGAGCTCTGGAAGATCAAGCCAGCCTTACAGGGAAACCAGTGTCCTGGACATTCATGGTTTCAGAATAGACACCATAGACAGCTGTTTTGTGGACGTGATCAGTGGACTCTGGTGAGGGATCGTTCGAAGGGCATCGGCAACATAACTGATGTGGCTGGTGGCAATAGCATCAACGGGCTCTCCTACAGGGACCAGTGCTGGGGAGAAGGAGATAATGGGAGAGCGCCGATGCTGAGGTTCTTTTATGGCATCGGCGCTCTTTATGGCAATCAGTACAGAGAACTCCGAACGGTCCAGAGGCTTCTCCTGTGCTCAGTCAGCTGTCCCTCTTTTTTGCTACATAAAAATATCTGTGTGTCAAAATTCATACAACTTTCATAAAATACTTGATTTTATTGTATATATTTTTAAAATAATATTAAAAATTTTCAGAAGCACCTGGGTGGCTAAGTTGTCTGTTAAGCCTCTGCTTTTGGCTCAGGTCATGATCCCGGGGTCCTGGGATGGAGTACTCACCAGGCTCCTTGCTTAGTGGAGGTTTTGCTTCTCCCTGTCCCCTTACCTCTTCTCCTGCTCATGCTCTTTCTAGTTCTTTCAAATAAATAAATAAAATCTTAAAAAAAGGAAATTTTTTTGAGTAAATAGCTCATCAGTGTACTTCTAGTCACCATTTCGTAAGTTTCTAAACGATGTATAACTTTTTCAGAAAATAATTAACACACTAAAATGCATAAATTGTATCAGCCAACACCTTTTTGCAAACATAACAGATGTATACCTTTTGGCATACGGTTCTAGATCTGCTCCTTTTGAGAAATGTACACATTTTATGTCGGTTTTTTTCCACTGTGAATGCTATTATAACTCATCTCAGTGATGCCAGGACATCTTATTTTCTTATGATTTCATGTTTATTTGTCCTACTATTCAATCATTTGATCAAGAGTGAAAGTCGGTGACTTAGTTAATCCACCTCATCTGAATGAATACTTTAAGGTTGTATTTTACCTTTTTAAAATTTTTTCTAGTATTTTACTTTTTCTTTTTTTCTTTCTATTTTTCTAGTATTTTACTTTTTCTTATTTCATCCATAATAAGGCCTCACATTTTCATTTTATTTTTAATATAATAAATACACCTATGTTATATTAATTCATAGAAATTTAGCAGGCTGCATTATAACTTTATATGCTTGGTGTTCAACAGAGATAGGAGACTATAAAACCAGCTCTAATTAAGTATAACAAAACATAGCAAAAATCCTTTGTTACATAAATATATAGCAAAAAAGAAACTTCTCCGACATATTACATCTTTTTTTCTATATGACTCTTTCAAATATATTGATAGAACATTAAGTTTTTGGTTAAGATAATTATAAAAATATGCAGAAGCTTTATAACCAATAACTTGCAGCATGGTAATATGAAAAGCTTGACCCAAAGAATCTAACTCAGTGGTTAAGAAAATCATAAATAAATGTTGGCACTTATTTTATCCAGACTCAAATAGATTTGTAGTCAGGAAAAAAGATAATCGACTAGCTTAAAAAGACCACAAATGAAATGTAATAAATTGTATTCAAAGACAGTGAGAACTACATAGGAGCCCATTCAGATAAACACGACTCTTATACAGTTTTGGGTTTTTTTCCACATTTTAGCCCTGAAGAAATCTAGGGACAGGACCAAACCTGTTCTTTAACCAGTCCAGCAAGTAAAAAATATGATCGATACTGTAAAGAGAAATTCTAACCCCAGCAATTCTTGGGTAACAGGCAGGACATCTCTTTGATCAATGGTTTAACACTTCCCAGCATCTAATTGAGACTCTCTGAGATGTACTGTTAACCTGACCAGTTAACCTATTGGCCTCTTCACCCCGTTTTCCCAGATTCAGAATGGGCTGAAAAACAGGTGAGCGTTTCCAAATGTGCAGCCTCTCCTTAGTGTACTGGGAACAGGATATAATTTGCTCCCTCCTCTGACTTCCTCCTTTTTACTTATTATCAAAATGATAAGTTGTACATATAAAATGGAGAAGTCCTCCACCCGAATGAGCTTGATGCTATCAGATTCTGTAAGAGGCACCCACGTCACTCCCCAGAATCCTGGCAGCTCTGGCTAGAAGAGGTGACTTGTCTGTTCAGGCTTCTGCTGAAATACCACTGGAAGAAGTTCCTTTATTTCAGAACTTTATAAGTAGAACAAAATTCGTTAGCTTGATTGAGTGACTCTCTCCTTGGGGATCAACTGTAGCGTACACTAAGCAGTCAACCTGAGTGTCAGTATATTTACAACAAAATGTGGATCACATACGGGGCTGTTTCTGTTTTAGTCCCTACGCCTCTTGACAGGGCAATTGGTGCCATAGGTACTGCAGCCGGGATGGCTAAGGAAGTCCGTGTTCTCTTCTTGTCCCCAGGACTTTCCTCCTAATGGCCAAGCAGCATCAGTCTCTTTGCAAATAATCCAAGTTCAAACTTCAGGTTCTCCTTTCACGAGCTGTGTGAGACTTCAAACAAAACAAGTCTGTGTGAGACTTCAACAAAACGAAATGAAATAAGACCTATTTGTGCCTCAGTCTCCTTGTCTGCAAAACGATGATAACGTCTGTCCTATAGACTTATTGTGGAGATTATGCCGAAGAGGTTGTACAACAGAGCCCCGTAGAGCATGGGCCCCAATTCATTTCAGCTATTTATTTACCAAATCATGGTCCACATAAAGCGTATTTAGAACTAGAGTTCTGGAGAGCGTGGGCCCAGGGAGGAAAAAAAACGAAAAAAAAAAAAAAAAAAGAAAGAAAAAGAAAAAGAAAAAGGAAGACGGAAGAAAGGGAAGGAGGGAGGAAGGAAAGAAAAGAAGGAAGGAAAAGAAAGAAAGAGGATATGAAATAGAGCTCCGTGGTTCCAACTTTAACCCCTGTGGGATTTCTCTTCTGTGAAGAAATTTTTCTGCTGGCGGAAAGATGTTTCTGAACTTTCTTACTTCGACACATCGGAGTGACAGCAGGAGAGGCTCTTATTAAGCGTTGTGCCTTTACTGCCTACAACAGGGCTGAGCCTATACTAGACGCTCACGAGAAGGTTCCTGAATGAAAGTTGCCGGCAGTATGGGTGGGACACTGGCCATGCCAACAGTGCTCCCGTTCTTAGGTCCAGCTCTACTTCCTTTGTTGAACAGGGGGAACGTTAAACTCAATCGACAGGATCCATGTGAACAGTGTTGGAGGGGCAGGCGCCTGCCCGCAGAGGTGTAATCCCAACAAGTTGACCAGATGAAAATGTCACGAGATGCAATCAACACAGGATCCAGCCAGAGAGGCTGTTGACATTCTGTGTAATTACCGCAAGTGCACCCTGGGTAGTCCACATTATTATAAACTGCATTTCCAACACTGTATGGTATTAAAAAAAAAAAAAAAAGGCAACGAAGTTATAGCCATTAGCAAAGCTGAATTGGAACTCGTAGAAAATGTCAAGAGGATCTTAATTGTACTTTATATAATGGTCTCCTAGGCTAAGAAGATATGATCTAAAACCATTAGGTATGAGAAGGTAAACATTTTAAGAGCACTTTTTTTTTTTTTTGCCAAAAGGCTCTTCATCTCTATTTGACAACTCTGGCTCGGCCTTGAGGGAAAGCATTGCAGCATTCTGAAAGAACAGATATTGTTCGTGACCAAGGAGATGAGGCTTGGTAGGGGGGAGAGCACTCAAAGGTAATGTACATAGCGCGAGCATGTCTCTAAATCTGCTTGTGAGGTCACACATCACCAGGCCCCGCCTCCCACCACTGGCTGAGGGGGTCGGCAGGTAGCCCTCCAAGTCCTCCCTCTACCACACAGCACGCACTTCCAGACTGCTGGGAAACACCTTTTATGCTGACGAACTTCAGAACACATAAATCTCTTGAGCCTTACAAGTGACTGGGCCTCGTTCTCTCAAGGTCGGAATCACGCCAACAGAAAGCCATATATTCATGTTTTGTATTATCAATGAGCTTCTGAGCGAAGACAGCAGACCCATGAATCCCCGCCGCTGCTGGAGATTTTATAGAGTCCCTGCTCTCAATTATTGATGAAAGTCACCAGCAATTTAATCTATAGGTCAATGTTACTCTGTCCCCTGAGCTCTGTATAGTTCTGTCTTCTATTTCAGGCTCAAAGAATACACTGTTTACCTTGGTTCTTATTTTTAATTGGTTTGATGTTAAAATCACATGGAGAAATATTATCTACTCCTCAATGAGACATTTATCTGAGTGAGAGCAGAGGTTTTTTTTCCACCTTCTTCACCGTGCAGTTAACAAAAGTGATCATCGACTGTCCCTAGGGAGGTAAATATGTGAAAATCAGCAAAAACTAATATGTGTTCATTCTATAAGTGTGTTCAATTAAAATTCATGAAATGAAAATACAATCACCAAGGCAGAACGTGACTTAAATGGAGACTTCAGTTGGGGTGAGTGGCTACAACTTGCAATTTTCTGTTTGTAAACACAGTTTAGAAATCATTGTTCAGACATGTGGGCTATGGTTCTCATTCGTCTCAAACTTGTGTGTACTCTGGCAAGCAACCTAATGCTTCTTTATACCTTTGTTTCTCTATTTGTACAAGGGAGAACATTACCACTAAACGAAATTTGTACAGTGCTTTGGGACACCTGCACAAATTGTGCTGTTTCAAAGTGATATTAAGATGGTATTTGTTTAATCTACTGCAAAATCAGATTAATACTTTCTTTATTGCTAGTTGGTACTGTTTACTAACGTGTGTTTGTTTCATTAAACATTAGCTCTTCAGGATTAGATGTTATATGAAACGGCCTACTTTGTTAAATGGATGAAACCCTAAGGTAAACAAAATTAAACAAAGGCCTTTGCTACAGGACTTCTCAGAGCCTTTAATATCCCGATGAGCATTATGAATCTCCTAGAAGGGTATGGTTTGTGGCATTTCCCAAACTTATTTAACAATAGTATTTTTTTTTTTTGAACTTTTCTTTTAAGGTCAGAGGAAGGCTTTTGTGAAATGCTTGGCAGAAGGATAAGCACCATTAATAAGTATAGTCCAAAAATCTTAAAGAGGAAGCACGGAGTTGAAAAGCAGCTCTGGGGAGCCTGGATGGCTGAGTCTGTTAAGCATCTGACTCTGGGTTTCCACTGAGCTGAAGGGAGAGGCTTAACCCACTGAGCCACCCAGGTGCCCCTCTACACTCGATTTTAACTGACTTTCAATGCTCAGGGAACACTAAAGGTACTAATGTTGGAAATTGAGGATGCTATGTTATGGGTGCAGTTCATGGGAGGAAAGAATCAGAATTCCTATCAGAAGATATAAAGACAAGAAATAATTTTGATCCTATGTCAAAAGATGGATGAATATAGAGGAATGATAGCCAAATATTTCAACAGCCAGTATGGTCTTGACCCTGACCAATCAAAACAAATGGCTGTCCCAGCAGAAAGGATCTTCAGATGATTGCAAGCTGGTTGAATGTCAGCTATGTCCACAAATGTTTCAGGTTAAAATACAACATTTTGGGGACACCTGGCTGACTCAGTTGGAAAAGCATGCGACCCTTGATGTCAGGGTCGTGAGTTCAATCCCCCCGTTGGGTATAGAGATTACTTAAAGACAAACAAACAAACTTAAAAAAATACAACATTTTGATATATCATTTTTAAAACAAATTTCTTGTTTTAGACAGATGTTTTGATTTTCTGGCCAAGTGCTACATCTGATCACCTCAGAAGACTTCTCATGAGTTCCCACCACTACCAGCAACAATGACGGGACCTAGCATAATATGGCTCCAAGGTACTTTCCACAGGTGTTATCCCCTTTGATAATCAGGAACTGGAGTAGAGAAGGTTGGCTCTGTCCTGTAAGCAAATGTCCTGGAAGAAACCCCTTTGAAGCTGCCACCCAAGCAGGTGGGGGTTATAGAAATCAGAATTTAATTATATAAATAGTTTTCTTGTTGATGAATCATTTGATGAAAGGAAAAGACACAAAGAGAGCAGGAAGGGAAGAAAGAGCTGGAAACTGGACTCCAGATTTGGGCAGAATATTCAAGTATCTGCTGCCAGAAGACGGCTCCTGACCAAGATGAGTACTCAGTCAGGATGACTGAGGGAAATCGAGAGATTATTATGCTGAGTATGAGACTGCTCTGATGCCTTTACATTCTCATTGTTGTTGATCCACAGGGGCATGTGGAAGGCTAGCTTGCTGAGTCTCAGGACCACTACTCTGCACCTTAACCTGTACAGTAAGAGGTTCAGAAATAAATCTGATATAAAGAAAAATTTCACATTATATTCTGACTCTCAAATGACAAAATATACAAAGGTCTATCCACAACTGTCACTTTTAAAACATTTTTTTTTTAATTCGAGTGTAGTTAGTACACAATGTTACATTAGTTTCAGGGGGACAACAGCTATTTGACAAGTTTAAACGTGATGCTATGCTGACCACAAATGTAGGTGCTGTCCCCACACAAGGCTATTACGATACCATTGACTCTGTTCCTTATGCTCTACCTTTTAGTCCTGTGACTTATTCATTCCATAACTGGAAGCCAGTGTCTGTCACTCCCCTTCTCCCATTTTGGGCATCTCTGGCAACCATGAGTACGTTCTCTGTGTTTACAGGTCTGATTCTGTTTATTCATTTGTTTTTTTGTTTTTGTTTTTAGATTTCATGTAAAGTGAAATCATATGGTGTTTGTCTTTCTCAGTCTGATTTTTCTTCTCTCTCTTTTTTAAAAAAAAAATTATTTATTTATTTGAGATGGAGAGAGCATGAACAGGAGAAGGGGCAGAGGGAGAAGCAGACTCTCTACTGAGCAGGGAGCCCGATATGGGGCTTGAAGGCTAGCTAGCTGTGTCTCATTTTTAAAACAAATTTCTTGTTTTAGACAGATCCCAGGATTCTGAGATCATGACCTGAGCCTTAGGCAGATGCTTAACTGACTGAGCTACCCAGGCGCCCCTCACTCTGACTTTTTCACTTAACATAATCCCCTGTAGGTCCATCCATGCTGTTGCAAATGGCAGAATCTCATCCTTTTTTTGGCTGTGTAGTATCTCATGGGGTACACACACACACACACACACACACACTCTCACGCACACAATATCTTTTTGTTGTTCATCCATTGATAGACTCAAGATTGCTTCCATATCTTGGCTATTGTAAATAATGCTGCAGTGAACATACGGGTGCCTGTATTCTTTCAAATTAGTGTTTTTGTTTTCTTTGGGTAAAAACCCAGTGGTGAAATTATTGGCTCATATGCATTTCTATTTTTAATTTTTTGAACAACCTTCACATTATTTTCCGAAGTGGCTACAGGCTTTGTAGCCTAGCACCTAGTTTTGTACTGGAATCACCTGGGAGCTTCAGAAAAATACGTGTGATTGTGCTGATGCACTGGGTTTTAAAAGCTTCTCACCTCAGGAGTCGCCTATGGCTCAGCTCTGCTCACGGGACCTGGGAACCTGTTAGAAATGCTGGAAATGGAGTTCTGTCCTAGACCTATAGGGAATCTGAATGTGGATTTTAATAAGACTTCACGTGAGTCCTAGGCACATTTAAGCTGGAAAATCTAGAAAACTGTTTCTCAAAGTATTGCCAGAGGACTTATATTAAAATTTCCTGAGGCATTGTTTAAAAAGAAAAAGCAGGGTTTTTGTTGTTGTTGTTGCCCCCAGTTTAGCTCCTGAATGAGACTCTCTGGGGAACTGAGAAGGTAGGGGTGGGGGTTGGTGGGAGACGAGGCTGGAGCCCGAGGAAACAATGGTTATGTGATCACACAGAGAACCTTACTAGCCTCTAAGAGAGAACCAGCTGGTGGGGGAGGTAAGGGGAATAGGTGGAAAGGTACAAATCTTCAGCCCTAAGATGCATAAGGTCTGAGGATCTAATGTAGAAGGTAGAGACTGGTAACACTGTCACGTATAATTGAAATTGGCCGAGAGATGCTGTCAACAAAGAAAAAGGGTAAAGTGACTGAGGTGGCAGGGTGGGGGGCAGGGGGGGTGTCTTCCATAATAGATACACATAGCAAATCATCATATTGTACATTTTAAATATCTTACAACTTATTTATCAATTATACCTCCGTAAATGGGAAAAAAAAGCAAGTTGACAAAAACGGTTGTAAAGAATGTGTCTTAGGACTCTTTCTGAAACTGCTAAGGTCCAGGATCTGAAGGGCTGTGGGAGGGGTCGGAGAAAGGGCCTGGGGCTGTTGTATTAGCAGGCATGGGTACTGGGTCGGGAAGCAGCATGCTCTGCTCCCTAAGTCAAAATCATCCTAACTTTATTCTTTTTTCAAGATTATTCATTTATTTATTTGACAGAGAGAGAGAGAGTAAGTATAAGCAGGGGGAGCGGCAGGCAGAGGGAGAGGGAGAAGCAGGCTCCCCGGCAAGGAGCCCAAAGCAGGGCTCGATCCCAGCACCCTGGGACCATGACCTGAACCTAAGGGGGACGCTTAACGACTAAGCCACCTAACTTTATTTATTTTTTTTTTTTTTAATTTTTTATTTTTTATAAACATATATTTTTTATATACATATATTTTTATCCCCAGGTCTGTGAATCACCAGGTTTACACACTTCACAGCACTCACCAAATCACATACCCTCCCCAATGTCCATAATCCCACCCCCTTCTCCCCAACCCCCTCCCCCCGGCAACCCTCAGTTTGTTTTGTGAGATTAAGATTCACTTATGGTTTGTCTCCCTCCCAATCCCATCTTGTTTCATTTATTCTTCTACCCACTTAAGCCTCCATGTTGCATCACCACTTCCTCATATCAGGGAGATCATATGATAGTTGTCTTTCTCTGCTTGACTTATTTCGCTAAGCATGATACGCTCTAGTTCCATCCACGTTGTTGCAAATGGCAAGATTTCATTTCTTTTGATGGCTGCATAGTATTCCATTGTGTATATATACCACATCTTCTTGATCCATTCATCTGTTGATGGACATCTAGGTTCTTTCCATAGTTTGGCTATTGTGGACATTGCTGCTATAAACATTCGGGTGCATGTGTCCCTTTGGATCACTACATTTGTATCTTTAGGGTAAATACCCAATAGTGCAATTGCTGGGTCATAGGGCAGTTCTATTTTCAACATTTTGAGGAACCTCCATGCTGTTTTCCAGAGTGGCTGCACCAGCTTGCATTCCCACCAACAGTGTAGGAGGGTTCCCCTTTCTCCGCATCCTCGCCAGCATCTGTCATTTCCTGACTTGTTGATTTTAGCCATTCTGACTGGTGTGAGGTGATATCTCATTGTGGTTTTGATTTGTATTTCCCTGATGCCGAGTGATATGGAGCACTTTTTCATGTGTCTGTTCGCCATCTGGATGTCTTCTTTGCAGAAATGTCTGTTCATGTCTTCTGCCCATTTCTTGATTGGATTATTTGTTCTTTGGGTGTTGAGTTTGCTAAGTTCTTTATAGATTCTGGACACTAGTCCTTTATCTGATATGTCGTTTGCAAATATCTTCTCCCATTCTGTCAGTTGTCTTTTGATTTTGTTAACTGTTTCCTTTGCTGTGCAAAAGCTTTTGATCTTGATGAAATCCCAGTAGTTCATTTTTTCCCTTGCTTCCCTTGCCTTTTGCATTGTTCCTAGGAAGATGTTGCTGCGGCAGAGGTCGAAGAGGTTGCTGCCCGTGTTCTCCTCAAGGATTTTGATGGATTCCTTTCGTACATTGAGGTCCTTCATCCATTTTGAGTCTATTTTTGTGTGTGGTGTAAGGAAATGGTCCAATTTCATTTTTCTGCATGTGGCTGTCCAATTTTCCCAGCACCATTTATTGAAAAGGCTGTCTTTTTTCCATTGGACATTCTTTCCTGCTTTGTCGAAGATTAGTTGACCATAGAGTTGAGGGTCTATTTCTGGGCTCTCTATTCTGTTCCATTGATCTATGTGTCTGTTTTTGTGCCAGTACCATGCTGTCTTGATGATGACAGCTTTGTAATAGAGCTTGAAGTCCGGAATTGTGATGCCACCAACGTTGGCTTTCTTTTTCAATATCCCTTTGGCTATTCGAGGTCTTTTCTGGTTCCATATAAATTTTAGCATTATTTGTTCCATTTCTTTGAAAAAGATGGATGGTACTTTGATAGGAATTGCATTAAATGTGTAGATTGCTTTAGGTAGCATAGACATTTTCACAATATTTATTCTTCCAATCCAGGAGCATGGAACATTTTTCCATTTCTTTGTGTCTTCCTCAATTTCTTTCATGAGTACTTTATAGTTTTCTGAGTATAGATTCTGTGTCTCTTTGGTTAGGTTTATTCCTAGGTATCTTATGGTTTTGGATGCAATTGTAAATGGGATTGACTCCTTAATATCTCTTTCTTCTGTCTTGCTGTTGGTGTAGAGAAATGCAACTGATTTCTGTGCATTGATTTTATATCCTGACACTTTACTGAATTCCTGTATAAGTTCTAGCAGTTTTGGAGTGGAGTCTTTTGGGTTTTCCACATATAGTATCATATCATCTGCGAAGAGTGATAATTTGACTTCTTCTTTGCCGATTTGGATGCCTTTAATTTCCTTTTGTTGTCTGATTGCTGAGGCTAGGACCTCTAGTACGATGTTGAATAGCAGTGGTGATAATGGACATCCCTGCCGTGTTCCTGACCTTAGCGGAAAAGCTTTCAGTTTTTCTCCATTGAGAATGATATTTGCGGTGGGTTTTTCATAGATGGCTTTGATGATATTGAGGTATGTGCCCTCTATCCCTACACTTTGAAGAGTTTTGATCAGGAAGGGATGTTGTACTTTGTCAAATGCTTTTTCAGCATCTATTGAGAGTATCATATGGTTCTTGTTCTTACTTTTATTGATGTGTTGTATCACATTGACTGATTTGCGGATGTTGAACCAACCTTGCAGCCCTGGAATAAATCCTACTTGGTCGTGGTGAATAATCTTTTTAATGTACTGTTGAATCCGATTGGCTAGTATTTTGTTGAGTATTTTCGCATCTGTGTTCATCAAGGATATCGGTCTATAGCTCTCTTTTTTGGTGGGATCCTTGTCTGGTTTTGGGATCAAGGTGATGCTGGCCTCATAAAATGAGTTTGGAAGTTTTCCTTCCATTTCTATTTTTTGGAACAGTTTCAGGAGAATTGGAATTAGTTCTTCTTTAAATGTTTGGTAGAATTCCCCCGGGAAGCCGTCTGGCCCTGGGCTTTTGTTTGTTTGGAGATTTTTAATGACTGTTTCAATCTCCTTACTGGTTATGGGTCTGTTCAGGCTTTCTATTTCTTCATGGTTCAGTTGTGGTAGTTTATATGTTTCTAGGAATGCATCCATTTCTTCCAGATTGTCAAATTTATTGCCGTAGAGTTGCTCATAGTATGTCCTTATAATAGTTTGTATTTCCTTGGTGTTAGTTGTGATCTCTCCTCTTTCATTCATGATTTTATTTATTTGGGTCCTTTCTCTTTTCTTTTTGATAAGTCGGGCCAGGGGTTTATCAATTTTATTAATTCTTTCAAAGAACCAGCTCCTAGTTTCATTGATTTGTTCTATTGTTTTTTTGGTTTCTATTTCATTGATTTCTGCTCTGATCTTTATGATTTCTCTTCTCCTGCTGGGCTTAGGGTTTCTTTCTTGTTCTTTCTCCAGCTCCTTTAGGTGTAGGGTTAGGTTGTGTACCTGAGACCTTTCTTGTTTCTTGAGAAAGGCTTGTACCGCTATATATTTTCCTCTCAGGACTGCCTTTGTTGTGTCCCACAGATTTTGAACCGTTGTATTTTCATTATCATTTGTTTCCATGATTTTTTTCAATTCTTCTTTAATTTCCCGGTTGACCCATTCATTCTTTAGAAGGATACTGTTTAGTCTCCATGTATTTGGGTTCTTTCCAAACTTCCTTTTGTGGTTGAGTTCTAGCTTTAGAGCATTGTGGTCTGAAAATATGCAGGGAATGATCCCAATCTTTTGATACTGGTTGAGTCCTGATTTAGGACCGAGGATGTGATCTATTCTGGAGAATGTTCCATGTGCACTAGAGAAGAATGTGTATTCTGTTGCTTTGGGATGAAATATTCTGAATATATCTGTGATGTCCATCTGGTCCAGTGTGTCATTTAAGGCCTTTATTTCCTTGCTGATCTTTTGCTTGGATGACCTGTCCATTTCAGTGAGGGGAGTGTTAAAGTCCCCTACTATTATTGTATTGTTGTTGATGTGTTTCTTTGATTTTGTTATTAATTGGTTTATATAGTTGGCTGCTCCCACGTTGGGGGCATAGATATTTAAAATTGTTAAATCTTCTTGTTGGACAGACCCTTTGAGTATGATATAGTGTCCTTTCTCATCTCTTATTGCAGTCTTTGGCTTAAAATCTAATTGATCTGATATAAGGATTGCCACTCCTGCTTTCTTCTGATGTCCATTAGCATGGTAAATTCTTTTCCACCCCCTCACTTTAAATCTGGAGGTGTCTTCGGGCTTAAAATGTGTTTCTTGGAGGCAACATATAGATGGGTTTTGTTTTTTTATCCATTCTGATACCCTGTGTCTTTTGACAGGGGCATTTAGCCCATTCACATTCAGGGTAACTATTGAGAGATATGAATTTAGTGCCATTGTATTGCCTGTAAGGTGACTGTTACTGTATATGGTCTCTGTTCCTTTCTGATCTACCACTTGTAGGCTCTCTCTTTGCTTAGAGGACCCCTTTCAATATTTCCTGTAGAGCTGGTTTGGTATTTGCAAATTCTTTCAGTTGTTGTTTGTCCTGGAAGCTTTTAATCTCTCCTTCTATTTTCAATGATAGCCTAGCTGGATATAGTATTCTTGGCTGCATGTTTTTCTCGTTTAGTGCTCTGAAAATATCATGCCAGCTCTTTCTGGCCTGCCAGGTCTCTGTGGATAAGTCAGCTGCCAATCTAATATTTTTACCATTGTATGTTACAGACTTCTTTTCCCGGGCTGCTTTCAGGATTTTCTCTTTGTCATTGAGACTTGTAAATTTTACTATTAGGTGACGGGGTGTGGGCCTATTCTTATTGATTTTGAGGGGCATTCTCTGAACCTCCTGAATTTTGATGCTCGTTCCCTTTGCCATATTGGGGAAATTCTCCCCAATAATTCTCTCCAGTATACCTTCTGCTCCCCTCTCACTTTCTTCTTCTTCTGGAATCCCAATTATTCTAATGTTGTTTCGTCTTATGGTGTCACTTATTTCTCGAATTCTCCCCTCGTGGTCCAGTAGCTGTTTGTCCCTCTTTTGATCAGCTTCTTTATTCTCTGTCATTTGGTCTTCTATATCACTAATTCTTTCTTCTGCCTCATTTATCCTAGCAGTGAGAGCCTCCATTTTTGATTGCACCTCATTAATAGCTTTTTTGATTTCAACTTGGTTAGATTTTAGTTCTTTTATTTCTCCAGAAAGGGCTTTTATATCTCTCGAGACGGTTTCTCTAATATCTTCCATGCCTTTTTCGAGCCCGGCTAGAACCTTGAGAATTGTCATTCTGAACTCTAGATCTGACATATTACCGATGTCTGTATTGATTAGGTCCCTAGCCTTCGGTACTGCCTCTTGTTCTTTTTTTTGTGGTGAATTTTTACGTCTTGTCATTTTGTCCAGATAAGAGTAAATGAAGGGGCAAGTAAAATACTAAAAGGGTGGCAACAACCCCAGGAAAATATGCTTTAGCCAAATTAGAAGAGATCCAAAATCGTGAGTGGGGAGAAAGGGGATAAAAAGAGGTTCAAAAAGGAAGAAAGAAAAAAGAAAAAAAAAAAAAAAGAAAAGAAAAGAATTTTTTTTTTAAAAAAGAAAACACCTAAGAAAAATGTAAAAAAAATATATATATATATATTAGATAAACTAGTAAAAAATCGTTAAAAAAGAAAAAGGTAACAGTTAAAAAAAAATTTTACCCGAAGGCGAGAAAAAAAAAAAATGAAAAAGAAAAAATTAAATTAACTGCAAGACTAAAAAAAATCACAGGAAAAAAGCCATGAGTTCCGTGCTTGGCTTTCTCCTCCTCTGGAATTCTGCTGCTCTCCTTGGTATTGAAACCGCACTCCTTGGTAGGTGAACTTGGTCTCGGCTGGATTTCTTGTTGATCTTCTGGGGGAGGGGCCTGTTGTAGTGATTCTCAAGTGTCTTTGCCCCAGGCGGAATTACACCGCCCTTACCCGGGGCCGGGGTGAGTAATCCGCTCGGGTTTGCTTTCAGGAGCTTTTGTTCCCTGAGCGCTTTCCGTAGAGTTCCGGAGGACGGGAATACAAATGGCGGCCTCCTGGTCTCCGGCCCGGAGGAGCCGAGAGCCCGGGGCCCCACTCCTCAGTGCACCCTCAGAGAACAGCGCCCAGTTACTCCCGTCTGCCTGACCTCCGGCCGCGCTCCGAGCTCACCGAGCCTGCGACCGGTTCAAGGTAACACGGAGCTGCGAGCTTACTGTCGGCTCTGTCTCTGTAGCCGGCTTTCCCGTTCCAATACCCGCAAGCTCTGCGACACTCAGACACCCCCGATCCTTCTGTGACCCTGCGGGACCTGAGGCCACGCTGACCCCGCGTGGGCTTCGCCCCGGTTTAGCCTCTGGAGCGATGTCCCTCAGCGGAACAGACTTTTAAAAGTCCTGATTTTGTGCGCGGTTGCTCCGCCGCTTGCCGGGAGCCGGCCCCTCCCCCCGGGGTCTATCTTCCCGTCGCTTTGGATTCACTTCTCCGCCGGTCCTACCTTTCAGAAAGTGGTTGTTTTTCTGTTTCCAGAATTGCTGTTCTTCTTCTCTTCGATCTGCCGATGGATTTTCAGGTGTTTGCAATCTTTAGATAAGCTATCTAGCTGATCTCCGGCTAGCTGAAGCAGTCTCAGCTTGCTACTTCTCCGCCATCTTCAAGCCTCAAGCTAAGCCACCTAACTTTAAAGAAGATGCTCAGACCATCAATTCTGGGGCAATTTGTGTCCACCTTTTTTAGAAACAAGTCAGACTTCAGGGTCTAATCTGAGATTCTCACCTTTCCTCAAGCACCAACAGTTAACTGAAGTTTGGGGCCAGTTGGAGTGTTTTTGTTTTTTAGCAAAATTTAATATCTCAGAAATACAGCTCATCGACAGGGACCTAAGAACCTCTTGTAGAAATGATTGACACAAACTTGTCTAAACATTTTTTTTGGCGCATACCCTGATTAAGCAAGCTTGGGCTGTGTTTCCAAGTACAGAAGGAATACCCTTCTGTGGTAGCTTCTCTTAGACAGCCACGAAGGCAGCATCAATCAGACCACAACCTTGACAAAGAGCAGTTCTATGCAGTACAAGTCTTAGACAGCATGCTGCTGACTTCTCACACGGGTGTTGATCTTGTTCCCCAGATCCAGAACAACAGAATTCCACGGCAGCCTCTATTTACCCTAGTAACATCAGTTCACGGTCATTATCACGGGTCTAGGCAGGACTTTTTGTTTTCATTTTTGGATTAGTTTGCTAGAGCTGTCATAACCAAGTATTACAAATTTGGTGGCTTAAAACAACAGAAATTTATTGTCTCGCGATTCTGGAAGGGGAGATCTCTGTAATCAAGGTGTCAGCTGTGCCATGCTTTCTCTGAAGGTTCTAGATGAAGGTTCTTTTTTTCCTCTCCCTGGCTTCTGGTGCTTGTTGGTAATCCTTGGTAGTCTTTGTCTGTAGGTACGTCACTCCATTCCGTCCCCATTGTCATGTGCTGTTCTCCTCATGTATCTCCACACTCTCCTCCCTCTATGCGGGTCTCCTCTTCTTAAAACGACATAAGTCACATTGGATTAAGGAACCCCCCATAGTTCGGTATGACCTTGTCTTAATTACATTTGTAACAATCCTATTTCCAAATAAAGTCACATACTGAGGTTCTGAGAAGGACATGAATTTGGAGGGGGTGCTATTCAACCCCGTAGAGTTTTGATATTATTTCATTATTTGTTGCTGATTTTTTTTAATCTTCCCTCCCATTCTCTTTCATCCCTATTGATAACAACCTCTAGTTGTATTTAACATTTATCCTTCTATTTCATTTTCCTTCTTTACTTAAATATGCATCCTTGAAAATGTAGTGTTATTAAATTTACATAAATGTTTTTAAATGGAAATGAGTGGATTAGTGCTGTAAACTTCATTCTGTCTCATACTTCTATCATTCCATATTTTATTTTTGCGATCTTTTATGTTGATATGTGTCCATTTAGTAAATTTCTTCTTAGTGCTACATATTCCATCAGGAACTATGACTTTTCCATATAGAATTGGTTAAAATTAGTAATATTATATATACTCAGTAATTATTTTTAGCTGCATGATAGACTGAATGGAATTTTTTAAAAACAATTCTATAGCAAAAAGTAAATTTTCTTTGAGAAAAAAGGTAAAAGTAGAGTATGAAGGTTGTGTGTGTGTGTGTGTGTGTGTGTAGGTACAAGTTGTGGCATTAACTAGGATAGTCAGAGTAGGCCTCATTGAGATGAGACCAAAGGAAAGAGTTAAAGGAGACAATGGAGTTAGCCAAGAGGATATCTGGGGGAGGAATATTTTAGGTGGAAGAAACAACTAAGGACTCTGAGACAAAAGTGTATGTATGTATGTGTGTGTATCATACCTAAGTATATATATAAGGCAGGAGTCATATATATATATATATATATATATATATATATTCATTTAACATAGCCTAACCCATAAATAATTGTGATTTATTGGAGTTAGCGTTAGAGATATAGAAGGCATGCAGAATGACCACATGGAAAAATAAAACTTCCAATTGTCTCAGGAATACCATAAGAGGTTTTACAAATTTTATTTTAATTCCAGTATAATTAATGTGCAGTTTAATATTCATTTCAGGTGTACAATATAGTGAGTCAACAATTCTATACATTACTCAGTGCTCATCATGTTCATCAGTGCCAGCAGATTTTTGGTGGAGTCTTTCATGTCTTCTGCAGATAGTAGAAGTTTTACTTCTTCCTTATCAATTTGGATGCCTTTTCTTTTCTTTTTCTTTTCTAAGTGCTGTGGCTAGGACTTCTCGTACTGTGCTGAATAAAAGTGGTGAGAATTTAGGGGAAAATTTGTTCTTGACCTTAGAGGAAAATCTCTCAATTTTTCACCCTTGAGTATGATGTTCACTGTGGGTTTTTCATAGATGGCCTTTATTATGTTGATATATGTTCCTCTCTAAACCTACTTTGTTGAGAGTTCTTAACATGAATGAATGTTGTACTTTGTCAGATGCTTTTTGGGCATCTACTGAAATGATCATGTGGTTTTTATCCTTTCTCCTGTTAATGTATCATATTGATTGATCTACAAATATTGATCCATCTTTGCATCCCAGGAATAAATTTCACTTGATTATGGTGAATGGTTTTTTATTGAATGTATTTTTGGATTCCATTTGGTAATATTTTGTTAAGGATTTTTGCATCTGTCTTTATTGGCAATATCAGCTTATAGGGCTCTTTATTGTGAGTGTCTTTATCTGATTTTGGTATCAGAGTAGCACTGGCCTCATAAAATGAATTTGGAATCTTTTATTCCTCTTCTATTTTTTTGAATAGTTTGAGAAGAATAGTTATTAATGCATTTAAAATGCTTGGTACAATTCACCTATGAAGTTCTCTGGTCCTACGTTATGTTAGTTATGTTTTTTGGGAGTTTGAGGGGGGGTGGTTTTTCTTTTTTTTTTAAGATTTTATTTATTTATTTGACAGAGAGAGGGAGTGACAGCAAGAGAGGGAACACAAGCTGGGGGAGTGGGAAAAGAAGAAGCAGGCCTCCCACTGAACAAGGAACCTGATACTGGGCTCCATACCAGGACCCTGGGATCATGACCTGAGCTGAAGTCAGACGCTTAACAACTGAACCACACAGGTGCCATCATGGGAGACTTTTGATTACAGATTCAATTTCATTGCTGATAATTCATCTGTTCAAATTTTTTTTTCTTGATTCAGTTTTGGGGTGTTATATGTTTCTAAGAATTTATCCATTTCTTCTGGGTTTCCAATTTGTTGGCATATAGTTTTTCATAATCTCTTATAATCCTTTGTATTTCTGTGTTGTTGGTTGTTATTTCTCCTCTTTTACTTCTGGTTTTGTTTGAGTCTGCTCTTTTTGTTGTGTTCTGGTTTGGTTTTGTATGGTTAGTCTGGATAAAGATTGATCAGTGGAGTTCTTTGTCTCTGATTGGTTCTTTTTATGTTTTCTGTATCTTTATTGGGGGGACTCACTGAAGAGTCCACTCTTTTCCAAAGTCCAGTGAGGGCAGGCATATTACTTATCTCTCATTTAGCTCTCTTGCTGTGATTTTGTCCTGTTTATCCATTTGGAACATCCTCCACTGTCTCCTCATTTTGTTTAACTCTGTGTGTCTGTTTCTTTGTGTTAGGAAAGTCAGCTGTGTCTTCTACTCTTGAAAGTAGTGGCCTTATGAAGAAGAGATTTTGTAGTGCCCTGCAATTCAATGTCCTCTGTTCACCAGAACCTAGCAATTCAGGGGTGTCTCCTATATGTGCTGTGTGTGCCCTACTTTTGTGGCTGAGCCACCTTTGTCTTCAGTCTGTCATCTGCAATGTTTCTCTTTCTGTTGTGAGCAGTTGGGTCCCCATGTTTTTAGTGGGGTAGTCTGGGGGCTTCTTGGGTGTAAGCTGAATCAGATCAGGCATTTGTCAGCTATGTGGTAGCACTGAAATTTAGGGCACTCTCTCCGTGTTGTCCCATGAGAAGCTTTTGTTGGCAGGGGGAACATGCAGTCAGACCATTCATCTGCCCCCAGCCCAATGCTGGGACTGCAGTCAGACTAATGTGTTTGGTTATTTTCTGCTCTCTCTGGGGAAGGAGTCACTTTGGAGTTGTGCTGACCCCATAGGGATGATTTACACAGTATTAGGTTTGTGGCACCACCTTGGATGGACTCCTGTCAAGGGTATGTTTGAGGGCGGGGGCCCACAGGGGAATAAAAGGGCATTATGTGAGGTGCTAGCAAGGACTATGCTGAGGCCACTGGGTTGGAGAGGGTGAATCCAAAGAAACCTGGGGAGGCAGAGTGCACTGTTAGCTAGCTGGAGAATGTTTCTGCTCTGCTGGTTCCCACAGGTGTCCGTGTATCTAGGCTGGAGGGGAGAGGAGGGAAGTGGCCCCTGCCAGCTCCTTTGTTGTTGGAGAGTCTCCAAAGATCCCTGCTCCTCCAGCACATGCTCTGGGAGATAGTAAGCAAATCTCCTTTCTGTATACCCTAGGCATTTTTCAAACTGTGGCTTCTGTGCTCTCTCTGTGGAGCTGTTTGTTGTACTGTCTCCTTGAGGGAAGGGGCTCATTTTCTTGCCCTTCTGGCTCTCCGAAAGCCTGCTGGTTTTTAACGTTCCAGGTGCTAAGCCCCACTGCTGGTAGAACTCACAAAGCCAGGCCTCTTTGGTTTTCTAAGTCAAATGTTATGGGGATTCATCTTCCCAGTGTGGTTCCCTGTGCCTAGGGTGACGGGTATGAGGGTTTGTTCCTTCCTCTCTTTGAATCCATAGTTTCCCTCTCTTCTGTGGATGGTCCTGCGGGTCCTTTTAGTTCCCAGCTGTGTCTCTGCGCTTTCTACCCTCCTCAGTGTGGTCTCTTCTTTACATTTAGCTGTGGAGAGTCTGTTTTGCCAGTATCCAGGTCATTTTCTGGATTATTTATGCTGATGTGGGTGTTATCTAGATATATCGTTGGGACAAGGTGAGCCAAGGATTCTCCTATTCTGCCATTTTCCCCAGAAGTTCAGAAGAGTTTTTGTTTGTCTTTAATATAGAATTGTGTGTTGACTATGATATCTAGCTTGGAGGAAAATGCCTTAGTTAGAATAGGCTAGGTAAGTCTGCATTAACAAACAAATATTGTCTCAGTGGCTTATGGTAAAAACAAAGAAATAAACCAATTCTTCATACAAAGGAGAAGCTTCTAGATCACCAGGATGTCTCACCTTCAAATAATAACTCAGGGATTGAGGCTGCTTCTATTTTATGTCTCTGCCATCTTGATATGGAACTTTAAGAAGCTTTCCAGGGCAAGGAAAAAGAGACTGCTGGAAAATCTACTGTTCTTTTATCCTCTGGCCAGAGAGTGGCTCGTATCACTTAGGCCTGAGTTTGTTGGCCAGAATTAGTTGCGTGTCCCAACCTAACTGTGAGGGATGCTGAAAAATATAGTCTTTCTGCGTACTTAAGAAAAGGAAAAAGAATGGGGCCCAAGAAAAAAAATAGCATTTTCTCTGATATAGAGAAAGAAGTTAAACTGTATTTGAGTTCATGGCACTGCCAGCCCTATTAACCTTGAGTTTCCTGAATGTGAACAATTTTAACCAGCTTTAAAGGGATGGGTTTTGATAGTAAAAGTGGGTGTTTTTATTTGTTTGCTTGCTTAATTTGACTTGGTTTTTAATTCTCTAGGTTTCTTGCATTCTTTTCCTCCTGTAGTTCTAGTTTCCCTCCTCCCAAAGGTACTGAGCGCATAATACACAATCAACAGATACACTAACTTATTGAACTAAGGAATAAAAACTTTCGACTCAATAGGCCCTGACACTTGTTAATTTTGTTAAAGACTTAATGAGAAGGAGATAAAAGAATAAATGAGTAGAATTTCCACTAATAACTAACAACTTAATTTATCTGTCTTTCATCTTCCCCCAAGTAGCCATAATTAAGTGTCGATGATGTCACATCTATAATAATACCTCTATTTGTAGCTCCCTTTCAAGTTTGCAAAGCCTGCTACATCTGTTATTTCACTGTATCCTCACACCATACAAGGGGCAATAAGGCAGGTGTTATCCCCATTTTGCAGATTAGGAAATTAGAATTCTGTGATGTTAAGTGAGCGGCCTAAGATCTGCAACCAGTAATGATGTTGTCACTTGAACCAGATCTCCTAACTTCCTGTCCTGTGTTTTTCCCCTGACCAGAACATAGAGGCTCTCTCCAAATGGAAATCATCCATTTAGGCAAGACAATAAGGTCTACTTCTTAACCTTTAACACAAAGAAATCCAAGCTAGTTATAATAACTTAGTGAGAGTGTAACTTTCAAAAATTTCATCCCAATGGGTGCCATTTTATAAACTGTTCTGGAAGTAAGGAGGCTTAGCTGTACAGAGGCATCTATAAAGGGACAGGAAAGTTTTTCTGTAAAGGGCCAGATAGGAAATGTTTGTCTCTGTAGCCATATGATCTCTGTTGCATACTGTTCTCTGTTATTTGTTCACTATTTTTAAAAAGATTTTATTTATTTATTTGACAGAGAGAGAACAGCAAGAGAGGAAACACAAGTAGGGGGAGTGGAAGAGGGAGAAGCAGGCTTCCCACTGAGTAGGGAGCCCAATGCGGGGCTCGATCTCAGGACCCTGGGATCATGTTCCAAGCCAAAGGCAGCTGCTCCACGACTGAGCCACCCAGGCGCCCCTTGTTCACTATTTTTTTTTTTTTTTACTATATTCCATTTATTCAAAAGATATAAATCAAGGCAACTTTTTTTAAATTAAATTTATTTATTTTCAGCATAACAGTATTCGTTATTTTTTCACCACTCCCAGTGCTCTATGCAATCCGTGCCCTCTATAATAACCACGACCTGGTACCCCAACCTCCCACTCCCCCGCCACTTCAAACCCATCAGATTGTTTTTCAGAGTCCATAGTCTCTCATGGTTCACCTCCCCTTCCAATTTACCCCAACTCCCTTCTCCTCTCTAACTCCCCATGTCCTCCATGCTATTTGTTATGCTCCACAAATAAGTGAAACCATATGATAACTGACTCTCTCTGCTTGACTTATTTCACTCAGCATAATCTCTTCCAGGCCCGTCCATATTGCTACAAAAGTTGGGTATTCATCCTTTCTGATGGAGGCATAATACTCCATAGTGTATATGGACCACATCTTCCTTATCCATTCGTCCGTTGAAGGGCATCTTGGTTCTTTCCATAGTTCACTATTTTTTAAATGTAAAAATCATTTAAGTTCACAGGCTGTTCAAAGTAGGCTGTGGGTTGGATTTGTTCACAAGCCCCAAGTTTTTATGAGGCTGTTTGTCCATGAACGCTGACCGTGACCATGAAACAGACTACTTGTTGGTCTTGCCGGCATTCAGCCTGCATTGCATTGTCTGCTTGGCAATTTTCTTTCGGGTCACAAATTACCCACTTCCAGGTGAGATATGCCACATTCTGTCTCTGAATGTCTTACCCTGCCTGTTCACAGGTCGCAGTGTCTCCCTTCTGGTACATGGCTGGTCTGTGACTTGGTGTCTTGAACTGTCTTCTGAGCAGCTCCACTCGCCACTGGAAGCCATGGGGCATAATGCTCCCTTTCTTTCTTAAAGAGCTTAACTTTTGCTGCCTGTTTGCTCAAGTTGGGCCTCTCCAAAGTGCCCTTCTACCTCATTATTCTAAATTTATCAAATTTCTTCTTTGTTATCTTTTGGTAAAGCCTATGAAGGTGGAATTTGGGGGTATCCAGGAGGTCACTCAAGGGCACTGAATATTGTGCTACAAGTCATCAGAGAGCCTCCCCAGCCTCATTTCTGTCTTTCTCCCTGGAGTTCTGGCAGTAGCAGAAGGCAAGAGCAGTGCGACAACTTTTGGAGGTCACTAATCTCGGGAAAATGAGGCATGCCTATCAGAGCTCCATGAATTGCTTTAATACTCAAATGCTCTGTGATGGAAACCAATCACTTCTTTATAAGTTTCTCCTATGATTTTTTTTTTTTTTTTTTTGCTAATTTCTTTCTAGGAAGAAGATGCTTTGTTCATTAAACAGATATTTGCAATCTGCTGTAAGTCTGACACTATATTAGTTGCCAGGGCACAAAGAAAATTGGTATGTGGTATCTGCTTAAGGAGCTTATGTCTTTCAAGGAGATAGATGCATCCATGGGCTGTGAAAATACAGAATAGTGCAAATATAGAGCTTTGTATAGGGTGGCAAAGGAACATGGAAGACATTCTTAATTCTTCAGGGGAGAGGGACAGCTAGGAAAGAATCAGAAAGGAAGTGATGTCTGAGTTGAGTAAAAGAAAGAATGAGAAAAAATGGTCAAGATGGAGGGAATAACATGTCACGGAGGTGTGGTAGAGGATGGTGTGATTGAGAACTATTGAATGCATAATGTGACTTACACATGTAGTGCCTAAGAAGGAAGGGTGTAGTGAGGCACGGATGCAGAAATGTGCCAGAATGTATTCCATGCCAAAGTGTGAAGTTTGTTTGTTGACCTGAAGGCAGGGGTGAGCAAGTATAGAAGCACAAAGGCTCCATAAGTTTCATGTTTTTGAAAGATCTCAGGCTGGGATGTGGAAGTTGGACTAATGAAATCTAGGACTGGAGCAGGGAGTTTTTCCATTTGTCCAGCAAGAGATGGTAAATATCAGAGTTAAAGCAAAAGGAACAAGTTCAAGATGATTAGGAAACAACAGCACTTGGAGACCAATTATGAGTATGAAATAAGGAAAGTCCAGAATGATCTCCAGGTTAATGGCTTGGCAGTTGAGAAACAATGTCGTAATCCAATAATATTGGAAACACTGAATGAGGAGTGAAGAGGAAATTAGAAGACTGGATGATTCATTCCATTTTAGGCTGTGAGATCTGAAAATCCTCTGGGATGTCCAAGTGAAGACGTTCAGTATACAGTAGGAAAAACAGGTTTGAAGGTCAGTGACAGTGACTCAGCTGGAGATATTTGGGAAACATCGGTACCTAGTCTTTGGATTTAGATGTGATTGTCCAAGCAGCAGTTGAAGCTTGAGAAATAAACAGGACCAAGGACAAAACCCCAAGGAACCCTAACTTTGTCGGATGCAAGAAGAACCTGCAATCGAAATAGAAGATCCAGAAGGAATGGACACAGAGAGAGAGGGATATAATTGGAACTGTGTGCTGTCATGGAAGGCAGAACAGGAAAGAGTTTTGAGTTTCATGAGACAGGATGAAAAAGAATTGATTTTATGTAAAAAGTTAGGAGGTCACTAGTTAGAAACAATTCAGGAGAGTAGTGGAAATTAGAAGCTGGGGTTGGAGTGACTGGACTAGTGAATAATTAAAGGAGATAATTTAATATTAGATGTAAAGTCTGCAAAGACACTTTGTATATTGTAAACATACAAATATACAGTAGGCTTTCATTAATGTATAGTCTAAGGCATAATCTCTAGATTTGGACTATCTTTTGAAGTAATTAACCCATCAATATTTAATTTTCATGTCTCAATGATAAAAAATTGATAATAAATCTATTGATAATAAAATCAGTAGATTCATTATAAAATCTACAACCACGCTTATCATCAACACAAACCCCTTTACAATTTTATTCGTTTCTGCAGGGAACAAATTGCCTTAAAAATACTCCTGTCCATTTGCTAAATAATTCCAGTTATTAAAGGTCCTGTCAGGATTTTCGGTTTTTATATCCTACATGCCCCCTTCCCTGCCCTAGCTAGTTCATGGGCCTTTCTTTCTTGCCCGCAAACAGACCTTAGACACTTGGCCTTTGTAACCAGTCACTTTGCTCCCTGGGATCTTCCCATCACCTCTGCCCCAGAATTTGAGGAGCAACCAACCATATCCTTAGCACTTCTTAACTTGCTCTTTTCATAGGCCATTGTGTAGATCCTTTGAGATTTCAAGGGTTTGGGAATTTTCCTGCTAAGGACTAAAAAGAAATAAACAAGATTTTTTTTTTTATTTAAATGAGAAAATTTCCAAGCTTCTGAAGTCTTAGAGTTAAGATTTTTGGTCCACAAATTTTGGTGTTAAGTGGGTCTTATCCTTCTATGCCTATGTTGGGGCTTACTAAGTCAGTTCTTTTATACCTCTTCTGATTTCATGTCCTCATGTCTTTCATGACCTTTCTACCAAGAGGACTGGAAGATGACATCAAGACAGACCATGAGGCCTCTCTTTGTAACATCCCTGAAAACCCACAGGCTAAGTGATCCCCATTCCACTGGCCTCAGTCCTAAAAGAAATGTTCACCTTTGTATATTCCTCACAGTTGTTTCCCACATAAAGCTGAAATACAAATCCTAATCCTGAAATACAAATATTTTCCATCTTTCCCAGTTCAATCTCATGTGTTCATTTGATAATCTTGTTTGTTTATGTTCTTATGCAAATCACTGATTTAAATATAGAGTAGAACAGGACCAGGGAAAGAGTCCCTTGGCATGAGAAGTGGAAACCGTGTTTCCATGTGATAATCAGTCCATGAGCTAACGTTCTTTAGGAAGAGTCATCCAAAATGTATAGATGTACTTAATTGTTTTCTAATTTATAATTCAGTTTCTATTCTATCATTGTGTTCATGGGACATTATGAGAAGTGCCTTGCTGAGCTTCAGACATACTATGTTGCGAGAGAAAGTGTAGTGGTTAAGAGCTTTGGATTCGGAGCCAGATATGTTGGTTTTGAATCCTGTCTTTTCAATTTACTAGCTTTGAGACCTTGTGCAAATCACTTAACCTCTCTGTGCCTCAGATTTCTTGTCTATAAAATGAGGATAATATTAATATCTTATCGAATTTTCTCATAAGATTTTCATGAGGATTAGATAAAATAAAACACATTAAACACGTAATAGTACTTGACAATAGCAAGTGTCCAATAAATGTTAGCTCTTCAAAAATGTATGATGGGGGGCACCTGGGTGGCTCAGTGGGTTGGGCCTCTGCCTTCAGCTCAGATCGTGATCTCAGGGTCCTGGGATCGAGCCCTGCATCGGGTTCTCTGCTCTGTGGGGAGCCTGCTTCCCCCCTCCGCTCTCTGCCAGCCTCTCTGCCTACTTGTGATCTCTCTCTGTCAAATAAATAAATAAAACCTTTTAAAAAAATGTATAATGGTAGCTCTCTCCTGGAGCAGGGAGAGAATAATGAATAATCAGAATCTTTATGTGGGTGATCAAGACAGAGAAAATATTGGGAAAATTCCGGTTGATTTTAACATACCACGCCTACATCTTGGTGAGGAACCATTGTATTAGTTTTCCTCTTTCCAGGTGTATTGTTATTAAGAATGAAAGAAAAATCTGACTTAATCTGTTATGGGCCGAATTGTATCCCCCAGAATTCATTTGTTGAAGTCCTAACCCTCAGTGCCTTAGAATGTGACTGTATTTGGAGATAGGATCTTTGAAGCAGTAATTAAATTAAAATGAGGTCATTAAGCTGGGCCCTAGCCCAGTGTGACTGTAATCATTATAGGAAGAGGGAAGTTGAACACCGGTTCAGAGGAGAGACCACATGAAGACAAAAGAAGATGGGCCACCTAGAAGCTGAGGAGAAAGCTCTCAAAAGAAACCAACCATGCCAACACCTTGATCTCAGATTTCTTGTCTCCGGAATTGTGAGAAAATCTATTTTTTTAAAGTCACCCAGCATAGGGTGCTTGATTAGGACAGCCTGGCAAACTAATACATAATGTAATTGATCCCACTCTGTGACTAGGGCATCTTTGAGGATTTCTAAGCTCTTCTTTATTAATCCTTTCTAGACTTATGTCTAGAATCAATAGCTCAGTTTATGGCACGTGGTTTGCAAGATCTGTTTTCTTCATCTCTTTAAAGATCGGGTATGTACATACACACAGCCGTTCAGCACCTCTCTTGTCTACCACACCTCACCAACAAGAGCTCATTTTGTATCTGGGATATAATCTGCATGGGTAATGAGATCCAAGCTCATTGAGAGTAATTACATTCACTCTTTTTATCCCTTAACCAGTCTCAGGCTTTAGTTAACCCTTCTGAAGTGTGATGCCTCTTTTCAGCCAATCATGTTATCATGTTGATGATAAAAGCAAATTAGAATGTGGGTAAGCCCATCTTCTCTCTGTCGGCTTTTACAAGCAGCAAGCTTATGAAATTCATGTTTTGAATATATTTAATTTTGAATATATTTAATTTTGCAGTCTGTTGAATTTTTGTTAGCTTTTTCTTAATCAGGGCTTTATTCTATCTACCCTGTTATTACAGGTTAAAGACGCTCTTCATTACTTTCTGGTCTATCTCTTCTATATCTTTTGTATGATGGAAGCACTAAACTCAGATTCAAAACATTAGGGGCCATCTGTTGCTTGGGACCTGGGTCAAGTTGCTTAATCTAAATTTTTTTATCTATAAAATATAGTTTAGTAATATTCCATCTTATAAGGCAAGCCATTATAGAATTATTATTAAATTATAAAATATATGCAAAAGCACTTTGAAGTTATGATTTCAGATATATACAACAACTTATTGTTGATATTACTATTATTATCATTAAGGCATATCCTTTCATTTCTGAGTTCAAGAGATAGTTATGAAACCACATCGGTCTCCTTTTTTTTTTTTTTTTAAAGATTTTATTTATTTATTTGACAGAGAGAAATCACAAGTAGTCAGAGAGGCAGGCAGAGAGAGAGAGAGGAGGAAGGAGGGTCCCCGCTGAGCAGAGAGCCCGATGCGGGACTCGATCCCAGGACCCTGAGATCATGACCTGAGCCGAAGGCAGCGGCTTAACCCACTGAGCCACCCAGGCGCCCCCCACATCAGTCTCTTAATTTAGCTTTCATTTTTATTTACGTTTGAAGGAAATAGTCTATAGTACACAGCTAATTTTGCAAGAGTAAGAAGACAAGTTGCTTTCCCCTCTCACCTTCAATGGAAGAAGAGAAAAAATCACTACTTTTGGCAGCAAGAAGCATCATTCACTTCTTGCAGACCAAATGAGGGATCTAATTTTGGACAGAGGTTTATATTTTAATGTTTTCATGAAAGATATTATGGCACAGAGGAAAAAGGTCCTTCTCAGGAGTCAGCCAGACATAAAACCTGGCTCTGCCGCAACTGGACTGTTCGGCTCTGATCAAGTCTCTGAACTTTGCCTCACTGAATCTCCATTTCCATACTGAAAAGTGGAACGAATAATTACCTCAGGGCTCAAACACAGAATGTATATCTAGTGCCTGGTATATCATGCGTCTTTCATAAAAACTGATCTTTGTACTAATAGAATTTACATGACTTACATTAATTATCTTTTCATTCTGACTTTTGATAATTTTCATTGAGCAAATTCCAAATCATAATCAATAATTATTTCTTGCTTATCCACTATTCAGGGTACTGGTCTGCAAGGTAAAGAAACAAAGAGGGAAAGGCATGCCTCCCTTTCTGCAAGGGGATTGTCATCTAATTGAAGAGGCGAAACATATCCAAGAGACAGTAAGTGACAGAACATGACTATGTTTAGACACAGAATGAAATAATTTAATGGGAAAAATAGAAAGAAAAGGCTTTAAAGTGAAGGAATGAAAGATGAAACCATGCTAAATGTAAAATGCTGTGTTATAATATCTGATGCTGTTACTCAAAAATTACGAGTGGCTCAATATTTAGAGGAGAAGGCAATAAATAGAAAATCAATGCAATGAAAACAACAATTTATACATATTTCTATTCGATTTTTCTTACATGAGAAATATTCTCCAAGATCTCATTATATTGGAACAAAATTAATTTCCTTTCAGCAAGAACTTAAACTATTCCTTTTTATTGCATTATAGAATGTTGGAAATTTACTGAAGATACAGACAGCCTAAATTTAAAGACTTTGTTCCCTCTCATTTGAATTCAGTGTAGTAAATATGAGACATAATTACACTAACAGTCAATGGAAACTCATTTCTTGTTGACACAGCTACATTTCTGTAAACTCTCATTATTGAAGTTATTTATCCAGGGTCTTTAAAAAAAAAAAAAAAGCCAGCTGATGAGTAAGACAGTACTTACTAAAACAAGAACCGAATAAACTTGCCTTGATCACATTCATGAGGTCATTCAATTGAACTACATTGTATGAAACCTGGAACACAATAGCACAGATCTCTGAATGCTGCGGGATAATCAAGGTACAGAATTTATTGTGGGGGCGATTAAAAATTGCATCAGAGAAATAATGATCCGTCCTTTAATTACTTTCCTTTGTAGTGAGCTTAGATCAATATCAACTGTTTGTTTTATTCAAGCTCCTTTATTTTTCCTTTTTAGAGAAGACATTGCATGACTATGCAAGTACAAGAACTAAGAGAAAGTCCTGAGCACTTGGCGGGCAAGGTAGAAAGCATGGTAAAGTTTCATGCATTTGGTCCCTGCAAAGGAAGCCTTGTGCTGTGGCAAATACATCACAAGTCATCCCGAATAAAAGTCAGAATAAGATCATCATGTTTTACCCAATTGTTACTGAAGGATGGTAAAATCATGATAAATATAGGAAAATGGAAAAGTTTGAGACTTTGTACTGATTGGTGTTTTTATGTGAATTTTCTGAGTCTTCTGGAATTCAGCTATCCAGTGGAGTAGCCTAATTAATGGCCACTTTTAATCTATCTCTGGGTTCTCATTGTTAGCACCAAGTGTTAATACGATTAGTGTTGTTTTATTTTTTGCCAAGAAAAATGAGGAAATGGATATTAGCTTTTTAAAAACAAAGGATTCTCCAGAAGCAAACCCAAAGTTCCCATCCCATGCCAAGTTGGAAAGAACCTATGGAAGTCAAAGAAAACATCCTTTGAGGGTGGCCTGTGTTGAGGGCATATCTTGTGATCTGCTAGGGACATTGCACCTGGTTCCCAACACTGATGCCACAAACAAATAAAAGCACATACTTCTCTTGGGTGTGGTATCATACTGAGGCAAGGGCTTCTTTAAACTAGATTCCTTTGAATGGGAAAATTCGTACATGACTTGGAAGACAAAACAGAAACGGTCTAGATGTTTGTGCTAATGATTTAATGGGCATAATTCCTCCCTGAAATGGTAATAGAAGTGTCACCTTCTTTACAGGATTGTGTCCCTGCACTGGAAGAGACACTCTGTCACCCAGAGTGGTAGAAAAGTTTTTTAAAAAGTTACTCAGCCATACTCTTGGGTCATCCCAGCCAGTGGTAAATTTACACAGGAATTTCCCTTGTGATTTTTGTGGCCTCACATTTTCCAACCCATTGGTAGGTAGTATTGTAAAAAATTAAGAACATGGGCTCTGGGGGCAGACAGTTTGGATTTGAGTCTTTCTTTGCCATTTCCTGGCTGTATGACTGAACCACTACGTGCCTCAGTTGCCCCATCACTGCCTTTTTCATTATGTTGTTATGAAGAGTAAATAAGATAATATACCCAAAGTGGTAGAATACTAACCAGTATGGAATGTGCTCAGTAGTGTAAGCATAAAAGAAAGACTATAAAATCGTGTTTCATTTAACTGCTCAGACAATGAAGTATTCTGTAAGTAATCAAGAATTAAATGGAAACTTCTTTTTGTCAAAATCCTTGTAAATATTACTCCAATCCTTCTAGAAAAGTACTCATGACATTTCCTAAGACTAATATAATAAAAATAATGTAATTCCTGATGGTAATCTCGCAATGCCTCAGGACATCCTTCTAGACCCAGTGGATCATTATAAAGAACTGAAACAGTGTGAGGATTTGGAATCAACAGTCATTGACCCAAGTAGTCCCCTTGAAGATTTTTTTAAAAATTGAATATATATCTTATGTAATATTGCCACCCCAATACAATTTGCCTTTAAAAACAGAAAACAAGGGGTGCCTGGGTGGCTCAGTGGGTTAAGCCGCTGCCTTCGGCTCAGGTCATGATCTCAGGGTCCTGGGATCGAGTCCCGCATCGGACTCTCTGCTCAGCAGGGAGCCTGCTTCCTCCTCTCTCTCTGCCTGCCTCTCTGCCTACTTGTGATCTCTCTCTGTCAAATAAATAAATAAAATCTAAAAAAAAAAAAAAAAAAACAACAACCAGAAAACAAGACACAAATCCAACTGGATGGTTTGTTAGTTGTTACAGCTAAAAGAAATTTCACTGTACTCTCAAATTGTTCAAACTTTCTTTCATATTCACATCCTTTGAATATAGGCTTTTGGGTACATTTCTCAAAAACTGACATTTAAAGTTCTTGTTTGTGTATCAACTCATATACAAAGGATGGATACTTATAATGCACAGCCAAGATATAAATATTCAGAAATTTACATACCTTATTTGATAAATAAGAATGAAAAAAAATTATATAAATTAAAGCTTCAACCCAAGAAGCTAAAAATATAGGAAAAAAATAAATCCAAAAGTAAGCAAGAGAAAAGAGTTCATAACTATAAAAGTGAAAATAACATATTAGAAACTAGAAAAAATTAGATTTGCAAAAAAATCTAAGATCAGCTCCAGTAAAAAATATAGAAAAAATCTGGCTGTTAGAATCAAGATAAACAGAAAAATTTGTAAATATACAACATATAACTATAACTATGAACTATAATTATAGTTCATATAACTATAGAGCCATAGGAAATTAAAACTTACACAAAGACACTATCCACAATTCCTTGCTAATCTATTTGAAAAAATGATGAAATATATAATTTTCCAGGAAATATATAAGTTAAAAAAAACATCAACAGAGAGAAGTTAAAACAAAAACAAAGGAAGAGGTAACCACAAAGGAAATCAACAAAATTGTCAGAAAACTGCTTCCTTTCTTGAGCCTCCCCATGGGTCTTATGATAAACTGTTGGAAAATTGTTTTAGAATATGCCAATGAAGCTATTACAGAGTACATAAAAGTATGGACATTGTTGTTCATTCATTACATGTGGCTGGCATAATCTGCTACCAAAACTTTAGATAGCAGAAAAAGATTATAGGGTAAAAAAATTAGAAATGAAAATTCAACATAGCGTAAAAATATAGTACTTTAGGAATATAGTGATAGGTCAACATTAGGAAATATATTAATATAATTAACCATATTGATAGAACAAAAAAAGACTAATAAAGAAATAAATTTGTTACAATAAATGTTAAAAATGCCTTTCATGAAATTAAAGTCTTAAAAATGACCTCTCAGTAAACTAGAAAGAGAAGGGTGTTTATATAATGACAAATCATATTTATCACAAATCAAAGCCAACATGATTATTTGTATGGTGAAAAAAAAAAGAAACTTACAATATCATAATGTTTACTATTTTGTTTACATAATTTGTTTATTTTGTTACATAAAAATACAATACATTTAATGTTTACATAATGTTTACTATTTTCCAGTATTATTCTGGAGGCGTACCTGAGGAAAAAACCAAGCAAAAGTAGTAAGTATATCTCTTGTTATACAAAAGTATCAATTACAGAGTGTAAATTCACTACCTGGAAAACTCAGGAGAATTCACTGAAAATTACTAGATCTGGTAACCGAGTTTAGGAAAGACATCAGATACAAAATAAAGGTAACAACACAGTGAAGAGCTTTCCTTGTGCCAATGAATAATCAGTGGGTAAGTAATAAAACTGTGAGCATCTAAGATTTTCTAAATGTAGGAAACATTGAGTAGAGAAACCAAATATAGTATAAAAAGAATCACCACCCATATTGGTCAAAAAATAGAAACTGAGATGACAAATAGTATTTTGTTTTCTAAATTCACAAAGATCAGAAAGTGATCATTACCTGTGCTGGTGAATGCAACAAAGCAAGCATTCATGTATCATTTGTAGGGATGTAAATAAATACAACTTGATTGGAAGGCAATTCTAAAATTAATTTAAAATTTATAAAATAGGTATATTTTTGACATAGAAATGCTGTTCTAGAAACCTGTCCTTTGTTTCAGCAAAGATGGTATTCTATCATTTTCTAGCTTTCACTCCCATTAAAAAATCAGACATCACGCTATTGTTTTAATGTAGCTTCTTTATAGCTTACGTTTCTTTTTTTCTCTGGTTACCTCTATCATGTTTGGTTGGATTTTGGACATCAGTAGTTTTACCATGCTGTGACTCAGCGTAGTCCCTTTATGTTTCTCTGATCGAGGTTGTATTGCTTCTTGAATCAGTGGCTGGGGAGTTCTTACAGTTTTAGAAAATTTAACACCATCACAATGGTGCTGCTCAGCTTCTAGGCTCTTCGGAAAAGTGACACCAAATGCTTACCTCACCTTTTTTGGTGTCTTTTTGCACTTTTCTGCTGTCTGAGGTCTTTTCCCTCTACTCTTGGCTGCCTTCATAGCTTTGAACTCCAATTTTTGTCTCTCTAGCACCTTGATGCTTATTTGCCAGTTAGCATCACATTTCTGCTCAGCTTCTCAGTTCTTAGACATGCCCCAGTTATAAACCAGCACATGACCCAAAGGACAAAGTAGCATGAAGTGTTGGGCTCCCCTTCATGTGTTTTCTTTCCCTTTGGTATCTTCAATTCTCAAGTCCTAACTG
This sequence comes from Mustela lutreola, assembly GCF_030435805.1. Lineage (NCBI taxonomy): Eukaryota > Metazoa > Chordata > Mammalia > Carnivora > Mustelidae > Mustela > Mustela lutreola. The sequence continues at coordinate 33,836,266 of NC_081302.1, forward strand.
TCCGCATTGGGAGTTTTCTGCTGCCTTCGAACAAATGTTTTTGGCTGTGTGTGTGTGTGTGTGTGTGTACATTTTATTCAATTATCTAATTGTTATCTAGGGGAGAGTTTGTCTGATAAAAGCCAGTCATTTTTAGCAAGAAGGGATATCCTCTTTGGGACCATTCTTGACTTTTCTCTTTCTCACACGTGTTGGCTCAACCTTTCTAGTATGCGCAATCTCCCTACTTCTTACCATCTCTACTGCCACAACTCTAGTCCAAGCCACCTTTACTCTCACCCTATTACAACAACGACCTCATCATTATTGACCCTCTTTGAGCTCTTGCTCGCTGTCACCTACTTTCAACACAGAAGACTGCATGACCTGTTGAAAACGTCAATCACTCCTCAGTGACAATGGTCACTCCTTTCTCTCAGAATAATTCCAAAGCTATTACTGTGGTTCAACAGATTGTATTTTCCAAAGACGATCACATAATATATCTTTCATCCACATGCTTTTACAGAGCCTTGTCATTCCCCCACCAGGAAGTGAAGTCTATGACCCTTCCCACTGGAACTGTACAAACATTTAAGGCTGACCTGACCAAGAAGCACATCAGCAGTGATACTCTGTGACTTTAAGACTAGGTCATATCAAGGCCATGCATCTCTTCCTTATTCTCTTGTAAGGCTCGCACTTGGAATGCAGCCAGCATTCTGTGAGGAAACCCAAAACACCTATGGAGAGATCACGAAGAGAAGAAATAAGGCATAAGGCCCATAGTTCTGACTGCTCCCGGTCAGCACCAATTTGCCAGTCATGTGACCAAACTGTCATTTGATGTCACTAACTCGATGCCCCCCGCACCCGATTGAGCAGCACTGTTTGATGCCATGTGGAGCAAAGATTAACAATTTTCATAAACCCCTCTTGAATTGCACATTTGCATGCAAAATAAATGTTACTCTTGTTTACTCTAGTCTTGGGGTAGTTTGTTATGTAAAAATACATAACTGATACTGAAGACCTACAATACCTGTCATAACAAGATTCCTCATCACCTTTTTAACCTCAGTTCTTCTACATTTCTCTCATCTAGTCTCCTTTGATTTCATTTGTCAAGCATTCCCCTACCTCCAAGCTCTTACGCTTATTCTTATGTCTGCCTGGACTATTTTTCGCCCATTTATCCCCATGCTTTCCTCCCTTACCTCCTTCATTTGAGCTCAAATATGACCTTATTCCTGAGAACTTTTTTGGTTGCTTTGCTTTTCTTAAAGCGTTTATCACCAACTTACATATTATATATATTTTACTTATTTGGGTTAGTCACCTGCCTTATCCCATAAGAACATAAATTAAATGAAGGAACAGATTTTTCTGAGTCCCAAGTGGTTAGAATAAGTAAGTAGTAGGGAATTAATAAAATGTTTTGAAGAAATGTTTACTTTTCATTTCACTGTGTTGACTATTTGTTATTCATCCCTTTTTGCTGTACATAGACTCATGACATGAGTAGATTAGCTATAGATACTGAGAATTCCTGAGAAATCTTAGTCTGCAAAATGTATTCACTGCTCTAAGATGCTTTGTTTAGTTTTCTCAAACATGTACATGACCTCAGGATACATTTACTTCTGTGTTCAGCCTGCCAGTTTCCCAAGACCAAACTGCATCTGCGTCAGTCTCGAAGTCTCTAAGATCTTCCTTAAGGTCTTTTCTGTCAACTCTCTTCTCTTAACTGGTGCTGGCCCTTTCTCCTTCCCAACCTGTCAAGTCCCAGGATAGCTTCAGTTCCTGTCTTTTAGGAAAGCCTGGGTTGCACAGTTGTTCTTACTTATGTTGTCTACTTTCTACCTGTCTTCTCTCCACACCTCTAAAGCTGTCAGGGCGAAGGAAAACTGAAATCCTTCCCCTCTGTTGCTTATAGTTTCCCTCTATTTTCCATCTACATTTCCTATCTGGGCCAGACTTTCTTCTGTTTCCAATGAATTCTAAAATGTCTTTTTATCTGTTTAGTTCTAACCTGCCTTCTCTATCTTACAACCATATTATATAGTCTTGTTACCTTATGTAACCAGAATAGATGAGCAACACTTTCAATTTATCCCTTGAATACTGAGAAGTAAAAAACCAGTAGGAGTCATTTGGTTGGATCAAGTACACTTCCATTCTGCATGTAACTCATTGATACAAAGAGAAAAGTAAGAGGCAACTTGCATGAAAAATGTCTGAATTGTTTTTATTTGCTTTTAAAAAGAATCCTACCCAAGAATATTTGCAGTAGGTTACAGACTATGAAGGTTACTATCCCTGGAGCTTAAGAGCCAAAATCATCATAGACTCCAACCACTCAAATCTTAGCATCATAGTCCAAAAGAGCTCCTGTTTCCAGTCTATTTATTAAGACAGATGGACATAAGGATTTATTTTACTTAGGAGATTTTAAAATAGAAATAAAGAAACCTTCCAGATCTGATTCTGATTCTTTGCTTACTCTCTGATTAAGGCTCTCCAGAAAGAACATTGCTCTTGTCTCTAAATTTCCTTTTAAGTCAACTTGTCATCCTAAAACTAATCTATTGGGTCAAAAGATATTAAATTAAAAAAAAAAAAGATTATGTGAGACTGGCCAAGAGGTTAGACTGACCATCAAGTGGCAATAATATTACCATACTTAGCTGGAACCCATCATTTTCTTAGATGATTATAATGAAATTAACATTTGAAAAACATATATCTGAAAAATGAATTTGGGAGCATGACTAACTTAATGTTTAAAATGTGTGAAGGTCAAGTATTGAAAAATGGATATATTAGAGGTATAGATCCAGTGTAATTTAAGAGTTGTGATTATAACAGAACAAAGATCAGAGACACAGAGAGCACTTCTAGCAGACAAATTTCATATCTATTTAAACATTAGAAATTAAATAAGACCCGACATCTTATTTGAACAGTATACACCAGTCTTTTTTCCATGATTATTTTGGGGGCTTCTTAAAAGATTAGGGAGACTACTGCTCTTCTGCTTTGTTTTGGGAGCTATATTTTTAAAAAATCCTTTCACAGGTGCCAGCAATAAGCCTGCAAACTCATCAGTTTTGCAGGGTTGTACTTCAAATGGAGAAGAAAAGGACTATTAACTGAAGTTCTGTTGATTTTCATACAAGGTTACAAGAGCAATGGCTTACCACTTAGCCCCTTCTATGAACACAGTCCTCTTTCCTGAGTCTTTTCTCAAGGCTGAGAAGCTGTGAGCAGATCTCTGTGTTGACTTAAGCTGTAACTTGGAATTTTTGAGGTTCCAACCCCACTAATTTTTTAAAAAGATTTTATTTGTTTATTTGACAGAGAGAGATCACAAGTAGGCAGAGAGGCAGACAGAGAGAGAGAGAGGGAAGCAGGATCCCTGTTGAGCAGAAAGCCCAATGCGGGACTCGATCCCAGGATGCTGGGATCATGACCCAAGTCGAAGGCAGACCCTTAACCTACTGAGCCACCCAGGCGCTCTCCACTAATTTTTTAACAAGAAAATTTACTTTTAGCACCCTAGGATGATAAATAGAAAATGTAGATTGCCTTCCTTTTTTCTTGGGATAAACTTATCCTAAAAGAAAGCTGCAGGGAAGAAGTCCTCTCTCGTGAACTTCTTATTGTGATGCTCCTCAGTCACTCCCATTGGCTCCCACTTAGAGCTCCCATGGCAGCTCCTCCCCTTTGAGTGGGCTTCTTTGAGTAATGGTTGATAATAGTACTTCTCTTTAGCTAAATCTCCTGTAAGCTAGGGTTGTCACTGTTTTTCACTTCCTCATATACCAAGAACTGCCAGAACCCTCTGGGAGTATGACATCACCATACAAAGAGAGCCATCCTTACTCCATTCAGCCCACTGGGACCAAATAATTCTTACAAAGAATGTCCACAGTCTTACAAAGTTGCTTGGGGAAGCAAATCAATGTGGAGCCGCAAGACATCACACATTTAACAGCTTTTTAATAATCATTTATGATTCTCAGAGGCAGATTTTAGATTCCCTCTTTCTCAGCTTAGGGTGAGCTTTTATACTTCCCAAGAATATACCTTCAAGGGCAAGATAACGTAGAACTCTTCACTTCCTCCTAGAAGTGGTGGACCTCAGCTATCTAGAGTATTTGGCAAACAAATCACATTCCTCTTCAAACATTCCTCCATAAGGCACAGGAACAGCAAGTACCCAGAGCCAAAGCAAAATCGCCAGGTATCCATAGTTCCACAGGATAGGTATGCAAAATAAATTCATTACATTCAATGGTACAACTCTGAGCCCATACACACATGTACACTGTGACATTTGCCTCTATCAGTATGTATATGTGTAAATACATAGGAAATATTTACTCTTCAATTGCAGGTGCATGTGTGCATGTGTGTGTGTATTTGCTGTGTTGTGAGTCCCTCAAAACACCATGTACTCTTTCTCTCTCCACCCTCCCCATCATGGTTATAATCAGATTCCAAAATTAAGTCTAAGGTTTCTATCTGAGGTCTAAGGCACAAGCAGGAAAAGAAATATGGACTATGAGGACGAGAGGCAGCAGAGTCTACAAAAAAAGCACTGGGCTGAGCTTTAAAAGAGGTTTAGAGTCTGCCGTGTCATGGATATTGTTCTGACTTTGATGATGTAGTTTGCTTATCTAGAAAACAGAAATGATGATATATATCCAACGGGGTCACACATGTGCTCAAAATGCACTCCAATGTATAGAGAAAGTGTGCTTTCTATATTTTCCCACAACTGATCTGATTTCCTTCGTAAGTTTCCCCAGCACTAGGTAATGAAATATGATAGACCAAGTCACTATTTTCTGACACAATAATTTAAACAATGTCATCAGATAAACTCTCAGTTTCATTCAGATAAAATTCATAGACTCTTTTTTTCTGAACTCTCCTCTGCTTCTTTCAAGGATGGTTTTCAGATACCGAAGGAAATATGGTTCAAGTGACCTCATGGTGGTAGGGGAGACGCAGGTCCTCAGTTGCTCTGGGCTGTGCCTGGACTGGTCTGGGAGTGTCTGCAGTTGAGGTCTGTTACTTGCATAACTTGTGGACTGGTCTCTCAGTTTGATAAGGCTTGGCCGTACTCTCCAAAAGCATGGCTCCCTTTACCTCTTTTATGATATGGTTGTAACTCCAAGCTGTCCCTGTCAGCTCTCTAGATGTTGGCTTTGGCACCAGTTTGCCACCACAAAGGCAAATCCAACCAAAGCTATCCATTTCAACTCTCAGATAACTGCACCAAACCCCCACTCCAAAGATCCCGAGGACATACAGGATCTTTGGAGTTCTGTATATACCATTTGTGACTTGAGGTCATCTTGTGCAAGCTCTGTCCCTGCACCCATACTGTGCTGTGTCCCAAGATTGCAAAGACAACCTGCAATAGTATTTCTTCCACGAACTATAAATAGGAAGCTTATCAGAAGCCCTTCTTTCCTGGCTGTTTTCCTCATTTTATTTCAACTGCTTTTTTCCTTACTCCTAAACTTCAATCAAGAGAGGGGAGATTGGGACAAGTTGACTTTTGCTCTGCTTCTTCTAGTGCTCTCTACTTTTCTTTTTTACAATATATGTACTACAAAAGGAAGGAATACCTCTCCCTCCTCCTGTAGTGACAATTAAGCCAACCTAAACATGTAGGCTCAAAATAATAAGAGCTACAAAAGATCCTAATTAGCTAAAGTAATCTTGAGAAGGAAGAACAAAGCTGGAGATATCACACTTCCTGATTACAAACTAGTCATGAAGCTACAGTAATCAAAACAAGATGGTACTGGCATAAAAACAGACACACAGACCAGTGGAACAGAACAGATAGTCCAGAAATAAACCCAAGCACATAGTATCAATTGATCTCAACCAGGGTGCCAAAAATACACAAGTGGGAAAGGACAGTTTCCTCAATAAATGGTGTGGGGGAAATTGGATATCCACATGTAAGAGAACAGAATTGGATGCTTATTATACACCACATGCAAAAAAATGAACTCAAAATGGATTCAAGACTTAAATGTAAGACTGAAATCACAAAACTCATGGAAGAAAATATAGAAAAAAAAAAGCTCCTTGATGTTGGTCCTGGCAGTGATTTTTTGGATGTGGTACTGAAAGCACAGGTAGCGAAAGCAAAAATAAACAATTGGGGCTACATCAAACTAAAAAGCTTTTGCACAGCAAAGAAAACAACACAATGAAAAGGCAGCCTATGCAATGAGAGAAAACATTGGTCAACTATGTATCCAATAAGGGGTTAATATCCAGCATACCTGAGGAATTTGTGTAACTCAATAGCCAAAAAGCAGATAATCCAATTATTAAAAATGTGTAAAGGATCTGAAAAGACATTTGTTTGCTTTTTTTTCAAAGATATACAAATGGCCAGCAGGTATACAGAAGGTGCTAAATATCACTAATCATCAGGGAAATGCGAATTAAAACCACAGATATCATCTCACACCTGTTAGGATGGCTATTAGCAAAAAGACAAAATATAAACTGGTGAGAATATGAAGAAAAGGAAAGCTTTGTACATTGTTGGTGGAAATGTACATTGATAGAGCCATTATGGAAAACAATATGGAGCTTCCTCAAAAAATTAAAAATAGAACTACCATATGATTCTGCAATCCCACTTCTGAGTATATACCCAAAGGAAATGAAATCGATATTTAGAAGAGATTATCTGTTGTTCTATATTCACAACAGCATTATTCACAATAACCAAGAATGGAAACAAACTAAGTGTCTGTTGATGAATGGATAAAGAAGTTGTTACATATACATACAATGAAATAATATTCAGCCATAAAAAAGAAGGAGATCTTGCTATTTAGAAAAACATGGGTGGGGGCACCTGGGTGGCTCATAGGGTTAAAGCCTCTGCCTTTGGCTCAAGTCATGATCCCAGGGTCCTGGGATCGAGCCCCACATCGGGCTCTCTCCTTGGTGGAGAGCCTGCTTCCTCCTCTCTCTATTTGCCTGCCTCTCTGCCTACTTGTGATCTCTCTCGGTCGAATAAATAAAATCTTAAAAACAAACAAACAAAAAAACATGGGTGATCCTGAAGGATATTATGCTAAGTGAAATAAGCCTGACACAGAAAGACAAATACCGTGTATTTGTCTGTATGGTATTACTTACATGTGGCATCGAAAAAAGTCAAGCTATAGAACCAGAAACCAGAGTAGTGGTTCCCAGGGGCTGGAGAGTGGGGGAAGAGGGGAGGTGTTGGTCAAGGAATACAAACTTTTGCATATAAGATAAATAACTTCTGAGAATCTAATGTATAGCATCATGATTATAGTTATTGATAGTGTGTTTTATACTTGAAATTTGCTGAAAGAGTATATCTTAAATGTTCTCACCAACACATAAAAGGCAACAATGAAATTAACAGTGTGTTAATTGATGATCGTGGTAATCATTTCACAATGTATATTATATTAAATCATTAAGTTGTATACACAAAATGTATATAATTTTATTTGTTAATTATAGCTAAATAGAGATGAAAGAATTAGAAGCTTATTGTTTATATATATATACATTCCAGTGTGGTATTTGGGTAGAGGTAAGACAGTGTTTCGGTTTTTTATTGACATGTAATAAATTATGTCAAAATTTAGCAGCTTAAAGCAGTACTCATTTTTATTATATTTAACAATTTTGTGAATTCAGAATTTGAGATCTGCTGGTCAGTTCTCTGCTTTACATGATATCAGCTGGGGCAGTTCAGCTGGGGCTAGAGTATAGAATAATTTACACATATGGCTGGCAAGTTAAAGGTAGTTCCAAGGGACCTCTCCACAGGGCTCTTTAGGCTTCCTAACAGTGACTGAGTTCCAAGAAGCCTTCACAGAAGCTGCAAGGAAATCTCACAATGCATTTCATTCTGTTAAGTGGTCAAGCCACACAGAATTCGAGGAGGTGGCTCTATCTCTTATTGGGGAACTCTGCGTACATGTGGGTAGGGAAGAAACTGATCGTGGCCATCTTAGAAAATAAGTGGCTATATGCTCCATGCAGTCATTCAGGGATTCAGTGTGGCAGTTGCTCTGCCGTGTAGCTCACAAGGTCATCTTGAACGTGTCCTTCATCCCAGAAATCTGTAAGAAGAAAGGAGCATCTGTGGGACATTGTTTAACATGGTCTGGAAATGACACACAGCACTTCAGGTCATCCATGGGCTAGAATTTAGCCACACGGTCACACCTACCTGCAAGGAAGGCTGGGAATGTAGCCTGTCTCTGGACACAGGACAAAGAAGAGAAAAGGTCACTGGTGGGCAAAAATCGCCACATACTCTGTCGTAAGATCAGCTGGGCGCATCTGTTGGTATAGTGTGCAGAAGGACCTGAAATAATTTACAAGGACTCTACCTTTCCTGGCAATGACTGACCTTCAAGCCCATTTTCTCACAGAAGGATTTTTCTTTTTAAATCTACTTTGCCCCTCAAATCTGAGCACTTACACTGAGGCAGCCTGCTACAGTGGATGGGAAACACTGGAGTAACACAATTTACAGAGTGTGGGAATGTACCTGAAAAGACTTAAAAATTTCCTAACTTCACCATGAATATTTTATATGAGTGTCTTCAAAATAAATTCATACACACATTGTTTATAAGAATTGCATACATACAAAATTTTGTTGATTTGAAAAAAAGTAAAATGAAATATTTATTTTGAAAATTGGTTTGCTTTTAATTATCAAGAGTAGAATCCTCTCCAAATGCTCTTCAGACACCCTAAAGTAGACAGCATATCCATCTTTCTATCCCTCTCTCACTCCTTAGGGCATTACTTATTTATACAACAAATATTAATTGAGCACCTTTTATATTAGGCACTTCTTTAAATAACTGAGAGTCCAATGGGGACAATTAACTTTGTTCATGTAGGTTACATTCTACTGTGGGACTTATATTTTGGTTGACTTACACTCCAGTATTCAAACTTTATGAATACTTGCAAAATGGGATAGAATTGATTTCCTATTAACTATAAAATGTTAGATGAATTTAGGCTCTTTAACCCTCTAGAAAAAACGGAATACGTTTAACCCGATGAAATGAAACTTGGGGGAAAAAAAAGTGAAAACACTTAGTTTCTTACTAATAATGCACTTTCTACTTCCACACAAAGTTATTGAGATAATTAATAGCTATCAGGGGGTGCCTTAGTGGCTCAGTAGGTTAAATCTCTGCCTTCAGGTTAGGTCAAGATCTCAGGGTCTGGGAATTAAGCCCCACATTGGGCTCTTTGCTCAGTGAGGAGCCCGCTTCTCCCTCTCACTCTGCGTGCTGCTCTGCCTACTTGTGATTTCTCAAGTCAAATAAATAAATAAATAAAATCTTTTATTTTGTCAAATAAATAAATAAAATCTTTAGAAAAAAAAAAGCTATCAGAATTGTGAAAATACCTTTCAGATTAAGGATTTTTCTCATTTTTCCACCCAGTTGCTACTCAACAATAAATTATAATTGTTAATAACAGGTAGTGTATCAATGAATAAATGAATACAAACATATTCTAGGAAAGAACATTATGTTTTTTAATTTAAAAAAAGGTTAAATACACCCTTCAATATTATTTTGGTAATTTACATAATTTCCAGGGAAAATCTTAATAGTTTTCTGTACTTAATTATACCTGTGGTCATAATTGCTTTTATTACAAAACAAATGTTTTAAAAAATAAGTGAATACTAGCCAGAGTTGAACAATAATAGAATCATGCCATTACTCTGCATGGAGCACTTTTAATGCTATTCTGTACATTCATATGCATCTCTCAAGGTCAAGTTACTTTGCTATTCAATGATTTTGAAGAAAAGTGAGGCAACTGTAAATAAACTCAAACTCAGATAATAGGTTTGCAGCTTAAACTGTAGAAAGTGAACATTGGGAACACTCAGTATTATTCCGTCACTAAATTACCATGTCACCTTGAGCAGGTTCTTTCATTATCTTCTCCTTAATCATTTACCGTCTGTTAGATGGGAGAACTTCCTCCATGGTTTTATAAAGATTAGATAATAACTATAAAGTAATTTCTGGGTAAAAACTCTTGGCAGAGGTGTAACAGGCGTAGATAATAGCTTATCATTAACCGAGAAAATGGACTCAAACAATCCAAGTCATGGGAAGCAGTAATGGCTAAGAGGTGCAGAGCATTACATTGTGTGTAATAGGTGTGAATCAGTAAATACGAGGATGAACAAAAAGAATGTGACACATGACACTGGCCCCAAACTTCTTCGTGCCTCAGAGATGTCTCCGACTTAAACCTGACACGAGTCATCTGGCAGTGATAGAGTAAGGGGAAAAATTGAAAATATGCTTTTCTAGCATAAGCATTTAAACTTCATTGGGAAACAGATTAATTAAGTACTCTTGTAGGAGAATGGGAGGTTATAGAAGTGTCACTCTTCCCACTTCTAGCCAGTATTTCTAAGACCAACCAACAGCCTGGGAAGGAGATGTGGAGAGCAATGCACAGCGGGGAAGAGTGTGCTTCAGACGTGGAAAATGCTCCTCCATAGTAGGTAAGCATCCAGTGCGATTTTCCAACAGCAGCCTTTGAAAGAAGAATAGTTCTCTTGAAGGAGATGAGGTCACTGAATCAGAAACAAGCTGGGTACATCTGACCTGAAAGTGAACTTAGATTAGCGAGGGAGACTATAGATTAGATCACCTCTCTGAGAGCCAACCAGGAAGTCTCCATCGGAAAAAAAAGAAGATACGCTATTATTATTATAGAGCCAGTATATTAATTGGCCTTATATTTATTCCCAGAGAATCCCAACAAAAACATGGTATTATCCCAAGAAGTCATAATCCTGGGGTGGTTGGTGGATACAGGTGCGTGTTGTAGGCGGGTTTTACAGAAGTTCCGTGTGATAGTGTTTTTATTTAAGCATACTGGCTCACTTCCCTATTGGAGGAATCCTACTGTGAGTTCTTTCATAAAGAATAGAAACTTTCCGGCAAGGAGAGACTTACCAGCCAGTTGACTTTTTGAAGTGTGATATTTGTTTAAGGTGTGGTATACACTAATGAGTAGTAAGAATCCCTCTATGTAGGGAAATTTAGTCAATAGATAATCTATATGAACACTTACTGCAGGTAAGTCATTGTGTTTGACTTGTAAAGTACAAAAGAATGAATCAGACATCACCTCTCATGGAGCTCACAGTTTAATGTGGAAGGTAGTCTTTGTACAATTTATAGTGTAAAATGGAACACAACTTGAGGTGCACCTTAAAGAATGAGTAGGATTGTTAATAGGTAAAAGAAGGAAAGAAGGGTATTCACAGTAAAACAAAAAACTGTATCAGCCAAGCCAAGTGATCTGAAAGCCCATTGTATGTTTTAAACTTGGGGAGTGGTGCACTGTGGCTAGATTATAAAATTCTGTTATGGCGAGTGTGAAGTCAGGGGTGTGTGCACTTTGATGAGTAGCTCTGTTACTTTCCTTTATTACTTAGATATCAGGAGATCATTAAATGTCCTTGGGCATGATAATGGCATCAATAGATTTGTGCTTTAAAAAGAATTAAGTGGCAGTGTGGTAAAGGAATTGCAAGGTAGAGGGTTTGTAAACAGAAGTATTTATTAAGTTAATTGGGTAATGTACCTGAAAATATCAACATAATTTATAAAGAATCAAATTAAGTGTAAATTGCTATTATAATTGTATGCCCAGGAAAGAAATGATGAGTACCCAAACTACTGAAGTGTCAAAGGCAATGGAAAACCGCAAATATCTGGGACATTTTATAGTTAACAATAATAAAAATAAAAGGGGCATTTGCTAAGGGCATCTGGCTGGCTCAGTTGGAAGAGCATAGGACTCTTGATCCTGGGGTCCTGAATTCATGACCTACATTAGATACAGAGAGTACTAAAAATATAAATAAAGTTTTTTTTTAAAAAGTGAGCATTTGGGCCCCTAGTTGGCTCAGTTATTAAGGGACTGCCTTCAGATCAGGTCATGATCCCAGGGTCCCGGGATCAAGCCCTGCATCGGGCTCCCTGCTAAATGGGAAGCCTGCTTCTCCCTCTCCCACTACCCCCGCTTGTGTTCCCTCTCTCGCTGTGTCTGTCTCTGTCAAATAAATAAATAAAATCTTAAAAAAATAAAAAATAAAAAGTGAGCATTTTTTGAGCATTTGCTATGTTCCATATTCTTTGTGCAGCACATGTATTAATTTAATCCTTATAATCCTTTAATTTAAGAAGAGTCAACCATTTTAAAACTTAGAAACTGAGCAAAGAGAATAAATAACTTGCCCCGATCTCACAATTGGTAAGTGATGATGTCAGGAAGGAGATTTAGGAAGATTCTGGCTCTAGATATACCCTAAGGTATAACTATGCAAGAAAATGATGGATTTTAGTAGTGATTAAGGGATAGGAGGAGTCAAAAATGATCTACAGTTGGCTGTTCTCAGAGAATCTTTTGTAAAAACTAGTTTTTCAGAATGTTAATAGATGTTAGGCATGAAAGGGGTCCAACATCAAATAAAATTCTGAGATAAAACAAAATAAACCTATTTTCTACTGAAGTAAAACTAAGATCCTTCAGACGTTTAACTTTCACTGAGTATATCTAAGAATGTATGCTAGAGTATGTAGAATTTATAGAACTTAATTGACCATAAATCTCCTTTTTAACTTTAGCTTTTTGGGGATTAGTGTTCCTGGAAAACAATCCGGCAAATGCTGTTATAGAGGTCCTACCTTGGTTACCAGATGCAGGAGCAACAATATTGTTGGTAAGATGGTAAATATGGTTTGGACATATGGAGTGTTAGGCGCCTGATGGGGAGACACATAATAGAATATCGTAGGTCTGGGTCTCGAGAGATAGGTCAGAATTGGAGACTCAGACATGCAAATCCCTCATATGCAAGTGACAATGAAAATATAAACTTACTGGCAACAGCTGAGCTCATTGAAGGGAAGAGCAAAAGAAAGGAAGACTGAGGAAGCGATTTCGGGGGCTGCACACATGCACTGTCCATTTGTGCAGAGCTCAGATGAAACTTAGTTGATATTTAAATTTGATCATATTTTGTTATTTCTGATAGTGGATGGTCTGTTTAGTATATCTCTCTATAAAATTTAAGCCATAGATATTCTTCTAAAATCCGTATTTTTCCAGTACAACAGACCAACTAGAAGCATGAATTTTTTAATTTATAAAAACATTAGCCTGGTTGATCTCTCTTTCTCCTTGGGGGAGATGGTCTTTATTTGAACACAAAGTAACTCAACCATAAGTACAATGATGTGGAGCTACAGTTAAGGTTCCAAATGTCACTTGTCTCCATGACAGCCTTATATAAATTTTAAAAAATACTATTATTTCCTAAATTTGAGTATAACCTTGAATTTTAAACAAGATCTCCTATTAACTTAATCCATGGTAACAAAGATTCTCTCAAGCCAAACAGTTCCAGGAGAATCTATTTTAGCAGCAACATCTGTGAACGATTCCAAAGGCTTGCAATAAAAAAATAAAATCATATAATATCTGACCAGAAACAACAAAAGCCAAATTGGATTCCTCCCTGGAAAATGAACTTCAAATTATCTTTTAAACCTACAGACTTTTAAGGGAAAAGGTTGAAGAAAATCATGTTTAATTCACTTAAAAACAAGCAACTTTAGGCAAATACACTCTTGAATCCTTAATTTCAACAAGTTGGGGACATGTTCACAGTGTCAAGGCCAATGTTAACATGAAAAGAGAATTAAGGAGAGAGACACTGAGTTTAGTTTTGTTTTTTATTCTCCTGAACTTTCCTAAGTTCACCTCATACACCCGAAGCACAGCTCTTGGTCCTATAATTTCTCTGCTGAAAAAATCTTTATGGTTCTATCCCCCTTGGGTAGTGAAAGTCATACCCCTTAGATGGACATCTGGGTTCTGGAGGCCCAGGTCTTTGTGTGGCTCTCTGATCTGATCTCCAGTGTTCTATTTCTTGCCTAGAAGATTCCAACCAACCCTACTGCTTGTTTACCATATACAAACCCTGCCTTCCTCCTTCTGCTTCCTTGTTTATGTTGTTCTTCCTTCTTAGGTTACTTTTCTCACCTTACCAACTCCAGCTAGAGGTAAATCTCTATTTTTCCCCTTGCCTGTCTTAATTCATATAGAGTTCCTAACACATTCAATCAAATTCTAACTTGCTTTACTGTTACATAGGAAGACCATGGGGGTGTGATGATAAAATTCACACATCCTTGGGAATCAGCCAAATGCTGGTTTCAGATAAATCTGTGTCTTATTAGCTAAGTGGCCTTTGGCAATTCTCTTGACATGGTTGACCTTCAATTTTCTTATCTGTAAAATGGAGAGAAAATGTCACGTTGAAGATTCTTTGGCACTCTGCTTGGCACACGAACATAAATATATACTAATTCCATTGTTAGTAGATCTTAATTCTATTTTCGCTTTCTGAGTGGTTATGTGTCAAGTCTGCTAAAAGACTGTAGAACCAGACAAAATTACCTACTTCATTAGGTTGTTAAAAGGATAAAAGAGGTAAAGTATATAAAAGACATAGCAGGGGCTCCTGGGTGGCTCAGTTAAGCATCTGCCTTTGGCTCAGGTCATGATCCCAGGATCCTGGGATTGAGTCCCACATCAGGCTCCCTGCTCTTTAGGGAGTCTGCTTCTCTCTCCCCCTTGGCCTGCCACTCACTCCCCCTGCTTGTGCTCTCTCTCCTTCTCTGTCAAATAAATACATAAAATCTAAAAACAAAACAAAACAAAACAAAAAACCACATAGAATAGTTTCTGGTACAGCATAACCCAATAAACAGCAGCTTTATTATTATCATTGTTTAGGTATATAAACTTTAGTAAGTAATGGCTTGTGTGCAATACATCTTTATTTCTGCCAGTGCTTAGCAAACAGTTGGTGCCCAACTATTACTATTATTCATTGTATGTATACTTCCATATTACGGGGATCAGGTCTGTGAAATAAGAAATAATGATTTGGGCAAACCCAAGATAGATCCACTACTAGATTCTATTTATAAAAGAATTCAGATGAATTAACATTTGATTAAATTTGGTACCTAATTCAATACCCAAAACCATAAAGGACAGAGCTCAGGAGAAAAAAATGTGTTTTAAACTTCCTTATTTAAAAAAAAATATTGTGGTTAAAAAATAACAAAATTTACCATTTTAATCTTATTTATTTATTTATTTATCTTTAGTAATCTGTCCACCCAACATGGGGCTCAAATTCACGGCCCCACGATCACAACTTGCATGATCTTCTGACTGACCCAGCCAGGCGCCCCCAATCTAAGCATTTTTAAAGTGCACCATTTAGTAGTGTTAAGTATATTCACATTGTTGCAAAACAGATTTCTAGAATTTTTTTTCCTTCTTGCAAATATGAAACTTTACACCTGTTAAACGACAGCTCCTTCTTTCCCCCTGCTCCTAGTCCCTGATGACCACCATTCTACTATCTGTCTATAAGGAGAGAACATTTTTATTTATTTATTTATTTTTATTATATATTTTTTAAAGATTTTATTTATTTATTTGACAGAGAGAGAGATCACAAGTAGCCAGAGAGGCAGGCAGAGAGACAGGGGGGAAGCAGGCTCCCCGTTGAGCAGAGAGCCCGATGCGGGGCTCGATCCCAGGACCCTGAGATCAAGACCTCAGCCGAAGGCAGAGGCTTACCCCACTGAGCTACCCAGGGGCCCCAAGGAGAAAACATTTTTAAAAGGAAAGAAAAGAGAATTCTATCATAAGAACCTCACCCACTGATTATCAGAGGAAGTGGTGGGGGGGAAACAGAGAAAAATAATGAAACAGAGAGATGTCCCCAGCACAAGGGAGCCTGTCACATGCTAAGTTAATAAGACCGAAACTTGGAGCAGGCTGGTCCTTGGCTGAGAAGCCCGGGATGATTATCAGCCCCATCTGGGAAGCAGAGGTGGAGTAGCGCAGCAAGGCCAGAAGGGGTTTCTGAACATTAGAACAGAGAAGAGCCAAGAGCTGAAGTAGGAGAAGTACCAGAACACTAGTCTTAGGGCAGACATGAGACACCAACAAGAAGACAGGCAGGAAATGGGGCGAAGGGATGGTGAAGAACAGAGCAATAAATAAACATAATTCCTGTGGGGTGGGTCCGTCTTGGGCATCTTTTAAAAGGCTGAACATGGGTCTCTAGGGCAAGGCTGGGAGGGCCTGATGGCACAGGCCCCGGGTTGGCTGAGGGAGGGAGTGAATGAACGGAGGCTCCTTCCCACCTCTGCATCCCGGCTGGTTGGTGCTTATAAGAACTGAGGTTCATCAGTCACCTGGTTTCACCAGTATAAACACATTTTTTGGAGGAATGGGAGAGAAGTGTTGAAAAGGGCCAATAGCCTGGATTTGTCTGGGCCTCGCCCACTTTCAGATGGGCCTGCTGGGGAAAGATGGTTTTTAAGGAAAACAAGGGGAAAAAAACCCCAAACTTCTAAACTGAAAATCATGACTCCTGGATGCTTTGTTCTAGCTCCACCTAGTCTTTTTATATATGACCCTTGGCTGGTTCAGTCTTTTCGCTTTGAGCTCCCCTTACATCAATTTCCTTGTAATTTTCAAGGCCTCTATGTGTCAAGTTGATTCACTGAATGAAAGCAGATATTTTCGTGCTGCTGTATGGTGACTATTTTAGTCTTTTCGTTCTTAAAATTGTTCCATGATCACGTTAAAAGTTAGTACTCAATGGTTTACGGATCTGAAAATTAAGGTTAACCCCAAAGGACAAAATGAACTTTAATAAATGATGTAGCGGCTGTAAACAAAGCCATTCCTCGACCATGAAGTAGTGAAGGACAAACGTCCTTCTTTATTTATAACTAACATTCCTGGAATGGCCTAAAAGGACAGTAGAGGCCTGGAGGGATGACAGCCTCAGAAGACATGGAAATGCCCCCATTCACTCGGCGATGAATGAACAAGGCAAATAGCATGATGAATGGATACCTGTAGTCCTTCTGTTCTTGGAGCTTGCAGTCTAATGTGGAATAAGGAAGCGTATATTCAAATATGAAATAAATTATTACACAAGTAATCTAGAAAAGAAGCAGAATGGTGACACCTTATGAGAAGCTCTAGGAAAATTAAAAACAGCAACAGTGATAAACAGTAAGGACAGGGATCTTTGCAGAAGAAAGGCCGCAGAATGGAGAACCAAGTTCTTCGGAAGGGAGTAAGCATGTGTACAATGACCTATTCTAGTTCAATAGCCAGCTCTGTTTCCGTCCACAGTCCACCACCATGGAGATCATGCTGCGCAGTCTTTGGATCAAGGAGAGGGATTAACGAAAGCAACCTTCTCACTGCTCTGCCTTGACCCTTCTTCCTCCTCCCAATTTGCCTGGAGTTCTCACTTCTTGTCCCCCTCTGTCCCTTAATTTTCTATTGATGCTGTAATAACTTATCACAAATTTATTAGCTTAAAACAATATGGATTATTACTTTATAGTTCTGTAACACCAAATTCCAACACAGGTCTCACTGGGGTAAAATCAAGGCATCAACATACTATATTTCTTCCAGAAGCTCTAAGAGAAAATCAGTTTCTTCACCTTTTCTGGCTCCTGGAGGCCCACACATTCCTTGACTCCTCCTTCTTCAAACCCAGTGTCGCATCTCTCTGACCCCTGCATCCAGTATCACGTGTCTTTCTCTGATCACAGCTGAGAAAGTTTCTCTGTTTGTAAAGAACTGGTGTGATTAGATTGGGTTTACCTGCATAGTTCAGGATAATCTCCCCATCTCAAAATCCTGAACTTAATCACATCTACAAAATCACTTTTGCCCTGTTTAAGGTCACATATGCACAGGTTCCGAGGACTAGAACCATCTTTTGGGGCTACTCTGTCTACTGCACGGAAGTAATTAGAGCCTTCAGTTTCCTTACATGAG